>NW_026646356.1:0-300000 GCF_949987535.1 Balaenoptera acutorostrata | reverse complement strand
CCCGCTGGGAAGCGAGACTTCTTTGGAGCGCTGATTGGCCTTTCCAGGTTGCTTGGTTGGCCAAAAAGGGCGTATGCGTTTTTTCCTGAATATATTCAGGAAAAAACGCATACGCCCTTTTTGGCCAAGGGCATCATTGTCCACGTTTTGCCGCTTTTCATGTGCTTTCAAGGCGATTCGAATCTACCTCCTGAAATCTGTTTCCTGCAATTCTGCCTTGCTTTCAAAGCCTCTTCGTTGCCTTCCCTTAATATATTTGTGGACGAGAGGTATCATTTAAAACTCTGCAGGTTTGTGAATTGCAGTGCCCCTGAGCTCCATTTTTCAACTCGCTTTTTTGGGAGCTGGCCGCAAAAGCGCAGGATTGCTTCAGGCCCTCTTCTGGTTCTGGGGGGCAGGCTGAGCTTGTGCTTAATTCTTCTTCCTGATGGGAAAATAGAGTGACCTGTGCCTGTCCCAACACCTAGAGCTAGTCTCTCATTGGTTCCCCCTCTTCCCGTTCATCCTCAGGACAAATTGCAACCTGTACGGAACAGGAGGTTAAAGGTGCTGATTCTCCAAGGAGGGAGATGGCTAGTAAATCGGCTGGAATGGCGAACCCGAGCAAAGGAGATGAGAAATTAGGTGCGTTTTAGAAACCTTTCCCGATCACACGGTGTACCATCTTCTGGGTTTCTCATGCCTGTTTTCGACGTAGGAAGATGCCCTTGAACCTGGAGATTTGGGACCCATGGGATGGGTACCATGCAGTATTACTTGAAAGGGTCTGCGTTGGCTCACCCAACCTCACCGAACCTCTCAGCCCCAAGAGTGTCCACCCTTATGTCTCAATCAGCTGTGGGTCTAGATATGGTCAATCCAGGTTGCATCACAGCCCGTGAACGAATTTTGTAAGAATTTCTCTCTCTTTCACTGTCTTTGTTTCACGGGTTTTGAAAAGTAATTTATTTTTATAATGGGGTTTAGCTGCTTTTCACGGCTGTGTTTATGCCGCTTTACACCCCCTTGACTCACTTACAGAGAGATATCAATACATAGGTTTGAAGATTCTTACTAGTCAGATATATTCTTGTGCGGTGAATAGGGGGTGTTGAGTCCAGTTCACTGAAAAAGGAATAGGTCTTGTCTCTTACATATTGGGTTTATTGAACGGTATCGGAGCTAATTTGAAACCCTTGTTTTATGCATCACCCCACCTCACCTTTCCCGTTCAGCAGCCATAGTGTGTTTCCTAAACGTGTGACTCTGTTCTGTTTTGCAATTCAGTTCAAGTGTAGCGGTTTTCACATTCCCTCTCTAAGTGATATCTTAGGATAAGTGTCTTTTTCTGTGTGACTTATTTCACTTAGAATCGTCGTACCTAAATCCACTCATCGTGCTGCTATTAGCCTTATGACGTGGATTTCATGGCTGAGTGATATTCCATTGTACAGGAGGACCACAACTTCTTTACCCATTTTTCTCTTTCCTAGGATATTTAAGGTGTAATGAAGTGGGGGTTCTTGTCAACAGAGCAGCCCTAAACTTTGGGGTGCCTGTGTCTTGCTGATTTTTAGTTTTCCCAATTTATACGCCCATGAGTGGAAGTGCCCTATGCTCTCCAAGCTGTGTTTTTTAGATGTTTCAGAACACACCGTACACTTCTCCAGAGTGGCTGTTGGCAATTTACATCCCACCCATCAGCGTAGCAAGGCTCCCATTTCTCCATGGCCGGTCCTGCATTTCTGGTTTGGACACTTTTTTCCGCATGGCCCTTTTGACCGCTGGGAAGCGAGACTTCTTTGGAGCGCTGATTGGCCTTTCCAGGTTGCTTGGTTGGCCAAAAAGGGCGTATGCGTTTTTTCCTGAATATATTCAGGAAAAAACGCATATGCCCTTTTTGGCCAAGGGCATCATTGTCCACGTTTTGCCGCTTTTCATGTGCTTTCAAGGCGATTCGAATCTACCTCCTGAAATCTGTTTCCTGCAATTCTACCTTGCTTTCAAAGCCTGTTCGTTGCCTTCCCTTAATATATTTGTGGACGAGAGGTATCATTTAAAACTCTGCAGGTTTGTGAATTGCAGGGCCCCTGAGCTCCATTTTTCAACTCGCTTTTTTGGGAGCTGGCCGCAAAAGCGCAGGATTGCTTCAGGCCCTCTTCTGGTTCTGGGGGGCAGGCTGAGCTTGTGCTTAATTCTTCTTCCTGATGGGAAAATAGAGTGACCTGTGCCTGTCCCAACACCTAGAGCTAGTCTCTCATTGGTTCCCCCTCTTCCCGTTCATCCTCAGGACAAATTGCAACCTGTACGGAACAGGAGGTTAAAGGTGCTGATTCTCCAAGGAGGGAGATGGCTAGTAAATCGGCTGGAATGGCGAACCCGAGCAAAGGAGATGAGAAATGAGGTGCGTTTTAGAAACCTTTCCCGATCACACCGTGTACCATCTTCTGGGTTTCTCATGCCTGTTTTCGACGTAGGAAGATGCCCTTGAACCTGGAGATTTGGGACCCATGGGATGGGTACCATGCAGTATTACTTGAAAGGGTCTGCGTTGGCTCACCCAACTTCACCGAAACTCTCAGCCCCAAGAGTGTCCACCCTTATGTCTCAATCAGCTGTGGGTCTAGATATGGTCAATCCAGGTTGCATCACAGCCCCTGAACGAATTTTGTAAGAATTTCTCTCTCTTTCACTGTCTTTGTTTCACGGGTTTTGAAAAGTAATTTATTTTTATAATGGGGTTTAGCTGCTTTTCACGGCTGTGTTTATGCCGCTTTACACCCCCTTGACTCACTTACAGAGAGATATCAATACATAGGTTTGAAGATTCTTACTAGTCAGATATATTCTTGTGCGGTGAATAGGGGGTGTTGAGTCCAGTTCACTGAAAAAGGAATAGGTCTTGTCTCTTACATATTGGGTTTATGGAACGGTATCGGAGCTAATTTGAAACCCTTGTTTTATGCATCACCCCACCTCACCTTTCCCGTTCAGCAGCCATAGTGTGTTTCCTAAACGTGTGACTCTGTTCTGTTTTGCAATTCAGTTCAAGTGTAGCGGTTTTTACATTCCCTCTCTAAGTGATATCTTAGGATAAGTGTCTTTTTCTGTGTGACTTATTTCACTTAGAATCGTCGTACCTAAATCCACTCATCGTGCTGCTACTAGCCTTATGACGTGGATTTCATGGCTGAGTGATATTCCATTGTACATGAGGACCACAACTTCTTTACCCATTTTTCTCTTTCCTAGGATATTTAAGGTGTAATGAAGTGGGGGTTCTTGTCAACAGAGCAGCCCTAAACTTTGGGGTGCCTGTGTCTTGCTGATTTTTGTTTTCCCAATTTATACGCCCATGTGTGGAAGTGCCCTATGCCCTCCAAGCTGTGTTTTTTAGATGTTTCAGAACACACCGTACACTTCTCCAGAGTGGCTGTTGGCAATTTACATCCCACCCATCAGCGTAGCAAGGCTCCCATTTCTCCATGGCCGGTCCTGCATTTCTGGTTTGGACACTTTTTTCCGCATGGCCCTTTTGCCCGCTGGGAAGCGAGACTTCTTTGGAGCGCTGATTGGCCTTTCCAGGTTGCTTGGTTGGCCAAAAAGGGCGTATGCGTTTTTTCCTGAATATATTCAGGAAAAAACGCATACGCCCTTTTTGGCCAAGGGCATCATTGTCCACGTTTTGCCGCTTTTCATGTGCTTTCAAGGCGATTCGAATCTACCTCCTGAAATCTGTTTCCTGCAATTCTGCCTTGCTTTCAAAGCCTCTTCGTTGCCTTCCCTTAATATATTTGTGGACGAGAGGTATCATTTAAAACTCTGCAGGTTTGTGAATTGCAGTGCCCCTGAGCTCCATTTTTCAACTCGCTTTTTTGGGAGCTGGCCGCAAAAGCGCAGGATTGCTTCAGGCCCTCTTCTGGTTCTGGGGGGCAGGCTGAGCTTGTGCTTAATTCTTCTTCCTGATGGGAAAATAGAGTGACCTGTGCCTGTCCCAACACCTAGAGCTAGTCTCTCATTGGTTCCCCCTCTTCCCGTTCATCCTCAGGACAAATTGCAACCTGTACGGAACAGGAGGTTAAAGGTGCTGATTCTCCAAGGAGGGAGATGGCTAGTAAATCGGCTGGAATGGTGAACCCGAGCAAAGGAGATGAGAAATGAGGTGCGTTTTAGAAACCTTTCCCGATCACACGGTGTACCATCTTCTGGGTTTCTCATGCCTGTTTTCGACGTAGGAAGATGCCCTTGAACCTGGAGATTTGGGACCCATGGGATGGGTACCATGCAGTATTACTTGAAAGGGTCTGCGTTGGCTCACCCAACCTCACCGAACCTCTCAGCTCCAAGAGTGTCCACCCTTATGTCTCAATCAGCTGTGGGTCTAGATATGGTCAATCCAGGTTGCATCACATCCCGTGAACGAATTTTGTAAGAATTTCTCTCTCTTTCACTGTCTTTGTTTCACGGGTTTTGAAAAGTAATTTATTTTTATAATGGGGTTTAGCTGCTTTTCACGGCTGTGTTTATGCCGCTTTACACCCCCTTGACTCACTCACAGAGAGATATCAATACATAGGTTTGAAGATTCTTACTAGTCAGATATATTCTTGTGCGGTGAATAGGGGGTGTTGAGTCCAGTTCACTGAAAAAGGAATAGGTCTTGTCTCTTACATATTGGGTTTATGGAACGGTATCGGAGCTAATTTGAAACCCTTGTTTTATGCATCACCCCACCTCACCTTGCCCGTTCAACAGCCATAGTGTGTTTTCTAAACGTGTGACTCTGTTCTGTTTTGTAATTCAGTTCAAGTGTAGCGGTTTTTACATTCCCTCTCTAAGTGATATCTTATGATAAGTGTCTTTTTCTGTGTGACTTATTTCACTTAGAATCGTCGTACCTAAATCCACTCATCGTGCTGCTACTAGCCTTATGACGTTGATTTCATGGCTGAGTGATATTCCATTGTACAGGAGGACCACAACTTCTTTATCCATTTTTCTCTTTCCTAGGATATTTAAGGTGTAATGAAGTGGGGGTTCTTGTCAACAGAGCAGCCTTAAACTTTGGGGTGCCTCTGTCTTGCTGATTTTTAGTTTTCCCAATTTATACGCCCATGAGTGGAAGTGCCCTATGCTCTCCAAGCTGTGTTTTTTAGATGTTTCAGAACACACCGTACACTTCTCCAGAGTGGCTGTTGGCAATTTACATCCCACCCATCAGCGTAGCAAGGCTCCCATTTCTCCATGGCCGGTCCTGCATTTCTGGTTTGGACACTTTTTTCCGCATGGCCCTTTTGCCCGCTGGGAAGCGAGACTTCTTTGGAGCGCTGATTGGCCTTTCCAGGTTGCTTGGTTGGCCAAAAAGGGCGTATGCGTTTTTTCCTGAATATATTCAGGAAAAAACGCATACGCCCTTTTTGGCCAAGGGCATCATTGTCCACGTTTTGCCGCTTTTCATGTGCTTTCAAGGCGATTCGAATCTACCTCCTGAAATCTGTTTCCTGCAATTCTGCCTTGCTTTCAAAGCCTCTTCGTTGCCTTCCCTTAATATATTTGTGGACGAGAGGTATCATTTAAAACTCTGCAGGTTTGTGAATTGCAGTGCCCCTGAGCTCCATTTTTCAACTCGCTTTTTTGGGAGCTGGCCGCAAAAGCGCAGGATTGCTTCAGGCCCTCTTCTGGTTCTGGGGGGCAGGCTGAGCTTGTGCTTAATTCTTCTTCCTGATGGGAAAATAGATTGACCTGTGCCTGTCCCAACACCTAGAGCTAGTCTCTCATTGGTTCCCCCTCTTCCCGTTCATCCTCAGGACAAATTGCAACCTGTACGGAACAGGAGGTTAAAGGTGCTGATTCTCCAAGGAGGGAGATGGCTAGTAAATCGGCTGGAATGGCGAACCCGAGCAAAGGAGATGAGAAATGAGGTGCGTTTTAGAAACCTTTCCCGATCACACGGTGTACCATCTTCTGGGTTTCTCATGCCTGTTTTCGACGTAGGAAGATGCCCTTGAACCTGGAGATTTGGGACCCATGGGATGGGTACCATGCAGTATTACTTGAAAGGGTCTGCGTTGGCTCACCCAACCTCACCGAACCTCTCAGCCCCAAGAGTGTCCACCCTTATGTCTCAATCAGCTGTGGGTCTAGATATGGTCAATCCAGGTTGCATCACATCCCGTGAACGAATTTTGTAAGAATTTCTCTCTCTTTCACTGTCTTTGTTTCACGGGTTTTGAAAAGTAATTTATTTTTATAATGGGGTTTAGCTGCTTTTCACGGCTGTGTTTATGCCGATTTACACCCCCTTGACTCACTCACAGAGAGATATCAATACATAGGTTTGAAGATTCTTACTAGTCAGATATATTCTTGTGCGGTGAATAGGGGGTGTTGAGTCCAGTTCACTGAAAAAGGAATAGGTCTTGTCTCTTACATATTGGGTTTATGGAACGGTATCTGAGCTAATTTGAAACCCTTGTTTTATGCATCACCCCACCTCACCTTGCCCGTTCAGCAGCCATAGTGTGTTTTCTAAACGTGTGACTCTGTTCTGTTTTGTAATTCAGTTCAAGTGTAGCGGTTTTTACATTCCCTCTCTAAGTGATATCTTAGGATAAGTGTCTTTTTCTGTGTGACTTATTTCACTTAGAATCGTCGTACCTAAATCCACTCATCGTGCTGCTACTAGCCTTATGACGTTGATTTCATGGCTGAGTGATATTCCATTGTACAGGAGGACCACAACTTCTTTATCCATTTTTCTCTTTCCTAGGATATTTAAGGTGTAATGAAGTGGGGGTTCTTGTCAACAGAGCAGCCCTAAACTTTGGGGTGCCTCTGTCTTGCTGATTTTTAGTTTTCCCAATTTATACGCCCATGAGTGGAAGTGCCCTATGTTCTCCAAGCTGTGTTTTTTAGATGTTTCAGAACACACCGTACACTTCTCCAGAGTGGCTGTTGGCAATTTACATCCCACCCATCAGCGTAGCAAGGCTCCCATTTCTCCATGGCCGGTCCTGCATTTCTGGTTTGGACACTTTTTTCCGCATGGCCCTTTTGCCCGCTGGGAAGCGAGACTTCTTTGGAGCGCTGATTGGCCTTTCCAGGTTGCTTGGTTGGCCAAAAAGGGCGTATGCGTTTTTTCCTGAATATATTCAGGAAAAAACGCATACGCCCTTTTTGGCCAAGGGCATCATTGTCCACGTTTTGCCGCTTTTCATGTGCTTTCAAGGCGATTCGAATCTACCTCCTGAAATCTGTTTCCTGCAATTCTGCCTTGCTTTCAAAGCCTCTTCGTTGCCTTCCCTTAATATATTTGTGGACGAGAGGTATCATTTAAAACTCTGCAGGTTTGTGAATTGCAGTGCCCCTGAGCTCCATTTTTCAACTCGCTTTTTTGGGAGCTGGCCGCAAAAGCGCAGGATTGCTTCAGGCCCTCTTCTGGTTCTGGGGGGCAGGCTGAGCTTGTGCTTAATTCTTCTTCCTGATGGGAAAATAGAGTGACCTGTGCCTGTCCCAACACCTAGAGCTAGTCTCTCATTGGTTCCCCCTCTTCGCGTTCATCCTCAGGACAAATTGCAACCTGTACGGAACAGGAGGTTAAAGGTGCTGATTCTCCAAGGAGGGAGATGGCTAGTAAATCGGCTGGAATGGCGAACCCGAGCAAAGGAGATGAGAAATGAGCTGCGTTTTAGAAACCTTTCCCGATCACACGGTGTACCATCTTCTGGGTTTCTCATGCCTGTTTTCGACGTAGGAAGATGCCCTTGAACCTGGAGATTTGGGACCCATGGGATGGGTACCATGCAGTATTACTTGAAAGGGTCTGCGTTGGCTCACCCAACCTCACCGAACCTCTCAGCCCCATGAGTGTCCACCCTTATGTCTCAATCAGCTGTGGGTCTAGATATGGTCAATCCAGGTTGCATCACAGCCCCTGAACGAATTTTGTAAGAATTTCTCTCTCTTTCACTGTCTTTGTTTCACGGGTTTTGAAAAGTAATTTATTTTTATAATGGGGTTTAGCTGCTTTTCACGGCTGTGTTTATGCCGCTTTACACCCCCTTGACTCACTTACAGAGAGATATCAATACATAGGTTTGAAGATTCTTACTAGTCAGACATATTCTTGTGCGGTGAATAGGGGGTGTTGAGTCCAGTTCACTGAAAAAGGAATAGGTCTTGTCTCTTACATATTGGGTTTATGGAATGGTATCGGAGCTAATTTGAAACCCTTGTTTTATGCATCACCCCACCTCACCTTTCCCGTTAGGCAGCCATAGTGTGTTTCCTAAACGTGTGACTCTGTTCTGTTTTGCAATTCAGTTCAAGTGTAGCGGTTTTCACATTCCCTCTCTAAGTGATATCTTAGGATAAGTGTCTTTTTCTGTGTGACTTATTTCACTTAGAATCGTCGTACCTAAATCCACTCATCGTGCTGCTACTAGCCTTATGACGTGGATTTTATGGCTGAGTGATATTCCATTGTACATGAGGACCACAACTTCTTTACCCATTTTTCTCTTTCCTAGGATATTTAAGGTGTAATGAAGTGGGGGTTCTTGTCAACAGAGCAGCCCTAAACTTTGGGGTGCCTGTGTCTTGCTGATTTTTAGTTTTCCCAATTTATACGGCCATGAGTGGAAGTGCCCTATGCTCTCCAAGCTGTGTTTTTTAGATGGTTCAGAACACACCGTACACTTCTCCAGAGTGGCTGTTGGCAATTTACATCCCACCCATCAGCGTAGCAAGGCTCCCATTTCTCCATGGCCGGTCCTGCATTTCTGGTTTGGACACTTTTTTCCGCATGGCCCTTTTGCCCGCTGGGAAGCGAGACTTCTTTGGAGCGCTGATTGGCCTTTCCAGGTTGCTTGGTTGGCCAAAAAGGGCGTATGCGTTTTTTCCTGAATATATTCAGGAAAAAACGCATACGCCCTTTTTGGCCAAGGGCATCATTGTCCACGTTTTGCCGCTTTTCATGTGCTTTCAAGGCGATTCGAATCTACCTCCTGAAATCTGTTTCCTGCAATTCTGCCTTGCTTTCAAAGCCTCTTCGTTGCCTTCCCTTAATATATTTGTGGACGAGAGGTATCATTTAAAACTCTGCAGGTTTGTGAATTGCAGTGCCCCTGAGCTCCATTTTTCAACTCGCTTTTTTGGGAGCTGGCCGCAAAAGCGCAGGATTGCTTCAGGCCCTCTTCTGGTTCTGGGGGGCAGGCTGAGCTTGTGCTTAATTCTTCTTCATGATGGGAAAATAGAGTGACCTGTGCCTGTCCCAACACCTAGAGCTAGTCTCTCATTGGTTCCCCCTCTTCGCGTTCATCCTCAGGACAAATTGCAACCTGTACGGAACAGGAGGTTAAAGGTGCTGATTCTCCAAGGAGGGAGATGGCTAGTAAATCGGCTGGAATGGCGAACCCGAGCAAAGGAGATGAGAAATGAGGTGCGTTTTAGAAACCTTTCCCGATCACACGGTGTACCATCTTCTGGGTTTCTCATGCCTGTTTTCGACGTAGGAAGATGCCCTTGAACCTGGAGATTTGGGACCCATGGGATGGGTACCATGCAGTATTACTTGAAAGGGTCTGCGTTGGCTCACCCAACCTCACCGAACCTCTCAGCCCCAAGAGTGTCCACCCTTATGTCTCAATCAGCTGTGGGTCTAGATATGGTCAATCCAGGTTGCATCACAGCCCCTGAACGAATTTTGTAAGAATTTCTCTCTCTTTCACTGTCTTTGTTTCACGGGTTTTGAAAAGTAATTTATTTTTATAATGGGGTTTAGCTGCTTTTCACGGCTGTGTTTATGCCGCTTTACACCCCCTTGACTCACTTACAGAGAGATATCAATACATAGGTTTGAAGATTCTTACTAGTCAGATATATTCTTGTGCGGTGAATAGGGGGTGTTGAGTCCAGTTCACTGAAAAAGGAATAGGTCTTGTCTCTTACATATTGGGTTTATGGAACGGTATCGGAGCTAATTTGAAACCCTTGTTTTATGCATCACCCCACCTCACCTTTCCCGTTAGGCAGCCATAGTGTGTTTCCTAAACGTGTGACTCTGTTCTGTTTTGCAATTCAGTTCAAGTGTAGCGGTTTTCACATTCCCTCTCTAAGTGATATCTTAGGATAAGTGTCTTTTTCTGTGTGACTTATTTCACTTAGAATCGTCGTACCTAAATCCACTCATCGTGCTGCTACTAGCCTTATGACGTGGATTTTATGGCTGAGTGATATTCCATTGTACATGAGGACCACAACTTCTTTACCCATTTTTCTCTTTCCTAGGATATTTAAGGTGTAATGAAGTGGGGGTTCTTGTCAACAGAGCAGCCCTAAACTTTGGGGTGCCTGTGTCTTGCTGCTTTTTAGTTTTCCCAATTTATACGGCCATGAGTGGAAGTGCCCTATGCTCTCCAAGCTGTGTTTTTTAGATGTTTCAGAACACACCGTACACTTCTCCAGAGTGGCTGTTGGCAATTTACATCCCACCCATCAGCGTAGCAAGGCTCCCATTTCTCCATGGCCGGTCCTGCATTTCTGGTTTGGACACTTTTTTCCGCATGGCCCTTTTGCCCGCTGGGAAGCGAGACTTCTTTGGAGCGCTGATTGGCCTTTCCAGGTTGCTTGGTTGGCCAAAAAGGGCGTATGCGTTTTTTCCTGAATATATTCAGGAAAAAAGGCATACGCCCTTTTTGGCCAAGGGCATCATTGTCCACGTTTTGCCGCTTTTCATGTGCTTTCAAGGCGATTCGAATCTACCTCCTGAAATCTGTTTCCTGCAATTCTGCCTTGCTTTCAAAGCCTCTTCGTTGCCTTCCCTTAATATATTTGTGGACGAGAGGTATCATTTAAAACTCTGCAGGTTTGTGAATTGCAGTGCCCCTGAGCTCCATTTTTCAACTCGCTTTTTTGGGAGCTGGCCGCAAAAGCGCAGGATTGCTTCAGGCCCTCTTCTGGTTCTGGGGGGCAGGCTGAGCTTGTGCTTAATTCTTCTTCCTGATGGGAAAATAGAGTGACCTGTGCCTGTCCCAACACCTAGAGCTAGTCTCTCATTGGTTCCCCCTCTTCCCGTTCATCCTCAGGACAAATTGCAACCTGTACGGAACAGGAGGTTAAAGGTGCTGATTCTCCAAGGAGGGAGATGGCTAGTAAATCGGCTGGAATGGCGAACCCGAGCAAAGGAGATGAGAAATGAGGTGCGTTTTAGAAACCTTTCCCGATCACACGGTGTACCATCTTCTGGGTTTCTCATGCCTGTTTTCGACGTAGGAAGATGCCCTTGAACCTGGAGATTTGGGACCCATGGGATGGGTACCATGCAGTATTACTTGAAAGGGTCTGCGTTGGCTCACCCAACCTCACCGAACCTCTCAGCCCCAAGAGTGTCCACCCTTATGTCTCAATCAGCTGTGGGTCTAGATATGGTCAATCCAGGTTGCATCACAGCCCCTGAACGAATTTTGTAAGAATTTCTCTCTCTTTCACTGTCTTTGTTTCACGGGTTTTGAAAAGTAATTTATTTTTATAATGGGGTTTAGCTGCTTTTCACGGCTGTGTTTATGCCGCTTTACACCCCCTTGACTCACTTACAGAGAGATATCAATACATAGGTTTGAAGATTCTTACTAGTCAGATATATTCTTGTGCGGTGAATAGGGGGTGTTGAGTCCAGTTCACTGAAAAAGGAATAGGTCTTGTCTCTTACATATTGGGTTTATGGAACGATATCGGAGCTAATTTGAAACCCTTGTTTTATGCATCACCCCACCTCACCTTTCCCGTTAGGCAGCCATAGTGTGTTTCCTAAACGTGTGACTCTGTTCTGTTTTGCAATTCAGTTCAAGTGTAGCGGTTTTCACATTCCCTCTCTAAGTGATATCTTAGGATAAGTGTCTTTTTCTGTGTGACTTATTTCACTTAGAATCGTCGTACCTAAATCCACTCATCGTGCTGCTACTAGCCTTATGACGTGGATTTTATGGCTGAGTGATATTCCATTGTACATGAGGACCACAACTTCTTTACCCATTTTTCTCTTTCCTAGGATATTTAAGGTGTAATGAAGTGGGGGTTCTTGTCAACAGAGCAGCCCTAAACTTTGGGGTGCCTGTGTCTTGCTGCTTTTTAGTTTTCCCAATTTATACGGCCATGAGTGGAAGTGCCCTATGCTCTCCAAGCTGTGTTTTTTAGATGTTTCAGAACACACCGTACACTTCTCCAGAGTGGCTGTTGGCAATTTACATCCCACCCATCAGCGTAGCAAGGCTCCCATTTCTCCATGGCCGGTCCTGCATTTCTGGTTTGGACACTTTTTTCCGCATGGCCCTTTTGCCCGCTGGGAAGCGAGACTTCTTTGGAGCGCTGATTGGCCTTTCCAGGTTGCTTGGTTGGCCAAAAAGGGCGTATGCGTTTTTTCCTGAATATATTCAGGAAAAAAGGCATACGCCCTTTTTGGCCAAGGGCATCATTGTCCACGTTTTGCCGCTTTTCATGTGCTTTCAAGGCGATTCGAATCTACCTCCTGAAATCTGTTTCCTGCAATTCTGCCTTGCTTTCAAAGCCTCTTCGTTGCCTTCCCTTAATATATTTGTGGACGAGAGGTATCATTTAAAACTCTGCAGGTTTGTGAATTGCAGTGCCCCTGAGCTCCATTTTTCAACTCGCTTTTTTGGGAGCTGGCCGCAAAAGCGCAGGATTGCTTCAGGCCCTCTTCTGGTTCTGGGGGGCAGGCTGAGCTTGTGCTTAATTCTTCTTCCTGATGGGAAAATAGAGTGACCTGTGCCTGTCCCAACACCTAGAGCTAGTCTCTCATTGGTTCCCCCTCTTCCCGTTCATCCTCAGGACAAATTGCAACCTGTACGGAACAGGAGGTTAAAGGTGCTGATTCTCCAAGGAGGGAGATGGCTAGTAAATCGGCTGGAATGGCGAACCCGAGCAAAGGAGATGAGAAATGAGGTGCGTTTTAGAAACCTTTCCCGATCACACGGTGTACCATCTTCTGGGTTTCTCATGCCTGTTTTCGACGTAGGAAGATGCCCTTGAACCTGGAGATTTGGGACCCATGGGATGGGTACCATGCAGTATTACTTGAAAGGGTCTGCGTTGGCTCACCCAACCTCACCGAACCTCTCAGCCCCAAGAGTGTCCACCCTTATGTCTCAATCAGCTGTGGGTCTAGATATGGTCAATCCAGGTTGCATCACAGCCCCTGAACGAATTTTGTAAGAATTTCTCTCTCTTTCACTGTCTTTGTTTCACGGGTTTTGAAAAGTAATTTATTTTTATAATGGGGTTTAGCTGCTTTTCACGGCTGTGTTTATGCCGCTTTACACCCCCTAGACTCACTTACAGAGAGATATCAATACATAGGTTTGAAGATTCTTACTAGTCAGATATATTCTTGTGCGGTGAATAGGGGGTGTTGAGTCCAGTTCACTGAAAAAGGAATAGGACTTGTCTCTTACATATTGGGTTTATGGAATGCTATCGGAGCTAATTTGAAACCCTTGTTTTATGCATCACCCCACTTCACCTTTCCCGTTCAGCAGCCATAGTGTGTTTCCTAAACGTGTGACTCTGTTCTGTTTTGCAATTCAGTTCAAGTGTAGCGGTTTTTACATTCCCTCTATAAGTGATATCTTATGATAAGTGTCTTTTTCTGTGTGACTTATTTCACTTAGAATCGTCGTACCTAAATCCACTCATCGTGCTGCTACTAGCCTTATGACGTTGATTTCATGGCTGAGTGATATTCCATTGTACATGAGGACCACAACTTCTTTATCCATTTTTCTCTTTCCTAGGATATTGAAGGGGTAATGAAGTGGGGGTTCTTGTGAACAGAGCAGCCCTCAACTTTGGGGTGCCTGTGTCTTGCTGATTTTTAGTTTTCCCAATTTATACGCCCATGAGTGGAAGTGCCCTATGCTCTCCAAGCTGTGTTTTTTAGATGTTTCAGAACACACCGTACACTTCTCCAGAGTGAATGTGGGCAATTTACATCCCACCCATCAGCCTAGCAAGGCTCTCATTTCTCTATGGCCGGTCCTGCATTTCTGGTTTGGACACTTTTTTCCGCATGGCGCTTTGGCCCGCTGGGAAGCGAGACTTCTTTGGAGCGCTGATTGGCCTTTCCAGGTTGCTTGGTTGGCCAAAAAGGGCGTATGCGTTTTTTCCTGAATATATTCAGGAAAAAAGGCATACGCCCTTTTTGGCCAAGGGCATCATTGTCCACGTTTTGCCGCTTTTCATGTGCTTTCAAGGCGATTCGAATCTACCTCCTGAAATCTGTTTCCTGCAATTCTGCCTTGTTTTCAAAGCCTCTTCGTTGCCTTCCCTTAATATATTTGTGGACGAGAGGTATCATTTAAAACTCTGCAGGTTTGTGAATTGCAGTGCCCCTGAGCTCCATTTTTCAACTCGCTTTTTTGGGAGCTGGCCGCAAAAGCGCAGGATTGCTTCAGGCCCTCTTCTGGTTCTGGGGGGCAGGCTGAGCTTGTGCTTAATTCTTCTTCCTGATGGGAAAATAGAGTGACCTGTGCCTGTCCCAACACCTAGAGCTAGTCTCTCATTGGTTCCCCCTCTTCCCGTTCATCCTCAGGACAAATTGCAACCTGTACGGAACAGGAGGTTAAAGGGGCTGATTCTCTAAGGAGGGAGATGGCTAGTAAATCGGCTGGAATGGCGAACCCGAGCCAAGGAGATGAGAAATGAGGTGCGTTTTAGAAACCTTTCCCGATCACACGGTGTACCATCTTCTGGGTTTCTCATGCCTGTTTTCGATGTAGGAAGATGCCCTTGAACCTGGAGATTTGGGACCCATGGGATGGCTACCATGCAGTATTACTTGAAAGGGTCTGCGTTGGCTCACCCAACCTCACCGAACCTCTCAGCCCCAAGAGTGTCCACCCTTATGTCTCAATCAGCTGTGGGTCTAGATATGGTCAATCCAGGTTGCATCACAGCCCCTGAACGAATTTTGTAAGAATTTCTCTCTCTTTCACTGTCTTTGTTTCACTGGTTTTGAAAAGTAATTTATTTTTATAATGGGGTTTAGCTGCTTTTCACGGCTGTGTTTATGCCGCTTTACACCCCCTTGACTCACTTACAGAGAGATATCAATACATAGGTTTGAAGATTCTTACTAGTCAGATATATTCTTGTGCGGTGAATAGGGGGTGTTGAGTCCAGTTCACTGAAAAAGGAATAGGTCTTGTCTCTTACATATTGGGTTTATGGAACGGTATCGGAGCTAATTTGAAACCCTTGTTTTATGCATAACCCCACCTCACCTTTCCCGTTAGGCAGCCATAGTGTGTTTCCTAAACGTGTGACTCTGTTCTGTTTTGCAATTCAGTTCAAGTGTAGCGGTTTTCACATTCCCTCTCTAAGTGATATCTTAGGATAAGTGTCTTTTTCTGTGTGACTTATTTCACTTAGAATCGTCGTACCTAAATCCATTCATCGTGCTGCTACTAGCCTTATGACGTGGATTTTATGGCTGAGTGATATTCCATTGTACATGAGGACCACAACTTCTTTACCCATTTTTCTCTTTCCTAGGATATTTAAGGTGTAATGAAGTGGGGGTTCTTGTCAACAGAGCAGCCCTAAACTTTGGGGTGCCTGTGTCTTGCTTCTTTTTAGTTTTCCCAATTTATACGGCCATGAGTGGAAGTGCCCTATGCTCTCCAAGCTGTGTTTTTTAGATGTTTCAGAACACACCGTACACTTCTCCAGAGTGGCTGTTGGCAATTTACATCCCACCCATCAGCGTAGCAAGGCTCCCATTTCTCCATGGCCGGTCCTGCATTTCTGGTTTGGACACTTTTTTCCGCATGGCCCTTTTGCCCGCTGGGAAGCGAGACTTCTTTGGAGCGCTGATTGGCCTTTCCAGGTTGCTTGGTTGGCCAAAAAGGGCATATGCGTTTTTTCCTGAATATATTCAGGAAAAAACGCATACGCCCTTTTTGGCCAAGGGCATCATTGTCCACGTTTTGCCGCTTTTCATGTGCTTTCAAGGCGATTCGAATCTACCTCCTGAAATCTGTTTCCTGCAATTCTGCCTTGCTTTCAAAGCCTCTTCGTTGCCTTCCCTTAATATATTTGTGGACGAGAGGTATCATTTAAAACTCTGCAGGTTTGTGAATTGCAGTGCCCCTGAGCTCCATTTTTCAACTCGCTTTTTTGGGAGCTGGCCGCAAAAGCGCAGGATTGCTTCAGGCCCTCTTCTGGTTCTGGGGGGCAGGCTGAGCTTGTGCTTAATTCTTCTTCCTGATGGGAAAATAGAGTGACCTGTGCCTGTCCCAACACCTAGAGCTAGTCTCTCATTGGTTCCCCCTCTTCCCGTTCATCCTCAGGACAAATTGCAACCTGTACGGAACAGGAGGTTAAAGGTGCTGATTCTCCAAGGAGGGAGATGGCTAGTAAATCGGCTGGAATGGCGAACCCGAGCAAAGGAGATGAGAAATGAGGTGCGTTTTAGAAACCTTTCCCGATCACACGGTGTACCATCTTCTGGGTTTCTCATGCCTGTTTTCGACGTAGGAAGATGCCCTTGAACCTGGAGATTTGGGACCCATGGGATGGGTACCATGCAGTATTACTTGAAAGGGTCTGCGTTGGCTCACCCAACCTCACCGAACCTCTCAGCCCCAAGAGTGTCCACCCTTATGTCTCAATCAGCTGTGGGTCTAGATATGGTCAATCCAGGTTGCATCACAGCCCCTGAACGAATTTTGTAAGAATTTCTCTCTCTTTCACTGTCTTTGTTTCACGGGTTTTGAAAAGTAATTAATTTTTATAATGGGGTTTAGCTGCTTTTCACGGCTGTGTTTATGCCGCTTTACACCCCCTTGACTCACTTACAGAGAGATATCAATACATAGGTTTGAAGATTCTTACTAGTCAGATATATTCTTGTGCGGTGAATAGGGGGTGTTGAGTCCAGTTCACTGAAAAAGGAATAGGTCTTGTCTCTTACATATTGGGTTTATGGAACGGTATCGGAGCTAATTTGAAACCCTTGTTTTATGCATCACCCCACCTCACCTTTCCCGTTAGGCAGCCATAGTGTGTTTCCTAAACGTGTGACTCTGTTCTGTTTTGCAATTCAGTTCAAGTGTAGCGGTTTTCACATTCCCTCTCTAAGTGATATCTTAGGATAAGTGTCTTTTTCTGTGTGACTTATTTCACTTAGAATCGTCGTACCTAAATCCACTCATCGTGCTGCTACTAGCCTTATGACGTGGATTTTATGGCTGAGTGATATTCCATTGTACATGAGGACCACAACTTCTTTACCCATTTTTCTCTTTCCTAGGATATTTAAGGTGTAATGAAGTGGGGGTTCTTGTCAACAGAGCAGCCCTAAACTTTGGGGTGCCTGTGTCTTGCTGCTTTTTAGTTTTCCCAATTTATACGGCCATGAGTGGAAGTGCCCTATGCTCTCCAAGCTGTGTTTTTTAGATGTTTCAGAACACACCGTACACTTCTCCAGAGTGGCTGTTGGCAATTTACATCCCACCCATCAGCGTAGCAAGGCTCCCATTTCTCCATGGCCGGTCCTGCATTTCTGGTTTGGACACTTTTTTCCGCATGGCCCTTTTGCCCGCTGGGAAGCGAGACTTCTTTGGAGCGCTGATTGGCCTTTCCAGGTTGCTTGGTTGGCCAAAAAGGGCGTATGCGTTTTTTCCTGAATATATTCAGGAAAAAAGGCATACGCCCTTTTTGGCCAAGGGCATCATTGTCCACGTTTTGCCGCTTTTCATGTGCTTTCAAGGCGATTCGAATCTACCTCCTGAAATCTGTTTCCTGCAATTCTGCCTTGTTTTCAAAGCCTCTTCGTTGCCTTCCCTTAATATATTTGTGGACGAGAGGTATCATTTAAAACTCTGCAGGTTTGTGAATTGCAGTGCCCCTGAGCTCCATTTTTCAACTCGCTTTTTTGGGAGCTGGCCGCAAAAGCGCAGGATTGCTTCAGGCCCTCTTCTGGTTCTGGGGGGCAGGCTGAGCTTGTGCTTAATTCTTCTTCCTGATGGGAAAATAGAGTGACCTGTGCCTGTCCCAACACCTAGAGCTAGTCTCTCATTGGTTCCCCCTCTTCCCGTTCATCCTCAGGACAAATTGCAACCTGTACGGAACAGGAGGTTAAAGGGGCTGATTCTCTAAGGAGGGAGATGGCTAGTAAATCGGCTGGAATGGCGAACCCGAGCCAAGGAGATGAGAAATGAGGTGCGTTTTAGAAACCTTTCCCGATCACACGGTGTACCATCTTCTGGGTTTCTCATGCCTGTTTTCGATGTAGGAAGATGCCCTTGAACCTGGAGATTTGGGACCCATGGGATGGCTACCATGCAGTATTACTTGAAAGGGTCTGCGTTGGCTCACCCAACCTCACCGAACCTCTCAGCCCCAAGAGTGTCCACCCTTATGTCTCAATCAGCTGTGGGTCTAGATATGGTCAATCCAGGTTGCATCACAGCCCCTGAACGAATTTTGTAAGAATTTCTCTCTCTTTCACTGTCTTTGTTTCACTGGTTTTGAAAAGTAATTTATTTTTATAATGGGGTTTAGCTGCTTTTCACGGCTGTGTTTATGCCGCTTTACACCCCCTTGACTCACTTACAGAGAGATATCAATACATAGGTTTGAAGATTCTTACTAGTCAGATATATTCTTGTGCGGTGAATAGGGGGTGTTGAGTCCAGTTCACTGAAAAAGGAATAGGTCTTGTCTCTTACATATTGGGTTTATGGAACGGTATCGGAGCTAATTTGAAACCCTTGTTTTATGCATCACCCCACCTCACCTTTCCCGTTAGGCAGCCATAGTGTGTTTCCTAAACGTGTGACTCTGTTCTGTTTTGCAATTCAGTTCAAGTGTAGCGGTTTTCACATTCCCTCTCTAAGTGATATCTTAGGATAAGTGTCTTTTTCTGTGTGACTTATTTCACTTAGAATCGTCGTACCTAAATCCACTCATCGTGCTGCTACTAGCCTTATGACGTGGATTTTATGGCTGAGTGATATTCCATTGTACATGAGGACCACAACTTCTTTACCCATTTTTCTCTTTCCTAGGATATTTAAGGTGTAATGAAGTGGGGGTTCTTGTCAACAGAGCAGCCCTAAACTTTGGGGTGCCTGTGTCTTGCTTCTTTTTAGTTTTCCCAATTTATACGGCCATGAGTGGAAGTGCCCTATGCTCTCCAAGCTGTGTTTTTTAGATGTTTCAGAACACACCGTACACTTCTCCAGAGTGGCTGTTGGCAATTTACATCCCACCCATCAGCGTAGCAAGGCTCCCATTTCTCCATGGCCGGTCCTGCATTTCTGGTTTGGACACTTTTTTCCGCATGGCCCTTTTGCCCGCTGGGAAGCGAGACTTCTTTGGAGCGCTGATTGGCCTTTCCAGGTTGCTTGGTTGGCCAAAAAGGGCATATGCGTTTTTTCCTGAATATATTCAGGAAAAAACGCATACGCCCTTTTTGGCCAAGGGCATCATTGTCCACGTTTTGCCGCTTTTCATGTGCTTTCAAGGCGATTCGAATCTACCTCCTGAAATCTGTTTCCTGCAATTCTGCCTTGCTTTCAAAGCCTCTTCGTTGCCTTCCCTTAATATATTTGTGGACGAGAGGTATCATTTAAAACTCTGCAGGTTTGTGAATTGCAGTGCCCCTGAGCTCCATTTTTCAACTCGCTTTTTTGGGAGCTGGCCGCAAAAGCGCAGGATTGCTTCAGGCCCTCTTCTGGTTCTGGGGGGCAGGCTGAGCTTGTGCTTAATTCTTCTTCCTGATGGGAAAATAGAGTGACCTGTGCCTGTCCCAACACCTAGAGCTAGTCTCTCATTGGTTCCCCCTCTTCCCGTTCATCCTCAGGACAAATTGCAACCTGTACGGAACAGGAGGTTAAAGGTGCTGATTCTCCAAGGAGGGAGATGGCTAGTAAATCGGCTGGAATGGCGAACCCGAGCAAAGGAGATGAGAAATGAGGTGCGTTTTAGAAACCTTTCCCGATCACACGGTGTACCATCTTCTGGGTTTCTCATGCCTGTTTTCGACGTAGGAAGATGCCCTTGAACCTGGAGATTTGGGACCCATGGGATGGGTACCATGCAGTATTACTTGAAAGGGTCTGCGTTGGCTCACCCAACCTCACCGAACCTCTCAGCCCCAAGAGTGTCCACCCTTATGTCTCAATCAGCTGTGGGTCTAGATATGGTCAATCCAGGTTGCATCACAGCCCCTGAACGAATTTTGTAAGAATTTCTCTCTCTTTCACTGTCTTTGTTTCACGGGTTTTGAAAAGTAATTAATTTTTATAATGGGGTTTAGCTGCTTTTCACGGCTGTGTTTATGCCGCTTTACACCCCCTTGACTCACTTACAGAGAGATATCAATACATAGGTTTGAAGATTCTTACTAGTCAGATATATTCTTGTGCGGTGAATAGGGGGTGTTGAGTCCAGTTCACTGAAAAAGGAATAGGTCTTGTCTCTTACATATTGGGTTTATGGAACGGTATCGGAGCTAATTTGAAACCCTTGTTTTATGCATCACCCCACCTCACCTTTCCCGTTAGGCAGCCATAGTGTGTTTCCTAAACGTGTGACTCTGTTCTGTTTTGCAATTCAGTTCAAGTGTAGCGGTTTTCACATTCCCTCTCTAAGTGATATCTTAGGATAAGTGTCTTTTTCTGTGTGACTTATTTCACTTAGAATCGTCGTACCTAAATCCACTCATCGTGCTGCTACTAGCCTTATGACGTGGATTTTATGGCTGAGTGATATTCCATTGTACATGAGGACCACAACTTCTTTACCCATTTTTCTCTTTCCTAGGATATTTAAGGTGTAATGAAGTGGGGGTTCTTGTCAACAGAGCAGCCCTAAACTTTGGGGTGCCTGTGTCTTGCTGCTTTTTAGTTTTCCCAATTTATACGGCCATGAGTGGAAGTGCCCTATGCTCTCCAAGCTGTGTTTTTTAGATGTTTCAGAACACACCGTACACTTCTCCAGAGTGGCTGTTGGCAATTTACATCCCACCCATCAGCGTAGCAAGGCTCCCATTTCTCCATGGCCGGTCCTGCATTTCTGGTTTGGACACTTTTTTCCGCATGGCCCTTTTGCCCGCTGGGAAGCGAGACTTCTTTGGAGCGCTGATTGGCCTTTCCAGGTTGCTTGGTTGGCCAAAAAGGGCGTATGCGTTTTTTCCTGAATATATTCAGGAAAAAACGCATACGCCCTTTTTGGCCAAGGGCATCATTGTCCACGTTTTGCCGCTTTTCATGTGCTTTCAAGGCGATTCGAATCTACCTCCTGAAATCTGTTTCCTGCAATTCTGCCTTGCTTTCAAAGCCTCTTCGTTGCCTTCCCTTAATATATTTGTGGACGAGAGGTATCATTTAAAACTCTGCAGGTTTGTGAATTGCAGTGCCCCTGAGCTCCATTTTTCAACTCGCTTTTTTGGGAGCTGGCCGCAAAAGCGCAGGATTGCTTCAGGCCCTCTTCTGGTTCTGGGGGGCAGGCTGTGCTTGTGCTTAATTCTTCTTCCTGATGGGAAAATAGAGTGACCTGTGCCTGTCCCAACACCTAGAGCTAGTCTCTCATTGGTTCCCCCTCTTCCCATTTCATCCTAAGGACAAATTGCAACCTGTACGGAACAGGAGGTTAAAGGTGCTGATTCTCCAAGGAGGGAGATGGCTAGTAAATCGGCTGGAATGGCGAACCCGAGCAAAGGAGATGAGAAATGAGGTGCGTTTTAGAAACCATTCCCGATCACACGGTGTACCATCTTCTGGGTTTCTCATGCCTGTTTTCGATGTAGGAAGATGCCCTTGATCCTGGAGATTTGGGACCCATGGGATGGGTACCATGCAGTATTACTTGAAAGGGTCTGCGTTGGCTCACCCAACCTCACCGAACCTCTCAGCCCCAAGAGTGTCCACCCTTATGTCTCAATCAGCTGTGGGTCTAGATATGGTCAATCCAGGTTGCATCACAGCCCCTGAACGAATTTTGTAAGAATTTCCCTCTCTTTCACTGTCTTTGTTTCACGGGTTTTGAAAAGTAATTTATTTTTATAATGGGGTTTAGCTGCTTTTCACGGCTGTGTTTATGCCGCTTTACACCCCCTTGACTCACTTACAGAGAGATATCAATACATAGGTTTGAAGATTCTTACTAGTCAGATATATTCTTGTGCGGTGAATAGGGGGTGTTGAGTCCAGTTCACTGAAAAAGGAATAGGTCTTGTCTCTTACATATTGGGTTTATGGAACGGTATCTGAGCTAATTTGAAACCCTTGTTTTATGCATCACCCCACCTCACCTTTCCCGTTCAGCAGCCATAGTGTGTTTCCTAAACGTGTGACTCTGTTCTGTTTTGTAATTCAGTTCTAGTGTAGCGGTTTTTACATTCCCTCTAGAAGTGATATCTTATGATAAGTGTCTTTTTCTGTGTGACTTATTTCACTTAGAATCGTCGTACCTAAATCCACTCATCGTGCTGCTACTAGCCTTATGACGTTGATTTCATGGCTGAGTGATATTCCATTGTACAGGAGGACCACAACTTCTTTATCCATTTTTCTCTTTCCTAGGATATTTCAGGTGTAATGAAGTGGGGGTTCTTGTCAACAGAGCAGCCCTAAACTTTGGGGTGCCTGTGTCTTGCTGATTTTTAGTTTTCCCAATTTATACGCCCATGAGTGGAAGTGCCCTATGCTCTCCAAGCTGTGTTTTTTAGATGTTTCAGGACACACCGTACACTTCTCCAGAGTGGCTGTTGGCAATTTACATCCCACCCATCAGCGTAGCAAGGCTCCCATTTCTCCATGGCCGATCCTGCATTTCTGGTTTGGACACTTTTTTCCGCATGGCCCTTTTGCCCGCTGGGAAGCGAGACTTCTTTGGAGCGCTGATTGGCCTTTCCAGGTTGCTTGGTTGGCCAAAAAGGGCGTATGCGTTTTTTCCTGAATATATTCAGGAAAAAACGCATACGCCCTTTTTGGCCAAGGGCATCATTGTCCACATTTTGCCGCTTTTCATGTGCTTTCAAGGCGATTCGAATCTACCTCCTGAAATCTGTTTCCTGCAATTCTGCCTTGCTTTCAAAGCCTCTTCGTTGCCTTCCCTTAATATATTTGTGGACGAGAGGTATCATTTAAAACTCTGCAGGTTTGTGAATTACAGTGCCCCTGAGCTCCGTTTTTCCAGTCGCTTTTTTGGGAGCTGGCCGCAAAAGCGCAGGATTGCTTCAGGCCCTCTTCTGGTTCTGGGGGGCAGGCTGAGCTTGTGCTTAATTCTTCTTCCTGATGGGAAAATAGAGTGACCTGTGCCTGTCCCAACACCTAGAGCTAGTCTCTCATTGGTTCCCCCTCTTCCCGTTCATCCTCAGGACAAATTGCAACCTGTACGGAACAGGAGGTTAAAGGTGCTGATTCTCCAAGGAGGGAGATGGCTAGTAAATCGGCTGGAATGGCGAACCCGAGCAAAGGAGATGAGAAATGAGTTGCGTTTTAGAAACCTTTCCCGAACACACGGTGTACCATCTTCTGGGTTTCTCATGCCTGTTTTCGATGTAGGAACATGCCCTTGAACCTGGAGATTTGGGACCCATGGGATGGGTACAATGCAGTACTACTTGAAGGGTCTGCGTTGGCTCACCCAACCTCACCGAACCTCTCAGCCCCAAGAGTGTCCACCCTTATGTCTCAATCAGCTGTGGGTCTAGATATGGTCAATCCAGGTTACATCACAGCCCCTGAACGAATTTTGTAAGAATTTCTCTCTCTTTCACTGTCTTTGTTTCACGGGTTTTGAAAAGTAATTTATTTTTATAATGGGGTTTAGCTGCTTTTCACGGCTGTGTTTATGCTGCTTTACACCCCCTTGACTCACTTACAGAGAGATATCAGTACATAGGTTTGAAGATTCTTACTAGTCAGATATATTCTTGTGCGGTGAATAGGGGGTGTTGAGTCCAGTTCACTGAAAAAGGAATAGGTCTTGTCTCTTACATATTGGGTTTATGGAACGGTATCGGAGCTAATTTGAAACCCTTGTTTTATGCATCACCCCACCTCACCTTTCCCGTTCAGCAGCCATAGTGTGTTTTCTGAACGTGTGACTCTGTTCTGTTTTGTAATTCAATTCAAGTGTAGCGGTTTTTACATTCCCTCTAGAAGTGATATCTTATGATAAGTGTCTTTTTCTGTGTGACTTATTTCACTTAGAATCGTCGTACCTAAATCCACTCATCGTGCTGCTACTAGCCTTATGACGTTGAATTCATGGCTGAGTGATATTCCATTGTACAGGAGGACCACAACTTCTTTATCCATTTTTCTCTTTCCTAGGATATTTCAGGTGTAATGAAGTGGGGGTTCTTGTCAACAGAGCAGCCCTAAACTTTGGGGTGCCTGTGTCTTGCTGATTTTTAGTTTTCCCAATTTATACGGCCATGAGTGGAAGTGCCCTATGCTCTCCAAGCTGTGTTTTTTAGATGTTTCAGGACACACCGTACACTTCTCCAGAGTGGCTGTTGGCAATTTACATCCCACCCATCAGCTTAGCAAGGCTCCCATTTCTCCATGGCCGGTCCTGCATTTCTGGTTTGGACACTTTTTTCCGCATGGCCCTTTTGCCCGCTGGGAAGCGTGACTTCTTTGGAGCGCTGATTGGCCTTTCCAGGTTGCTTGGTTGGCCAAAAAGGGCGTATGCGTTTTTTCCTGAATATATTCAGGAAAAAACGCATACGCCCTTTTTGGCCAAGGGCATCATTGTCCACATTTTGCCGCTTTTCATGTGCTTTCAAGGCGATTCGAATCTACCTCCTGAAATCTGTTTCCTGCAATTCTGCCTTGCTTTCAAAGCCTCTTCGTTGCCTTCCCTTAATATATTTGTGGACGAGAGGTATCATTTAAAACTCTGCAGGTTTGTGAATTACAGTGCCCCTGAGCTCCGTTTTTCCAGTCGCTTTTTTGGGAGCTGGCCGCAAAAGCGCAGGATTGCTTCAGGCCCTCTTCTGGTTCTGGGGGGCAGGCTGAGCTTGTGCTTAATTCTTCTTCCTGATGGGAAAATAGAGTGACCTGTGCCTGTCCCAACACCTAGAGCTAGTCTCTCATTGGTTCCCCCTCTTCCCGTTCATCCTCAGGACAAATTGCAACCTGTACGGAACAGGAGGTTAAAGGTGCTGATTCTCCAAGGAGGGAGATGGCTAGTAAATCGGCTGGAATGGCGAACCCGAGCAAAGGAGATGAGAAATGAGGTGCGTTTTAGAAACCTTTCCCGATCACACGGTGTACCATCTTCTGGGTTTCTCATGCCTGTTTTCGATGTAGGAAGATGCCCATGAAACTGGAGATTTGGGACCCATGGGATGGGTACCATGCAGTATTACTTGAAAGGGTCTGCTTTGGCTCACCCAACCTCACCAAACCTCTCAGCCCCAAGAGTGTCCACCCTTATGTCTCAATCAGCTGTGGGTCTAGATATGGTCAATCCAGGTTGCATCACAGCCCCTGAACGAATTTTGTAAGAATTTCTCTCTCTTTCACTGTCTTTGTTTCACGGGTTTTGAAAAGTAATTTATTTTTATAATGGGGTTTAGCTGCTTTTCACGGCTGTGTTTATGCCGCTTTACACCCCCTTGACTCACTTACAGAGAGATATCAATACATAGGTTTGAAGATTCTTACTAGTCAGATATATTCTTGTGCGGTGAATAGGGGGTGTTGAGTCCAGTTCACTGAAAAAGGAATAGGTCTTGTCTCTTACATATTGGGTTTATGGAACGGTATCTGAGCTAATTTGAAACCCTTGTTTTATGCATCACCCCACCTCACCTTTCCCGTTCAGCAGCCATAGTGTGTTTCCTAAACGTGTGACTCTGTTCTGTTTTGCAATTCAGTTCAAGTGTAGCGGTTTTTACATTCCCTCTAGAAGTGATATCTTAGGATAAGTGTCTTTTTCTGTGTGCCTTATTTCACTTAGAATCGTCGTACCTAAATCCACTCATCGTGCTGCTACTAGCCTTATGATGTTGATTTCATGGCTGAGTGATATTCCATTGTACAGGAGGACCACAACTTCTTTATCCATTTTTCTCTTTCCTAGGATATTTAAGGTGTAATGAAGTGGGGGTTCTTGTCAACAGAGCAGCCCTAAACTTTGGGGTGCCTGAGTCTTGCTGATTTTTAGTTTTCCCAATTTATACGCCCATGAGTGGAAGTGCCCTATGCTCTCCAAGCTGTGTTTTTTAGATGTTTCAGAACACACCGTACACTTCTCCAGAGTGGCTGTTGGCAATTTACATCCCACCCATCAGCGTAGCAAGGCTCCCATTTCTCCATGGCCGGTCCTGCATTTCTGGTTTGGACACTTTTTTCCGCATGGCCCTTTTGCCCGCTGGGAAGCGAGACTTCTTTGGAGCGCTGATTGGCCTTTCCAGGTTGCTTGGTTGGCCAAAAAGGGCGTATGCGTTTTTTCCTGAATATATTCAGGAAAAAACGCATACGCCCTTTTTGGCCAAGGGCATCATTGTCCACGTTTTGCCGCTTTTCATGTGCTTTCAAGGCGATTCGAATCTACCTCCTGAAATCTGTTTCCTGCAATTCTGCCTTGCTTTCAAAGCCTCTTCGTTGCCTTCCCTTAATATATTTGTGGACGAGAGGTATCATTTAAAACTCTGCAGGTTTGTGAATTGCAGTGCCCCTGAGCTCCATTTTTCAACTCGCTTTTTTGGGAGCTGGCCGCAAAAGCGCAGGATTGCTTCAGGCCCTCTTCTGGTTCTGGGGGGCAGGCTGAGCTTGTGCTTAATTCTTCTTCCTGATGGGAAAATAGAGTGACCTGTGCCTGTCCCAACACCTAGAGCTAGTCTCTCATTGGTTCCCCCTCTTCCCGTTCATCCTCAGGACAAATTGCAACCTGTACGGAACAGGAGGTTAAAGGTGCTGATTCTCCAAGGAGGGAGATGGCTAGTAAATCGGCTGGAATGGCGAACCCGAGCAAAGGAGATGAGAAATGAGGTGCGTTTTAGAAACCTTTCCCGATCACACGGTGTACCATCTTCTGGGTTTCTCATGCCTGTTTTCGATGTAGGACGATGCCCTTGAACCTGGAGATTTGGGACCCATGGGATGGGTACCATGCAGTACTACTTGAAAGGGTCTGCGTTGGCTCACCCAACCTCACCAAACCTCTCAGCCCCAAGAGTGTCCACCCTTATGTCTCAATCAGCTGTGGGTCTAGATATGGTCAATCCAGGTTGCATCACAGCCCCTGAACGAATTTTGTAAGAATTTCTCTCTCTTTCACTGTCTTTGTTTCACGGGTTTTGAAAAGTAATTAATTTTTATAATGGGGTTTAGCTGCTTTTCACGGCTGTGTTTATGCCGCTTTACACCCCCTTGACTCACTTACAGAGAGATATCAATACATAGGTTTGAAGATTCTTACTAGTCAGATATATTCTTGTGCGGTGAATAGGGGGTGTTGAGTCCAGTTCACTGAAAAAGGAATAGGTCTTGTCTCTTACATATTGGGTTTATGGAACGGTATCTGAGCTAATTTGAAACCCTTGTTTTATGCATCACCCCACCTCACCTTTCCCGTTCAGCAGCCATAGTGTGTTTCCTAAACGTGTGACTCTGTTCTGTTTTGCAATTCAGTTCAAGTGTAGCGGTTTTTACATTCCCTCTAGAAGTGATATCTTATGATAAGTGTCTTTTTCTGTGTGACTTATTTCACTTAGAATCGTCGTACCTAAATCCACTCATCGTGCTGCTACTAGCCTTATGACGTTGAATTCATGGCTGAGTGATATTCCATTGTACAGGAGGACCACAACTTCTTTATCCATTTTTCTCTTTCCTAGGATATTTCAGGTGTAATGAAGTGGGGGTTCTTGTCAACAGAGCAGCCCTAAACTTTGGGGTGCCTGTGTCTTGCTGATTTTTAGTTTCCCCAATTTATACGGCCATGAGTGGAAGTGCCCTATGCTCTCCAAGCTGTGTTTTTTAGATGTTTCAGGACACACCGTACACTTCTCCAGAGTGGCTGTTGGCAATTTACATCCCACCCATCAGCTTAGCAAGGCTCCCATTTCTCCATGGCCGGTCCTGCATTTCTGGTTTGGACACTTTTTTCCGCATGGCCCTTTTGCCCGCTGGGAAGCGTGACTTCTTGGGAGCGCTGATTGGCCTTTCCAGGTTGCTTGGTTGGCCAAAAAGGGCGTATGCGTTTTTTCCTGAATATATTCAGGAAAAAACGCATACGCCCTTTTTGGCCAAGGGCATCATTGTCCACATTTTGCCGCTTTTCATGTGCTTTCAAGGCGATTCGAATCTACCTCCTGAAATCTGTTTCCTGCAATTCTGCCTTGCTTTCAAAGCCTCTTCGTTGCCTTCCCTTAATATATTTGTGGACGAGAGGTATCATTTAAAACTCTGCAGGTTTGTGAATTACAGTGCCCCTGAGCTCCGTTTTTCCAGTCGCTTTTTTGGGAGCTGGCCGCAAAAGCGCAGGATTGCTTCAGGCCCTCTTCTGGTTCTGGGGGGCAGGCTGAGCTTGTGCTTAATTCTTCTTCCTGATGGGAAAATAGAGTGACCTGTGCCTGTCCCAACACCTAGAGCTAGTCTCTCATTGGTTCCCCCTCTTCCCGTTCATCCTCAGGACAAATTGCAACCTGTACGGAACAGGAGGTTAAAGGTGCTGATTCTCCAAGGAGGGAGATGGCTAGTAAATCGGCTGGAATGGCGAACCCGAGCAAAGGAGATGAGAAATGAGGTGCGTTTTAGAAACCTTTCCCGATCACACGGTGTACCATCTTCTGGGTTTCTCATGCCTGTTTTCGATGTAGGAAGATGCCCATGAAACTGGAGATTTGGGACCCATGGGATGGGTACCATGCAGTATTACTTGAAAGGGTCTGCTTTGGCTCACCCAACCTCACCAAACCTCTCAGCCCCAAGAGTGTCCACCCTTATGTCTCAATCAGCTGTGGGTCTAGATATGGTCAATCCAGGTTGCATCACAGCCCCTGAACGAATTTTGTAAGAATTTCTCTCTCTTTCACTGTCTTTGTTTCACGGGTTTTGAAAAGTAATTAATTTTTATAATGGGGTTTAGCTGCTTTTCACGGCTGTGTTTATGCCGCTTTACACCCCCTTGACTCACTTACAGAGAGATATCAATACATAGGTTTGAAGATTCTTACTAGTCAGATATATTCTTGTGCGGTGAATAGGGGGTGTTGAGTCCAGTTCACTGAAAAAGGAATAGGTCTTGTCTCTTACATATTGGGTTTATGGAACGGTATCTGAGCTAATTTGAAACCCTTGTTTTATGCATCACCCCACCTCACCTTTCCCGTTCAGCAGCCATAGTGTGTTTCCTAAACGTGTGACTCTGTTCTGTTTTGCAATTCAGTTCAAGTGTAGCGGTTTTTACATTCCCTCTAGAAGTGATATCTTAGGATAAGTGTCTTTTTCTGTGTGCCTTATTTCACTTAGAATCGTCGTACCTAAATCCACTCATCGTGCTGCTACTAGCCTTATGATGTTGATTTCATGGCTGAGTGATATTCCATTGTACAGGAGGACCACAACTTCTTTATCCATTTTTCTCTTTCCTAGGATATTTAAGGTGTAATGAAGTGGGGGTTCTTGTCAACAGAGCAGCCCTAAACTTTGGGGTGCCTGAGTCTTGCTGATTTTTAGTTTTCCCAATTTATACGCCCATGAGTGGAAGTGCCCTATGCTCTCCAAGCTGTGTTTTTTAGATGTTTCAGAACACACCGTACACTTCTCCAGAGTGGCTGTTGGCAATTTACATCCCACCCATCAGCGTAGCAAGGCTCCCATTTCTCCATGGCCGGTCCTGCATTTCTGGTTTGGACACTTTTTTCCGCATGGCCCTTTTGCCCGCTGGGAAGCGAGACTTCTTTGGAGCGCTGATTGGCCTTTCCAGGTTGCTTGGTTGGCCAAAAAGGGCGTATGCGTTTTTTCCTGAATATATTCAGGAAAAAACGCATACGCCCTTTTTGGCCAAGGGCATCATTGTCCACGTTTTGCCGCTTTTCATGTGCTTTCAAGGCGATTCGAATCTACCTCCTGAAATCTGTTTCCTGCAATTCTGCCTTGCTTTCAAAGCCTCTTCGTTGCCTTCCCTTAATATATTTGTGGACGAGAGGTATCATTTAAAACTCTGCAGGTTTGTGAATTGCAGTGCCCCTGAGCTCCATTTTTCAACTCGCTTTTTTGGGAGCTGGCCGCAAAAGCGCAGGATTGCTTCAGGCCCTCTTCTGGTTCTGGGGGGCAGGCTGAGCTTGTGCTTAATTCTTCTTCCTGATGGGAAAATAGAGTGACCTGTGCCTGTCCCAACACCTAGAGCTAGTCTCTCATTGGTTCCCCCTCTTCCCGTTCATCCTCAGGACAAATTGCAACCTGTACGGAACAGGAGGTTAAAGGTGCTGATTCTCCAAGGAGGGAGATGGCTAGTAAATCGGCTGGAATGGCGAACCCGAGCAAAGGAGATGAGAAATGAGGTGCGTTTTAGAAACCTTTCCCGATCACACGGTGTACCATCTTCTGGGTTTCTCATGCCTGTTTTCGATGTAGGACGATGCCCTTGAACCTGGAGATTTGGGACCCATGGGATGGGTACCATGCAGTACTACTTGAAAGGGTCTGCGTTGGCTCACCCAACCTCACCAAACCTCTCAGCCCCAAGAGTGTCCACCCTTATGTCTCAATCAGCTGTGGGTCTAGATATGGTCAATCCAGGTTGCATCACAGCCCCTGAACGAATTTTGTAAGAATTTCTCTCTCTTTCACTGTCTTTGTTTCACGGGTTTTGAAAAGTAATTAATTTTTATAATGGGGTTTAGCTGCTTTTCACGGCTGTGTTTATGCCGCTTTACACCCCCTTGACTCACTTACAGAGAGATATCAATATATAGGTTTGAAGATTCTTACTAGTCAGATATATTCTTGTGCGGTGAATAGGGGGTGTTGAGTCCAGTTCACTGAAAAAGGAATAGGTCTTGTCTCTTACATATTGGGTTTATGGAACGGTATCTGAGCTAATTTGAAACCCTTGTTTTATGCATCACCCCACCTCACCTTTCCCGTTCAGCAGCCATAGTGTGTTTCCTAAACGTGTGACTCTGTTCTGTTTTGCAATTCAGTTCAAGTGTAGCGGTTTTTACATTCCCTCTAGAAGTGATATCTTATGATTAGTGTCTTTTTCTGTGTGACTTATTTCACTTAGAATCGTCGTACCTAAATCCACTCATCGTGCTGCTACTAGCCTTATGACATTGATTTCATGGCTGAGTGATATTCCATAGTACAGGAGGACCACAACTTCTTTATCCATTTTTCTCTTTCCTAGGATATTTCAGGTGTAATGAAGTGGGGGTTCTTGTCAACAGAGCAGCCCTAAACTTTGGGGTGCCTGTGTCTTGCTGATTTTTAGTTTTCCCAATTTATACGGCCATGAGTGGAAGTGCCCTATGCTCTCCAAGCTGTGTTTTTTAGATGTTTCAGAACACACCGTATACTTCTCCAGAGTGGCTGTTGGCAAGTTACATCCCACCCATCAGCGTAGCAAGGCTCCCATTTCTCCATGGCCGGTCCTGCATTTCTGGTTTGGACACTTTTTTCCGCATGGCCCTTTTGCCCGCTGGGAAGCGAGACTTCTTTGGAGCGCTGATTGGCCTTTCCAGGTTGCTTGGTTGGCCAAAAAGGGCGTATGCGTTTTTTCCTGAATATATTCAGGAAAAAACGCATACGCCCTTTTTGGCCAAGGGCATCATTGTCCACGTTTTGCCGCTTTTCATGTGCTTTCAAGGCGATTCGAATCTACCTCCTGAAATCTGTTTCCTGCAATTCTGCCTTGCTTTCAAAGCCTCTTCGTTGCCTTCCCTTAATATATTTGTGGACGAGAGGTATCATTTAAAACTCTGCAGGTTTGTGAATTGCAGTGCCCCTGAGCTCCATTTTTCAACTCGCTTTTTTGGGAGCTGGCCGCAAAAGCGCAGGATTGCTTCAGGCCCTCTTCTGGTTCTGGGGGGCAGGCTGAGCTTGTGCTTAATTCTTCTTCCTGATGGGAAAATAGAGTGACCTGTGCCTGTCCCAACACCTAGAGCTAGTCTCTCATTGGTTCCCCCTCTTCCCGTTCATCCTCAGGACAAATTGCAACCTGTACGGAACAGGAGGTTAAAGGTGCTGATTCTCCAAGGAGGGAGATGGCTAGTAAATCGGCTGGAATGGCGAACCCGAGCAAAGGAGATGAGAAATGAGGTGCGTTTTAGAAACCTTTCCCGATCACACGGTGTACCATCTTCTGGGTTTCTCATGCCTGTTTTCGACGTAGGAAGATGCCCTTGAACCTGGAGATTTGGGACCCATGGGATGGGTACCATGCAGTATTACTTGAAAGGGTCTGCGTTGGCTCACCCAAACTCACCGAACCTCTCAGCCCCAAGAGTGTCCACCCTTATGACTCAATCAGCTGTGGGTCTAGATATGGTCAATCCAGGTTGCATCACAGCCCCTGAACGAATTTTGTAAGAATTTCTCTCTCTTTCACTGCCTTTGTTTGACGGGTTTTGAAAAGTAATTTATTTTTATAATGGGGTTTAGCTGCTTTTCACGGCTGTGTTTATGCCGCTTTACACCCCCTTGACTCACTTACAGAGAGATATCAATACATAGGTTTGAAGATTCTTACTAGTCAGATATATTCTTGTGCGGTGAATAGGGGGTGTTGAGTCCAGTTCACTGAAAAAGGAATAGGTCTTGTCTCTTACATATTGGGTTTATGGAACGGTATCTGAGCTAATTTGAAACCCTTGTTTTATGCATCACCCCACCTCACCTTTCCCGTTCAGCAGCCATAGTGTGTTTTCTGAACGTGTGACTCTGTTCTGTTTTGTAATTCAGTTCAAGTGTAGCGGTTTTTACATTCCCTCTCTAAGTGATATCTTATGATAAGTGTCTTTTTCTGTGTGACTTATTTCACTTAGAATCGTCGTACCTAAATCCACTCATCGTGCTGCTACTAGCCTTATGACGTGGATTTCATGGCTGAGTGATATTCCATTGTACATGAGGACCACCACTTCTTTATCCATTTTTCTGTTTCCTAGGATATTTAAGGTGTAATGAAGTGGGGGTTCTTGTCAACAGAGCAGCCCTAAACTTTGGGGTGCCTGTGTCTTGCTGATTTTTAGTTTTCCCAATTTATACGGCCATGAGTGGAAGTGCCCTATGCTCTCCAAGCTGTGTTTTTTAGATGTTTCAGAACACACCGTACACTTCTCCAGAGTGGCTGTTGGCAAGTTACATCCCACCCATCAGCGTAGCAAGGCTCCCATTTCTCCATGGCCGGTCCTGCATTTCTGGTTTGGACACTTTTTTCCGCATGGCCCTTTTGCCCGCTGGGAAGCGAGACTTCTTTGGAGCGCTGATTGGCCTTTCCAGGTTGCTTGGTTGGCCAAAAAGGGCGTATGCGTTTTTTCCTGAATATATTCAGGAAAAAACGCATACGCCCTTTTTGGCCAAGGGCATCATTGTCCACGTTTTGCCGCTTTTCATGTGCTTTCAAGGCGATTCGAATCTACCTCCTGAAATCTGTTTCCTGCAATTCTGCCTTGCTTTCAAAGCCTCTTCGTTGCCTTCCCTTAATATATTTGTGGACGAGAGGTATCATTTAAAACTCTGCAGGTTTGTGAATTGCAGTGCCCCTGAGCTCCATTTTTCAACTCGCTTTCTTGGGAGCTGGCCGCAAAAGCGCAGGATTGCTTCAGGCCCTCTTCTGGTTCTGGGGGGCAGGCTGAGCTTGTGCTTAATTCTTCTTCCTGATGGGAAAATAGAGTGACCTGTGCCTGTCCCAACACCTAGAGCTAGTCTCTCATTGGTTCCCCCTCTTCCCGTTCATCCTCAGGACAAATTGCAACCTGTACGGAACAGGAGGTTAAAGGTGCTGATTCTCCAAGGAGGGAGATGGCTAGTAAATCGGCTGGAATGGCGAACCCGAGCAAAGGAGATGAGAAATGAGGTGCGTTTTAGAAACCTTTCCCGATCACACGGTGTACCATCTTCTGGGTTTCTCATGCCTGTTTTCGACGTAGGAAGATGCCCTTGAACCTGGAGATTTGGGACCCATGGGATGGGTACCATGCAGTATTACTTGAAAGGGTCTGCGTTGGCTCACCCAAACTCACCGAACCTCTCAGCCCCAAGAGTGTCCACCCTTATGACTCAATCAGCTGTGGGTCTAGATATGGTCAATCCAGGTTGCATCACAGCCCCTGAACGAATTTTGTAAGAATTTCTCTCTCTTTCACTGCCTTTGTTTGACGGGTTTTGAAAAGTAATTTATTTTTATAATGGGGTTTAGCTGCTTTTCACGGCTGTGTTTATGCCGCTTTACACCCCCTTGACTCACTTACAGAGAGATATCAATACATAGGTTTGAAGATTCTTACTAGTCAGATATATTCTTGTGCGGTGAATAGGGGGTGTTGAGTCCAATTCACTGAAAAAGGAATAGGTCTTGTCTCTTACATATTGGGTTTATGGAACGGTATCTGAGCTAATTTGAAACCCTTGTTTTATGCATCACCCCACCTCACCTTTCCCGTTCAGCAGCCATAGTGTGTTTTCTGAACGTGTGACTCTGTTCTGTTTTGTAATTCAGTTCAAGTGTAGCGGTTTTTACATTCCCTCTCTAAGTGATATCTTATGATAAGTGTCTTTTTCTGTGTGACTTATTTCACTTAGAATCGTCGTACCTAAATCCACTCATCGTGCTGCTACTAGCCTTATGACGTGGATTTCATGGCTGAGTGATATTCCATTGTACATGAGGACCACCACTTCTTTATCCATTTTTCTGTTTCCTAGGATATTTAAGGTGTAATGAAGTGGGGGTTCTTGTCAACAGAGCAGCCCTAAACTTTGGGGTGCCTGTGTCTTGCTGATTTTTAGTTTTCCCAATTTATACGGCCATGAGTGGAAGTGCCCTATGCTCTCCAAGCTGTGTTTTTTAGATGTTTCAGAACACACCGTACACTTCTCCAGAGTGGCTGTTGGCAAGTTACATCCCACCCATCAGCGTAGCAAGGCTCCCATTTCTCCATGGCCGGTCCTGCATTTCTGGTTTGGACACTTTTTTCCGCATGGCCCTTTTGCCCGCTGGGAAGCGAGACTTCTTTGGAGCGCTGATTGGCCTTTCCAGGTTGCTTGGTTGGCCAAAAAGGGCGTATGCGTTTTTTCCTGAATATATTCAGGAAAAAACGCATACGCCCTTTTTGGCCAAGGGCATCATTGTCCACGTTTTGCCGCTTTTCATGTGCTTTCAAGGCGATTCGAATCTACCTCCTGAAATCTGTTTCCTGCAATTCTGCCTTGCTTTCAAAGCCTCTTCGTTGCCTTCCCTTAATATATTTGTGGACGAGAGGTATCATTTAAAACTCTGCAGGTTTGTGAATTGCAGTGCCCCTGAGCTCCATTTTTCAACTCGCTTTCTTGGGAGCTGGCCGCAAAAGCGCAGGATTGCTTCAGGCCCTCTTCTGGTTCTGGGGGGCAGGCTGAGCTTGTGCTTAATTCTTCTTCCTGATGGGAAAATAGAGTGACCTGTGCCTGTCCCAACACCTAGAGCTAGTCTCTCATTGGTTCCCCCTCTTCCCGTTCATCCTCAGGACAAATTGCAACCTGTACGGAACAGGAGGTTAAAGGTGCTGATTCTCCAAGGAGGGAGATGGCTAGTAAATCGGCTGGAATGGCGAACCCGAGCAAAGGAGATGAGAAATGAGGTGCGTTTTAGAAACCTTTCCCGATCACACGGTGTACCATCTTCTGGGTTTCTCATGCCTGTTTTCGACGTAGGAAGATGCCCTTGAACCTGGAGATTTGGGACCCATGGGATGGGTACCATGCAGTATTACTTGAAAGGGTCTGCGTTGGCTCACCCAACCTCACCGAACCTCTCAGCCCCAAGAGTGTCCACCCTTATGTCTCAATCAGCTGTGGGTCTAGATATGGTCAATCCAGGTTGCATCACAGCCCCTGAACGAATTTTGTAAGAATTTCTCTCTCTTTCACTGCCTTTGTTTCACGGGTTTTGAAAAGTAATTTATTTTTATAATGGGGTTTAGCTGCTTTTCACGGCTGTGTTTATGCCGCTTTACACCCCCTTGACTCACTTACAGAGAGATATCAATACATAGGTTTGAAGATTCTTACTAGTCAGATATATTCTTGTGCGGTGAATAGGGGGTGTTGAGTCCAGTTCACTGAAAAAGGAATAGGTCTTGTCTCTTACATATTGGGTTTATGGAACGGTATCGGAGCTAATTTGAAACCCTTGTTTTATGCATCACCCCACCTCACCTTTCCCGTTCAGCAGCCATAGTGTGTTTTCTAAACGTGTGACTCTGTTCTGTTTTGTAATTCAGTTCAAGTGTAGGCGGTTTTTACATTCCCTCTCTAAGTGATATCTTATGATAAGTGTCTTTTTCTGTGTGACTTATTTCACTTAGAATCGTCGTACCTAAATCCACTCATCGTGCTGCTACTAGCCTTATGACGTGGATTTCATGGCTGAGTGATATTCCATTGTACATGAGGACCACAACTTCTTTATCCATTTTTCGCTTTCCTAGGATATTTAAGGTGTAATGAAGTGGGGGTTCTTGTCAACAGAGCAGCCCTAAACTTTGGGGTGCCTGTGTCTTGCTGATTTTTAGTTTTCCCAATTTATACGCCCATGAGTGGAAGTGCCCTATGCTCTCCAAGCTGTGTTTTTTAGATGTTTCAGAACACACCGTACACTTCTCCAGAGTGGCTGTTGGCAAGTTACATCCCACCCATCAGCGTAGCAAGGCTCCCATTTCTCCATGGCCGGTCCTGCATTTCTGGTTTGGACACTTTTTTCCGCATGGCCCTTTTGCCCGCTGGGAAGCGAGACTTCTTTGGAGCGCTGATTGGCCTTTCCAGGTTGCTTGGTTGGCCAAAAAGGGCATCATTGTCCACGTTTTGCCGCTTTTCATGTGCTTTCAAGGTGATTCGAATCTACCTCCTGAAATCTGTTTCCTGCAATTCTGCCTTGCTTTCAAAGCGTCTTCGTTGCCTTCCCTTAATATATTTGTGGACGAGAGGTATCATTTAAAACTCTGCAGGTTTGTGAATTGCAGTGCCCCTGAGCTCCATTTTTCAACTCGCTTTCTTGGGAGCTGGCCGCAAAAGCGCAGGATTGCTTCAGGCCCTCTTCTGGTTCTGGGGGGCAGGCTGAGCTTGTGCTTAATTCTTCTTCCTGATGGGAAAATAGAGTGACCTGTGCCTGTCCCAACACCTAGAGCTAGTCTCTCATTGGTTCCCCCTCTTCCCGTTCATCCTCAGGACAAATTGCAACCAGTACGGAACAGGAGGTTAAAGGTGCTGATTCTCCAAGGAGGGAGATGGCTAGTAAATCGGCTGGAATGGCGAACCCGAGCAAAGGAGATGAGAAATGAGGTGCGTTTTAGAAACCTTTCCCGATCACACGGTGTACCATCTTCTGGGTTTCTCATGCCTGTTTTCGACGTAGGAAGATGCCCTTGAACCTGGAGATTTGGGACCCATGGGATGGGTACCATGCAGTATTACTTGAAAGGGTCTGCGTTGGCTCACCCAACCTCACCGAACCTCTCAGCCCCAAGAGTGTCCACCCTTATGTCTCAATCAGCTGTGGGTCTAGATATGGTCAATCCAGGTTGCATCACAGCCCCTGAACGAATTTTGTAAGAATTTCTCTCTCTTTCACTGCCTTTGTTTCACGGGTTTTGAAAAGTAATTTATTTTTATAATGGGGTTTAGCTGCTTTTCACGGCTGTGTTTATGCCGCTTTACACCCCCTTGACTCACTTACAGAGAGATATCAATACATAGGTTTGAAGATTCTTACTAGTCAGATATATTCTTGTGCGGTGAATAGGGGGTGTTGAGTCCAGTTCACTGAAAAAGGAATAGGTCTTGTCTCTTACATATTGGGTTTATGGAACGGTATCGGAGCTAATTTGAAACCCTTGTTTTATGCATCACCCCACCTCACCTTTCCCGTTCAGCAGCCATAGTGTGTTTTCTAAACGTGTGACTCTGTTCTGTTTTGTAATTCAGTTCAAGTGTAGCGGTTTTTACATTCCCTCTCTAAGTGATATCTTATGATAAGTGTCTTTTTCTGTGTGACTTATTTCACTTAGAATCGTCGTACCTAAATCCACTCATCGTGCTGCTACTAGCCTTATGACGTGGATTTCATGGCTGAGTGATATTCCATTGTACATGAGGACCACAACTTCTTTATCCATTTTTCTCTTTCCTAGGATATTTCAGGTGTAATGAAGTGGGGGCTCTTGTCAACAGAGCAGCCCTAAACTTTGGGGTGCCTGTGTCTTGCTGATTTTTAGTTTTCCCAATTTATACGCCCATGAGTGGAAGTGCCCTATGCTCTCCAAGCTGTGTTTTTTAGATGTTTCAGAACACACCGTACACTTCTCCAGAGTGGCTGTTGGCAATTTACATCCCACCCATCAGCGTAGCAAGGCTCCCATTTCTCCATGGCCGGTCCTGCATTTCTGGTTTGGACACTTTTTTCCGCATGGCCCTTTTGCCCGCTGGGAAGCGAGACTTCTTTGGAGCGCTGATTGGCCTTTCCAGGTTGCTTGGTTGGCCAAAAAGGGCGTATGCGTTTTTTCCTGAATATATTCAGGAAAAAACGCATACGCCCTTTTTGGCCAAGGGCATCATTGTCCACGTTTTGCCGCTTTTCATGTGCTTTCAAGGCGATTCGAATCTACCTCCTGAAATCTGTTTCCTGCAATTCTGCCTTGCTTTCAAAGCCTCTTCGTTGCCTTCCCTTAATATATTGGTGGACGAGAGGTATCATTTAAAACTCTGCAGGTTTGTGAATTGCAGTGCCCCTGAGCTCCATTTTTCAACTCGCTTTTTTGGGAGCTGGCCGCAAAAGCGCAGGATTGCTTCAGGCCCTCTACTGGTTCTGGGGGGCAGGCTGAGCTTGTGCTTAATTCTTCTTCCTGATGGGAAAATAGAGTGACCTGTGCCTGTCCCAACACCTAGAGCTAGTCTCTCATTGGTTCCCCCTCTTCCCGTTCATCCTCAGGACAAATTGCAACCTGTACGGAACAGGAGGTTAAAGGTGCTGATTCTCCAAGGAGGGAGATGGCTAGTAAATCGGCTGGAATGGCGAACCCGAGCAAAGGAGATGAGAAATGAGGTGCGTTTTAGAAACCTTTCCCGATCACACGGTGTACCATCTTCTGGGTTACTCATGCCTGTTTTCGACGTAGGAAGATGCCCTTGAACCTGGAGATTTGGGACCCATGGGATGGGTACCATGCAGTATTACTTGAAAGGGTCTGCGTTGGCTCACCCAACCTCACCGAACCTCTCAGCCCCAAGAGTGTCCACCCTTATGTCTCAATCAGCTGTGGGTCTAGATATGGTCAATCCAGGTTGCATCACAGCCCCTGAACGAATTTTGTAAGAATTTCTCTCTCTTTCACTGCCTTTGTTTCACGGGTTTTGAAAAGTAATTTATTTTTATAATGGGGTTTAGCTGCTTTTCACGGCTGTGTTTATGCCGCTTTACACCCCCTTGACTCACTTACAGAGAGATATCAATACATAGGTTTGAAGATTCTTACTAGTCAGATATATTCTTGTGCGGTGAATAGGGGGTGTTGAGTCCAGTTCACTGAAAAAGGAATAGGTCTTGTCTCTTACATATTGGGTTTATGGAACGGTATCGGAGCTAATTTGAAACCCTTGTTTTATGCATCACCCCACCTCACCTTTCCCGTTCAGCAGCCATAGTGTGTTTTCTGAACGTGTGACTCTGTTCTGTTTTGCAATTCAGTTCAAGTGTAGCGGTTTTTACATTCCCTCTCTAAGTGATATCTTATGATAAGTGTCTTTTTCTGTGTGACTTATTTCACTTAGAATCGTCGTACCTAAATCCACTCATCGTGCTGCTACTAGCCTTATGACGTGGATTTCATGGCTGAGTGATATTCCATTGTACATGAGGACCACAACTTCTTTATCCATTTTTCTCTTTCCTAGGATATTTAAGGTGTAATGAAGTGGGGGTTCTTGTCAACAGAGCAGCCCTAAACTTTGGGGTGCCTGTGTCTTGCTGATTTTTAGTTTTCCCAATTTATACGCCCATGAGTGGAAGTGCCCTATGCTCTCCAAGCTGTGTTTTTTAGATGTTTCAGAACACACCGTACACTTCTCCAGAGTGGCTGTTGGCAATTTACATCCCACCCATCAGCGTAGCAAGGCTCCCATTTCTCCATGGCCGGTCCTGCATTTCTGGTTTGGACACTTTTTTCCGCATGGCCCTTTTGCCCGCTGGGAAGCGAGACTTCTTTGGAGCGCTGATTGGCCTTTCCAGGTTGCTTGGTTGGCCAAAAAGGGCGTATGCGTTTTTTCCTGAATATATTCAGGAAAAAACGCATACGCCCTTTTTGGCCAAGGGCATCATTGTCCACGTTTTGCCGCTTTTCATGTGCTTTCAAGGCGATTCGAATCTACCTCCTGAAATCTGTTTCCTGCAATTCTGCCTTGCTTTCAAAGCCTCTTCGTTGCCTTCCCTTAATATATTTGTGGACGAGAGGTATCATTTAAAACTCTGCAGGTTTGTGAATTGCAGTGCCCCTGAGCTCCATTTTTCAACTCGCTTTTTTGGGAGCTGGCCGCAAAAGCGCAGGATTGCTTCAGGCCCTCTTCTGGTTCTGGGGGGCAGGCTGAGCTTGTGCTTAATTCTTCTTCCTGATGGGAAAATAGAGTGACCTGTGCCTGTCCCAACACCTAGAGCTAGTCTCTCATTGGTTCCCCCTCTTCCCGTTCATCCTCAGGACAAATTACAACCTGTACGGAACAGGAGGTTAAAGGTGCTGATTCTCCAAGGAGGGAGATGGCTAGTAAATCGGCTGGAAAGGCGAACCCGAGCAAAGGAGATGAGAAATGAGGTGCGTTTTAGAAACCTTTCCCGATCACACGGTGTACCATCTTCTGGGTTTCTCATGCCTGTTTTCGACGTAGGAAGATGCCCTTGAACCTGGAGATTTGGGACCCATGGGATGGGTACCATGCAGTATTACTTGAAAGGGTCTGCGTTGGCTCACCCAACCTCACCGAACCTCTCAGCCCCAAGAGTGTCCACCCTTATGTCTCAATCAGCTGTGGGTCTAGATATGGTCAATCCAGGTTGCATCACAGCCCCTGAACGAATTTTGTAAGAATTTCTCTCTCTTTCACTGTCTTTGTTTCACGGGTTTTGAAAAGTAATTTATTTTTATAATGGGGTTTAGCTGCTTTTCACGGCTGTGTTTATGCCGCTTTACACCCCCTTGACTCACTTACAGAGAGATATCAATACATAGGTTTGAAGATTCTTACTAGTCAGATATATTCTTGTGCGGTGAATAGGGGGTGTTGAGTCCAGTTCACTGAAAAAGGAATAGGTCTTGTCTCTTACGTATTGGGTTTATGGAACGATATCGGAGCTAATTTGAAACCCTTGTTTTATGCATCACCCCACCTCACCTTTCCCGTTCACCAGCCATAGTGTGTTTCCTAAACGTGGGACTCTGTTCTGTTTTGCAATTCAGTTCAAGTGTAGTGGTTTTTACATTCCCTCTAGAAGTGATATCTTATGATAAGTGTCTTTTTCTGTGTAACTTATTTCACTTAGAATCGTCGTACCTAAATCCACTCATCGTGCTGCTACTAGCCTTATGACGTTGATTTCATGGCTGAGTGATATTCCATTGTACATGAGGACCACAACTTCTTTATCCATTTTTCTCTTTCCTAGGATATTTAAGGTGTAATGAAGTGGGGGTTCTTGTCCACAGAGCAGCCTTAAACTTTGGGGTGCCTGTGTCTTGCTGATTTTTAGTTTTCCCAATTTATACGCCCATGAGTGGAAGTGCCCTATGCTCTTCAAGCTGTGTTTTTTAGATGTTTCAGGACACACCGTACACTTCTCCAGAGTGGCTGTTGGCAATTTACATCCCACCCATCAGCGTAGCAAGGCTCCCATTTCTCCATGGCCGGTCCTGCATTTCTGGTTTGGACACTTTTTTCCGCATGGCCCTTTTGCCCGCTGGGAAGCGAGACTTCTTTGGAGCGCTGATTGGCCTTTCCAGGTTGCTTGGTTGGCCAAAAAGGGCGTATGCGTTTTTTCCTGAATATATTCAGGAAAAAACGCATACGCCCTTTTTGGCCAAGGGCATCATTGTCCACGTTTTGCCGCTTTTCATGTGCTTTCAAGGCGATTCGAATCTACCTCCTGAAATCTGTTTCCTGCAATTCTGCCTTGCTTTCAAAGCCTCTTCGTTGCCTTCCCTTAATATATTTGTGGACGAGAGGTATCATTTAAAACTCTGCAGGTTTGTGAATTGCAGTGCCCCTGAGCTCCATTTTTCAACTCGCTTTTTTGGGACCTGGCCGCAAAAGCGCAGGATTGCTTCAGGCCCTCTTCTGGTTCTGGGGGGCAGGCTGAGCTTGTGCTTAATTCTTCTTCCTGATGGGAAAATAGAGTGACCTGTGCCTGTCCCAACACCTAGAGCTAGTCTCTCATTGGTTCCCCCTCTTCCCGTTCATCCTCAGGACAAATTGCAACCTGTACGGAACAGGAGGTTAAAGGTGCTGATTCTCCAAGGAGGGAGATGGCTAGTAAATCGGCTGGAATGGCGAACCCGAGCAAAGGAGATGAGAAATGAGGTGCGTTTTAGAAACCTTTCCCGATCACACCGTGTACCATCTTCTGGGTTTCTCATGCCTGTTTTCGACGTAGGAAGATGCCCTTGAACCTGGAGATTTGGGACCCATGGGATGGGTACCATGCAGTATTACTTGAAAGGGTCTGCGTTGGCTCACCCAACCTCACCGAACCTCTCAGCCCCAAGAGTGTCCACCCTTATGTCTCAATCAGCTGTGGGTCTAGATATGGTCAATCCAGGTTGCATCACAGCCCCTGAACGAATTTTGTAAGAATTTCTCTCTCTTTCACTGTCTTTGTTTCACGGGTTTTGAAAAGTAATTTATTTTTATAATGGGGTTTAGCTGCTTTTCACGGCTGTGTTTATGCCGCTTTACACCCCCTTGACTCACTTACAGAGAGATATCAATACATAGGTTTGAAGATTCTTACTAGTCAGATATATTCTTGTGCGGTGAATAGGGGGTGTTGAGTCCAGTTCACTGAAAAAGGAATAGGTCTTGTCTCTTACATATTGGGTTTATGGAACGGTATCTGAGCTAATTTGAAACCCTTGTTTTATGCATCACCCCACCTCACCTTTCCCGTTCAGCAGCCATAGTGTGTTTCCTAAACGTGGGACTCTGTTCTGTTTTGCAATTCAGTTCAAGTGTAGCGGTTTTTACATTCCCTCTAGAAGTGATATATTATGATAAGTGTCTTTTTCTGTGTGACTTATTTCACATAGAATCATCGTACCTAAATCCACTCATCGTGCTGCTACTAGCCTTATGACATTGATTTCATGGCTGAGTGATATTCCATTGTACATGAGGACCACAACTTCTTTATCCATTTTTCTCTTTCCTAGGATATTTAAGGTGTAATGAAGTGGGGGTTCTTGTCCACAGAGCAGCCCTAAACTTTGGGGTGCCTGTGTCTTGCTGATTTTTAGTTTTCCCAATTTATACGCCCATGAGTGGAAGTGCCCTATGCTCTCCAAGCTGTGTTTTTTAGATGTTTCAGAACACACCGTACACTTCTCCAGAGTGGCTGTTGGAAATTTACATCCCACCCATCAGCGTAGCAAGGCTCCCATTTCTCCATGGCCGGTAATGCATTTCTGGTTTGGACACTTTTTTCCGCATGGCCCTTTTGCCCGCTGGGAAGCGAGACTTCTTTGGAGCGCTAATTGGCCTTTCCAGGTTGCTTGGTTGGCCAAAAAGGGCGTATGCGTTTTTTCCTGAATATATTCAGGAAAAAACGCATACGCCCTTTTTGGCCAAGGGCATCATTGTCCACGTTTTGCCGCTTTTCATGTGCTTTCAAGGCGATTCGAATCTACCTCCTGAAATCTGTTTCCTGCAATTCTGCCTTGCTTTCAAAGCCTCTTCGTTGCCTTCCCTTAATATATTTGTGGATGAGAGGTATCATTTAAAACTCTGTAGGTTTCTGAATTGCAGTGCCCCTGAGCTCCATTTTTCAACTCGCTTTTTTGGGAGCTGGCCGCAAAAGCGCAGGATTGCTTCAGGCCCTCTTCTGGTTCTGGGGGGCAGGCTGAGCTTGTGCTTAATTCTTCTTCCTGATGGGAAAATAGAGTGACCTGTGCCTGTCCCAACACCTAGAGCTAGTCTCTCATTGGTTCCCCCTCTTCCCGTTCATCCTCAGGACAAATTGCAACCTGTACGGAACAGGAGGTTAAAGGTGCTGATTCTCCAAGGAGGGAGATGGCTAGTAAATCGGCTGGAATGGCGAACCCGAGCAAAGGAGATGAGAAATGAGGTACGTTTTAGAAACCTTTCCCGATCACACGGTGTACCATCTTCTGGGTTTCTCATGCCTGTTTTCGACGTAGGAAGATGCCCTTGAACCTGGAGATTTGGGACCCATGGGATGGGTACCATGCAGTATTACTTGAAAGGGTCTGCGTTGGCTCACCCAACCTCACCGAACCTCTCAGCCCCAAGAGTGTCCACCCTTATGTCTCAATCAGCTGTGGGTCTAGATATGGTCAATCCAGGTTGCATCACAGCCCCTGAACGAATTTTGTAAGAATTTCTCTCTCTTTCACTGTCTTTGTTTCACGGGTTTTGAAAAGTAATTTATTTTTATAATGGGGTTTAGCTGCTTTTCACGGCTGTGTTTATGCCGCTTTACACCCCCTTGACTCACTTACAGAGAGATATCAATACATAGGTTTGAAGATTCTTACTAGTCAGATATATTCTTGTGCGGTGAATAGGGGGTGTTGAGTCCAGTTCACTGAAAAAGGAATAGGTCTTGTCTCTTACATATTGGGTTTATGGAACGGTATCGGAGCTAATTTGAAACCCTTGTTTTATGCATCACCCCACCTCACCTTTCCCGTTCAGCAGCCATAGTGTGTTTCCTAAACGTGGGACTCTGTTCTGTTTTGCAATTCAGTTCAAGTGTAGCGGTTTTTACATTCCCTCTCTAAGTGATATCTTATTATAAGTGTCTTTTTCTGTGTGACTTATTTCACATAGAATCATCGTACCTAAATCCACTCATCGTGCTGCTACTAGCCTTATGACGTTGATTTCATGGCTGAGTGATATTCCATTGTACATGAGGACCACAACTTCTTTATCCATTTTTCTCTTTCCTAGGATATTTAAGGTGTAATGAAGTGGGGGTTCTTGTCCACAGAGCAGCCCTAAACTTTGGGGTGCCTGTGTCTTGCTGATTTTTAGTTTTCCCAATTTATACGCCCATGAGTGGAAGTGCCCTATGCTCTCCAAGCTGTGTTTTTTAGATGTTTCAGAACACACCGTACACTTCTCCAGAGTGGCTGTTGGAAATTTACATCCCACCCATCAGCGTAGCAAGGCTCCCATTTCTCCATGGCCGGTCCTGCATTTCTGGTTTGGACACTTTTTTCCGCATGGCCCTTTTGCCCGCTGGGAAGCGAGACTTCTTTGGAGCGCTAATTGGCCTTTCCAGGTTGCTTGGTTGGCCAAAAAGGGCGTATGCGTTTTTTCCTGAATATATTCAGGAAAAAACGCATACGCCCTTTTTGGCCAAGGGCATCATTGTCCACGTTTTGCCGCTTTTCATGTGCTTTCAAGGCGATTCGAATCTACCTCCTGAAATCTGTTTCCTGCAATTCTGCCTTGCTTTCAAAGCCTCTTCGTTGCCTTCCCTTAATATATTTGTGGATGAGAGGTATCATTTAAAACTCTGTAGGTTTCTGAATTGCAGTGCCCCTGAGCTCCATTTTTCAACTCGCTTTTTTGGGAGCTGGCCGCAAAAGCGCAGGATTGCTTCAGGCCCTCTTCTGGTTCTGGGGGGCAGGCTGAGCTTGTGCTTAATTCTTCTTCCTGATGGGAAAATAGAGTGACCTGTGCCTGTCCCAACACCTAGAGCTAGTCTCTCATTGGTTCCCCCTCTTCCCGTTCATCCTCAGGACAAATTGCAACCTGTACGGAACAGGAGGTTAAAGGTGCTGATTCTCCAAGGAGGGAGATGGCTAGTAAATCGGCTGGAATGGCGAACCCGAGCAAAGGAGATGAGAAATGAGGTACGTTTTAGAAACCTTTCCCGATCACACGGTGTACCATCTTCTGGGTTTCTCATGCCTGTTTTCGACGTAGGAAGATGCCCTTGAACCTGGAGATTTGGGACCCATGGGATGGGTACCATGCAGTATTACTTGAAAGGGTCTGCGTTGGCTCACCCAACCTCACCGAAACTCTCAGCCCCAAGAGTGTCCACCCTTATGTCTCAATCAGCTGTGGGTCTAGATATGGTCAATCCAGGTTGCATCACAGCCCCTGAACGAATTTTGTAAGAATTTCTCTCTCTTTCACTGTCTTTGTTTCACGGGTTTTGAAAAGTAATTTATTTTTATAATGGGGTTTAGCTGCTTTTCACGGCTGTGTTTATGCCGCTTTACACCCCCTTGACTCACTTACAGAGAGATATCAATACATAGGTTTGAAGATTCTTACTAGTCAGATATATTCTTGTGCGGTGAATAGGCGGTGTTGAGTCCAGTTCACTGAAAAAGGAATAGGTCTTGTCTCTTACATATTGGGTTTATGGAACGGTATCGGAGCTAATTTGAAACCCTTGTTTTATGCATCACCCCACCTCACCTTTCCCGTTCAGCAGCCATAGTGTGTTTCCTAAACGTGGGACTCTGTTCTGTTTTGCAATTCAGTTCAAGTGTAGCGGTTTTTACATTCCCTCTCTAAGTGATATCTTATGATAAGTGTCTTTTTCTGTGTGACTTATTTCACTTAGAATCGTCGTACCTAAATCCACTCATCGTGCTGCTACTAGCCTTATGACGTTGATTTCATGGCTGAGTGATATTCCATTGTACATGAGGACCACAACTTCTTTATCCATTTTTCTCTTTCCTAGGATATTTAAGGTGTAATGAAGTGGGGGTTCTTGTCCACAGAGCAGCCCTAAACTTTGGGGTGCCTGTGTCTTGCTGATTTTTAGTTTTCCCAATTTATACGCCCATGAGTGGAAGTGCCCTATGCTCTCCAAGCTGTGTTTTTTAGATGTTTCAGAACACACCGTACACTTCTCCAGAGTGGCTGTTGGCAATTTACATCCCACCCATCAGCGTAGCAAGGCTCCCATTTCTCCATGGCCGGTCCTGCATTTCTGGTTTGGACACTTTTTTCCGCATGGCCCTTTTGCCCGCTGGGAAGCGAGACTTCTTTGGAGCGCTAATTGGCCTTTCCAGGTTGCTTGGTTGGCCAAAAAGGGCGTATGCGTTTTTTCCTGAATATATTCAGGAAAAAACGCATACGCCCTTTTTGGCCAAGGGCATCATTGTCCACGTTTTGCCGCTTTTCATGTGCTTTCAAGGCGATTCGAATCTACCTCCTGAAATCTGTTTCCTGCAATTCTGCCTTGCTTTCAAAGCCTCTTCGTTGCCTTCCCTTAATATATTTGTGGATGAGAGGTATCATTTAAAACTCTGTAGGTTTCTGAATTGCAGTGCCCCTGAGCTCCATTTTTCAACTCGCTTTTTTGGGAGCTGGCCGCAAAAGCGCAGGATTGCTTCAGGCCCTCTTCTGGTTCTGGGGGGCAGGCTGAGCTTGTGCTTAATTCTTCTTCCTGATGGGAAAATAGAGTGACCTGTGCCTGTCCCAACACCTAGAGCTAGTCTCTCATTGGTTCCCCCTCTTCCCGTTCATCCTCAGGACAAATGGCAACCTGTACGGAACAGGAGGTTAAAGGTGCTGATTCTCCAAGGAGGGAGATGGCTAGTAAATCGGCTGGAATGGCGAACCCGAGCAAAGGAGATGAGAAATGAGGTACGTTTTAGAAACCTTTCCCGATCACACGGTGTACCATCTTCTGGGTTTCTCATACCTGTTTTCGACGTAGGAAGATGCCCTTGAACCTGGAGATTTGGGACCCATGGGATGGGTACCATGCAGTATTACTTGAAAGGGTCTGCGTTGGCTCACCCAACCTCACCGAACCTCTCAGCCCCAAGAGTGTCCACCCTTATGTCTCAATCAGCTGTGGGTCTAGATATGGTCAATCCAGGTTGCATCACAGCCCCTGAACGAATTTTGTAAGAATTTCTCTCTCTTTCACTGTCTTTGTTTCACGGGTTTTGAAAAGTAATTTATTTTTATAATGGGGTTTAGCTGCTTTTCACGGCTGTGTTTATGCCGCTTTACACCCCCTTGACTCACTTACAGAGAGATATCAATACATAGGTTTGAAGATTCTTACTAGTCAGATATATTCTTGTGCGGTGAATAGGCGGTGTTGAGTCCAGTTCACTGAAAAAGGAATAGGTCTTGTCTCTTACATATTGGGTTTATGGAACGGTATCGGAGCTAATTTGAAACCCTTGTTTTATGCATCACCCCACCTCACCTTTCCCGTTCAGCAGCCATAGTGTGTTTCCTAAACGTGGGACTCTGTTCTGTTTTGCAATTCAGTTCAAGTGTAGCGGTTTTTACATTCCCTCTCTAAGTGATATCTTATAAGTGTCTTTTTCTGTGTGACTTATTTCACTTAGAATCGTCGTACCTAAATCCACTCATCGTGCTGCTACTAGCCTTATGACGTTGATTTCATGGCTGAGTGATATTCCATTGTACATGAGGACCACAACTTCTTTATCCATTTTTCTCTTTCCTAGGATATTTAAGGTGTAATGAAGTGGGGGTTCTTGTCCACAGAGCAGCCCTAAACTTTGGGGTGCCTGTGTCTTGCTGATTTTTAGTTTTCCCAATTTATACGCCCATGAGTGGAAGTGCCCTATGCTCTCCAAGCTGTGTTTTTTAGATGTTTCAGAACACACCGTACACTTCTCCAGAGTGGCTGTTGGCAATTTACATCCCACCCATCAGCGTAGCAAGGCTCCCATTTCTCCATGGCCGGTCCTGCATTTCTGGTTTGGACACTTTTTTCCGCATGGCCCTTTTGCCCGCTGGGAAGCGAGACTTCTTTGGAGCGCTGATTGGCCTTTCCAGGTTGCTTGGTTGGCCAAAAAGGGCGTATGCGTTTTTTCCTGAATATATTCAGGAAAAAACGCATACGCCCTTTTTGGCCAAGGGCATCATTGTCCACGTTTTGCCGCTTTTCATGTGCTTTCAAGGCGATTCGAATCTACCTCCTGAAATCTGTTTCCTGCAATTCTGCCTTGCTTTCAAAGCCTCTTCGTTGCCTTCCCTTAATATATTTGTGGACGAGAGGTATCATTTAAAACTCTGCAGGTTTGTGAATTGCAGTGCCCCTGAGCTCCATTTTTCAACTCGCTTTTTTGGGAGCTGGCCGCCAAAGCGCAGGATTGCTTCAGGCCCTCTTCTGGTTCTGGGGGGCAGGCTGAGCTTGTGCTTAATTCTTCTTCCTGATGGGAAAATAGAGTGACCTGTGCCTGTCCCAACACCTAGAGCTAGTCTCTCATTGGTTCCCCCTCTTCCCGTTCATCCTCAGGACAAATTGCAACCTGTACGGAACAGGAGGTTAAAGGTGCTGATTCTCCAAGGAGGGAGATGGCTAGTAAATCAGCTGGAATGGCGAACCCGAGCAAAGGAGATGAGAAATGAGGTGCGTTTTAGAAACCTTTCCCGATCACACGGTGTACCATCTTCTGGGTTTCTCATGCCTGTTTTCGACGTAGGAAGATGCCCTTGAACCTGGAGATTTGGGATCCATGGGATGGGTACCATGCAGTATTACTTGAAAGGGTCTGCGTTGGCTCACCCAACCTCACCGAACCTCTCAGCCCCAAGAGTGTCCACCCTTATGTCTCAATCAGCTGTGGGTCTAGATATGGTCAATCCAGGTTGCATCACAGCCCCTGAACGAATTTTGTAAGAATTTCTCTCTCTTTCACTGTCTTTGTTTCACGGGTTTTGAAAAGTAATTTAGTTTTATAATGGGGTTTAGCTGCTTTTCACGGCTGTGTTTATGCCGCTTTACACCCCCTTGACTCACTTACAGAGAGATATCAATACATAGGTTTGAAGATTCTTACTAGTCAGATATATTCTTGTGCGGTGAATAGGGGGTGTTGAGTCCAGTTCACTGAAAAAGGAATAGGTCTTGTCTCTTACATATTGGGTTTATGGAACGGTATCGGAGCTAATTTGAAACCCTTGTTTTATGCATCACCCCACCTCACCTTTCCCGTTCAGCAGCCATAGTGTGTTTCCTAAACGTGGGACTCTCTTCTGTTTTGCAATTCAGTTCAAGTGTAGCGGTTTTTACATTCCCTCTAGAAGTGATATCTTATGATAAGTGTCTTTTTCTGTGTGACTTATTTCACTTAGAATCGTCGTACCTAAATCCACTCATCGTGCTGCTACTAGCCTTATGACGTTGATTTCATGGCTGAGTGATATTCCATTGTACATGAGGACCACAACTTCTTTATCCATTTTTCTCTTTCCTAGGATATTTAAGGTGTAATGAAGTGGGGGTTCTTGTCCACAGAGCAGCCCTAAACTTTGGGGTGCCTGTGTCTTGCTGATTTTTAGTTTTCCCAATTTATACGCCCATGAGTGGAAGTGCCCTATGCTCTCCAAGCTGTGTTTTTTAGATGTTTCAGAACACACCGTACACTTCTCCAGAGTGGCTGTTGGCAATTTACGTACCACCCATCAGCGTAGCAAGGCTCCCATTTCTCCATGGCCGGTCCTTCATTTCTGGTTTGGACACTTTTTTCCGCATGGCCCTTTTGCCCGCTGGGAAGCGAGACTTCTTTGGAGCGCTGATTGGCCTTTCCAGGTTGCTTGGTTGGCCAAAAAGGGCGTATGCGTTTTTTCCTGAATATATTCAGGAAAAAACGCATACGCCCTTTTTGGCCAAGGGCATCATTGTCCACGTTTTGCCGCTTTTCATGTGCTTTCAAGGCGATTCGAATCTACCTCCTGAAATCTGTTTCCTGCAATTCTGCCTTGCTTTCAAAGCCTCTTCGTTGCCTTCCCTTAATATATTTGTGGACGAGAGGTATCATTTAAAACTCTGCAGGTTTGTGAATTGCAGTGCCCCTGAGCTCCATTTTTCAACTCGCTTTTTTGGGAGCTGGCCGCAAAAGCGCAGGATTGCTTCAGGCCCTCTTCTGGTTCTGGGGGGCAGGCTGAGCTTGTGCTTAATTCTTCTTCCTGATGGGAAAATAGAGTGACCTGTGCCTGTCCCAACACCTAGAGCTAGTCTCTCATTGGTTCCCCCTCTTCCCGTTCATCCTCAGGACAAATTGCAACCTGTACGGAACAGGAGGTTAAAGGTGCTGATTCTCCAAGGAGGGAGATGGCTAGTAAATCGGCTGGAATGGCGAACCCGAGCAAAGGAGATGAGAAATGAGGTGCGTTTTAGAAACCTTTCCCGATCACACGGTGTACCATCTTCTGGGTTTCTCATGCCTGTTTTCGACGTAGGAAGATGCCCTTGAACCTGGAGATTTGGGACCCATGGGATGGGTACCATGCAGTATTACTTGAAAGGGTCTGCGTTGGCTCACCCAACCTCACCGAACCTCTCAGCCCCAAGAGTGTCCACCCTTATGTCTCAATCAGCTGTGGGTCTAGATATGGTCAATCCAGGTTGCATCACAGCCCCTGAACGAATTTTGTAAGAATTTCTCTCTCTTTCACTGTCTTTGTTTCACGGGTTTTGAAAAGTAATTTATTTTTATAATGGGGTTTAGCTGCTTTTCACGGCTGTGTTTATGCCGCTTTACACCCCCTTGACTCACTTACAGAGAGATATCAATATATAGGTTTGAAGATTCTTACTAGTCAGATATATTCTTGTGCGGTGATTAGGGGGTGTTGAGTCCAGTTCACTGAAAAAGGAATAGGTCTTGTCTCTTACATATTGGGTTTATGGAACGGTATCTGAGCTAATTTGAAACCCTTGTTTTATGCATCACCCCACCTCACCTTTCCCGTTCAGCAGCCATAGTGTGTTTCCTAAACGTGGGACTCTGTTCTGTTTTGCAATTCAGTTCAAGTGTAGCGGTTTTTACATTCCCTCTAGAAGTGATATCTTATGATAAGTGTCTTTTTCTGTGTGACTTATTTCACTTAGAATCGTCGTACCTAAATCCACTCATCGTGCTTCTACTAGCCTTATGACGTTGATTTCATGGCTGAGTGATATTCCATTGTACATGAGGACCACAACTTCTTTATCCATTTTTCTCTTTCCTAGGATATTTAAGGTGTAATGAAGTGGGGGTTCTTGTCCACAGAGCAGCCCTAAACTTTGGGGTGCCTGTGTCTTGCTGATTTTTAGTTTTCCCAATTTATACGCCCATGAGTGGAAGTGCCCTATGCTCTCCAAGCTGTGTTTTTTAGATGTTTCAGAACACACCGTACACTTCTCCAGAGTGGCTGTTGGCAATTTACATCCCACCCATCAGCGTAGCAAGGCTCCCATTTCTCCATGGGCGGTCCTTCATTTCTGGTTTGGACACTTTTTTCCGCATGGCCCTTTTGCCAGCTGGGAAGCGAGACTTCTTTGGAGCGCTGATTGGCCTTTCCAGGTTGCTTGGTTGGCCAAAAAGGGCGTATGCGTTTTTTCCTGAATATATTCAGGAAAAAACGCATACGCCCTTTTTGGCCAAGGGCATCATTGTCCACGTTTTGCCGCTTTTCATGTGCTTTCAAGGCGATTCGAATCTACCTCCTGAAATCTGTTTCCTGCAATTCTGCCTTGCTTTCAAAGCCTCTTCGTTGCCTTCCCTTAATATATTTGTGGATGAGAGGTATCATTTAAAACTCTGCAGGTTTGTGAATTGCAGTGCCCCTGAGCTCCATTTTTCAACTCGCTTTTTTGGGAGCTGGCCGCAAAAGCGCAGAATTGCTTCAGGCCCTCTTCTGGTTCTGGGGGGCAGGCTGAGCTTGTGCTTAATTCTTCTTCCTGATGGGAAAATAGAGTGACCTGTGCCTCTCCCAACACCTAGAGCTAGTCTCTCATTGGTTCCCCCTCTTCCCCTTCATCCTCAGGACAAATTGCAACCTGTACGGAACAGGAGGTTAAAGGTGCTGATTCTCCAAGGAGGGAGATGGCTAGTAAATCGGCTGGAATGGCGAACCCGAGCAAAGGAGATGAGAAATGAGGTGCGTTTTAGAAACCTTTCCCGATCACACGGTGTACCATCTTCTGGGTTTCTCATGCCTGTTTTCGACGTAGGAAGATGCCCTTGAACCTGGAGATTTGGGACCCATGGGATGGGTACCATGCAGTATTACTTGAAAGGGTCTGCGTTGGCTCACCCAACCTCACCGAACCTCTCGGCCCCAAGAGTGTCCACCCTTATGTCTCAATCAGCTGTGGGTCTAGATATGGTCAATCCAGGTTGCATCACAGCCCCTGAACGAATTTTGTAAGAATTTCTCTCTCTTTCACTGTCTTTGTTTCACGGGTTTTGAAAAGTAATTTAGTTTTATAATGGGGTTTAGCTGCTTTTCACGGCTGTGTTTATGCCGCTTTACACCCCCTTGACTCACTTACAGAGAGATATCAATACATAGGTTTGAAGATTCTTACTAGTCAGATATATTCTTGTGCGGTGAATAGGGGGTGTTGAGTCCAGTTCACTGAAAAAGGAATAGGTCTTGTCTCTTACATATTGGGTTTATGGAACGGTATCGGAGCTAATTTGAAACCCTTGTTTTATGCATCACCCCACCTCACCTTTCCCGTTCAGCAGCCATAGTGTGTTTCCTAAACGTGGGACTCTCTTCTGTTTTGCAATTCAGTTCAAGTGTAGCGGTTTTTACATTCCCTCTAGAAGTGATATCTTATGATAAGTGTCTTTTTCTGTGTGACTTATTTCACTTAGAATCGTCGTACCTAAATCCACTCATCGTGCTGCTACTAGCCTTCTGACGTTGATTTCATGGCTGAGTGATATTCCATTGTACATGAGGACCACAAGTTCTTTATCCATTTTTCTCTTTCCTAGGATATTTAAGGTGTAATGAAGTGGGGGTTCTTGTCCACAGAACAGCCCTAAACTTTGGGGTGCCTGTGTCTTGCTGATTTTTAGTTTTCCCAATTTATACGGCCATGAGTGGAAGTGCCCTATGCTCTCCAAGCTGTGTTTTTTAGATGTTTCAGGACACACCGTACACTTCTCCAGAGTGGCTGTTGGCAATTTACATCCCACCCATCAGCGTAGCAAGGCTCCCATTTCTCCATGGCCGGTCCTTCATTTCTGGTTTGGACACTTTTTTCCGCATGGCCCTTTTGCCCTCTGGGAAGCGAGACTTCTTTGGAGCGCTGATTGGCCTTTCCAGGTTGCTTGGTTGGCCAAAAAGGGCGTATGCGTTTTTTCCTGAAAATATTCAGGAAAAAACGCATACGCCCTTTTTGGCCAAGGGCATCATTGTCCACGTTTTGCCGCTTTTCCTGTGCTTTCAAGGCGATTCGAATCTACCTCCTGAAATCTGTTTCCTGCAATTCTGCCTTGCTTTCAAAGCCTCTTCGTTGCCTTCCCTTAGTATATTTGTGGACGAGAGGTATCATTTAAAACTCTGCAGGTTTGTGAATTGCAGTGCCCCTGAGCTCCATTTTTCAACTCGCTTTTTTGGGAGCTGGCCGCAAAAGCGCAGGATTGCTTCAGGCCCTCTTCTGGTTCTGGGGGGCAGGCTGAGCTTGTGCTTAATTCTTCTTCCTGATGGGAAAATAGAGTGACCTGTGCCTGTCCCAACACCTAGAGCTAGTCTCTCATTGGTTCCCCCTCTTCCCCTTCATCCTCAGGACAAATTGCAACCTGTACGGAACAGGAGGTTAAAGGTGCTGATTCTCCAAGGAGGGAGATGGCTAGTAAATCGGCTGGAATGGCGAACCCGAGCAAAGGAGATGAGAAATGAGGTGCGTTTTAGAAACCTTTCCCGATCACACGGTGTACCATCTTCTGGGTTTCTCATGCCTGTTTTCGACGTAGGAAGATGCCCTTGAACCTGGAGATTTGGGACCCATGGGATGGGTACCATGCAGTATTACTTGAAAGGGTCTGCGTTGGCTCACCCAACCTCACCGAACCTCTCGGCCCCAAGAGTGTCCACCCTTATGTCTCAATCAGCTGTGGGTCTAGATATGGTCAATCCAGGTTGCATCACAGCCCCTGAACGAATTTTGTAAGAATTTCTCTCTCTTTCACTGTCTTTGTTTCACGGGTTTTGAAAAGTAATTTATTTTTATAATGGGGTTTAGCTGCTTTTCACGGCTGTGTTTATGCCGCTTTACACCCCCTTGACTCACTTACAGAGAGATATCAATACATACGTTTGAAGATTCTTACTAGTCAGATATATTCTTGTGCGGTGAATAGGGGGTGTTGAGTCCAGTTCACTGAAAAAGGAATAGGTCTTGTCTCTTACATATTGGGTTTATGGAACGGTATCTGAGCTAATTTGAAACCCTTGTTTTATGCATCACCCCACCTCACCATTCCCATTCAGCAGCCATAGTGTGTTTCCTAAACGTGGGACTCTGTTCTGTTTTGCAATTCAGTTCAAGTGTAGCGGTTTTTACATTCCCTCTAGAAGTGATATCTTATGATAAGTGTCTTTTTCTGTGTGACTTATTTCACTTAGAATCGTCGTACCTAAATCCACTCATCGTGCTGCTACTAGCCTTATGACGTTGATTTCATGGCTGAGTGATATTCCATTGTACATGAGGACCACAACTTCTTTATCCATTTTTCTCTTTCCTAGGATATGTAAGGTGTAATGAAGTGGGGGTTTTTGTCCACAGAGCAGCCCTAAACTTTGGGGTGCCTGTGTCTTGCTGATTTTTAGTTTTCCCAATTTATACGCCCATGAGTGGAAGTGCCCTATGCTCTCCAAGCTGTGTTTTTTAGATGTTTCAGAACACACCGTACACTTCTCCAGAGTGGCTGTTGGCAATTTACATCCCACCCATCAGCGTAGCAAGGCTCCCATTTCTCCATGGCCGCTCCTGCATTTCTGGTTTGGACACTTTTTTCCGCATGGCCCTTTTGCCCGCTGGGAAGCGAGACTTCTTTGGAGCGCTGATTGGCCTTTCCAGGTTGCTTGGTTGGCCAAAAAGGGCGTATGCGTTTTTTCCTGAATATATTCAGGAAAAAACGCATACGCCCTTTTTGGCCAAGGGCATCATTGTCCACGTTTTGCCGCTTTTCATGTGCTTTCAAGGCGATTCGAATCTACCTCCTGAAATCTGTTTCCTGCAATTCTGCCTTGCTTTCAAAGCCTCTTCGTTGCCTTCCCTTAGTATATTTGTGGACGAGAGGTATCATTTAAAACTCTGCAGGTTTGTGAATTGCAGTGCCCCTGAGCTCCATTTTTCAACTCGCTTTTTTGGGAGCTGGCCGCAAAAGCGCAGGATTGCTTCAGGCCCTCTTCTCGTTCTGGGGGGCAGGCTGAGCTTGTGCTTAATTCTTCTTCCTGATGGGAAAATAGAGTGACCTGTGCCTGTCCCAACACCTAGAGCTAGTCTCTCATTGGTTCCCCCTCTTCCCGTTCATCCTCAGGACAAATTGCAACCTGTACGGAACAGGAGGTTAAAGGTGCTGATTCTCCAAGGAGGGAGATGGCTAGTAAATCGGCTGGAATGGCGAACCCGAGCAAAGGAGATGAGAAATGAGGTGCGTTTTAGAAACCTTTCCCGATCACACGGTGTACCATCTTCTGGGTTTCTCATGCCTGTTTTCGACGTAGGAAGATGCCCTTGAACCTGGAGATTTGGGACCCATGGGATGGGTACCATGCAGTATTACTTGAAAGGGTCTGCGTTGGCTCACCCAACCTCACCGAACCTCTCAGCCCCAAGAGTGTCCACCCTTATGTCTCAATCAGCTGTGGGTCTAGATATGGTCAATCCAGGTTGCATCACAGCCCCTGAACGAATTTTGTAAGAATTTCTCTCTCTTTCACTGTCTTTGTTTCACGGGTTTTGAAAAGTAATTTATTTTTATAATGGGGTTTAGCTGCTTTTCACGGCTGTGTTTATGCCGCTTTACACCCCCTTGACTCACTTACAGAGAGATATCAATACATACGTTTGAAGATTCTTACTAGTCAGATATATTCTTGTGCGGTGAATAGGGGGTGTTGAGTCCAGTTCACTGAAAAAGGAATAGGTCTTGTCTCTTACATATTGGGTTTATGGAACGGTATCTGAGCTAATTTGAAACCCTTGTTTTATGCATCACCCCACCTCACCATTCCCGTTCAGCAGCCATAGTGTGTTTCCTAAACGTGGGACTCTGTTCTGTTTTGCAATTCAGTTCAAGTGTAGCGGTTTTTACATTCCCTCTAGAAGTGATATCTTATGATAAGTGTCTTTTTCTGTGTGACTTATTTCACTTAGAATCGTCGTACCTAAATCCACTCATCGTGCTGCTACTAGCCTTATGACGTTGATTTCATGGCTGAGTGATATTCCATTGTACATGAGGACCACAACTTCTTTATCCATTTTTCTCTTTCCTAGGATATGTAAGGTGTAATGAAGTGGGGGTTTTTGTCCACAGAGCAGCCCTAAACTTTGGGGTGCCTGTGTCTTGCTGATTTTTAGTTTTCCCAATTTATACGGCCATGAGTGGAAGTGCCCTATGCTCTCCAAGCTGTGTTTTTTAGATGTTTCAGAACACACCGTACACTTCTCCAGAGTGGCTGTTGGCAATTTACATCCCACCCATCAGCGTAGCAAGGCTCCCATTTCTCCATGGCCGGTCCTGCATTTCTGGTTTGGACACTTTTTTCCGCATGGCCCTTTTGCCCGCTGGGAAGCGAGACTTCTTTGGAGCGCTGATTGGCCTTTCCAGGTTGCTTGGTTGGCCAAAAAGGGCGTATGCGTTTTTTCCTGAATATATTCAGGAAAAAACGCATACGCCCTTTTTGGCCAAGGGCATCATTGTCCACGTTTTGCCGCTTTTCATGTGCTTTCAAGGCGATTCGAATCTACCTCCTGAAATCTGTTTCCTGCAATTCTGCCTTGCTTTCAAAGCCTCTTCGTTGCCTTCCCTTAGTATATTTGTGGACGAGAGGTATCATTTAAAACTCTGCAGGTTTGTGAATTGCAGTGCCCCTGAGCTCCATTTTTCAACTCGCTTTTTTGGGAGCTGGCCGCAAAAGCGCAGGATTGCTTCAGGCCCTCTTCTGGTTCTGGGGGGCAGGCTGAGCTTGTGCTTAATTCTTCTTCCTGATGGGAAAATAGAGTGACCTGTGCCTGTCCCAACACCTAGAGCTAGTCTCTCATTGGTTCCCCCTCTTCCCGTTCATCCTCAGGACAAATTGCAACCTGTACGGAACAGGAGGTTAAAGGTGCTGATTCTCCAAGGAGGGAGATGGCTAGTAAATCGGCTGGAATGGCGAACCCGAGCAAAGGAGATGAGAAATGAGGTGCGTTTTAGAAACCTTTCCCGATCACACGGTGTACCATCTTCTGGGTTTCTCATGCCTGTTTTCGACGTAGGAAGATGCCCTTGAACCTGGAGATTTGGGACCCATGGGATGGGTACCATGCAGTATTACTTGAAAGGGTCTGCGTTGGCTCACCCAACCTCACCGAACCTCTCAGCCCCAAGAGTGTCCACCCTTATGTCTCAATCAGCTGTGGGTCTAGATATGGTCAATCCAGGTTGCATCACAGCCCCTGAACGAATTTTGTAAGAATTTCTCTCTCTTTCACTGTCTTTGTTTCACGGGTTTTGAAAAGTAATTTATTTTTATAATGGGGTTTAGCTGCTTTTCACGGCTGTGTTTATGCCGCTTTACACCCCCTTGACTCACTTACAGAGAGATATCAATACATAGGTTTGAAGATTCTTACTAGTCAGATATATTCTTGTGCGGTGAATAGGGGGTGTTGAGTCCAGTTCACTGAAAAAGGAATAGGTCTTGTCTCTTACATATTGGGTTTATGGAACGGTATCTGAGCTAATTTGAAACCCTTGTTTTATGCATCACCCCACCTCACCTTTCCCGTTCAGCAGCCATAGTGTGTTTCCTAAACGTGGGACTCTGTTCTGTTTTGCAATTCAGTTCAAGTGTAGCGGTTTTTACATTCCCTATCTAAGTGATATCTTATGATAAGTGTCTTTTTCTGTGTGACTTATTTCACTTAGAATCGTCGTACCTAAATCCACTCATCGTGCTGCTACTAGCCTTATGACGTTGATTTCATGGCTGAGTGATATTCCATTGTACATGAGGACCACAACTTCTTTATCCATTTTTCTCTTTCCTAGGATATTTAAGGTGTAATGAAGTGGGGGTTTTTGTCCACAGAGCAGCCCTAAACTTTGGGGTGCCTGTGTCTTGCTGATTTTTAGTTTTCCCAATTTATACGCCTATGAGTGGAAGTGCCCTATGCTCTCCAAGCTGTGTTTTTTAGATGTTTCAGAACACACCGTACACTTCTCCAGAGTGGCTGTTGGCAATTTACATCCCACCCATCAGCGTAGCAAGGCTCCCATTTCTCCATGGCCGGTCCTGCATTTCTGGTTTGGACACTTTTTTCCGCATGGCCCTTTTGCCCGCTGGGAAGCGAGACTTCTTTGGAGCGCTGATTGGCCTTTCCAGGTTGCTTGGTTGGCCAAAAAGGGCGTATGCGTTTTTTCCTGAATATATTCAGGAAAAAACGCATACGCCCTTTTTGGCCAAGGGCATCATTGTCCACGTTTTGCCGCTTTTCATGTGCTTTCAAGGCGATTCGAATCTACCTCCTGAAATCTGTTTCCTGCAATTCTGCCTTGCTTTCAAAGCCTCTTCGTTGCCTTCCCTTAATATATTTGTGGACGAGAGGTATCATTTAAAACTCTGCAGGTTTGTGAATTGCAGTGCCCCTGAGCTCCATTTTTCAACTCGCTTTTTTGGGAGCTGGCCGCAAAAGCGCAGGATTGCTTCAGGCCCTCTTCTGGTTCTGGGGGGCAGGCTGAGCTTGTGCTTAATTCTTCTTCCTGATGGGAAAATAGAGTGACCTGTGCCTGTCCCAACACCTAGAGCTAGTCTCTCATTGGTTCCCCCTCTTCCCCTTCATCCTCAGGACAAATTGCAACCTGTACGGAACAGGAGGTTAAAGGTGCTGATTCTCCAAGGAGGGAGATGGCTAGTAAATCGGCTGGAATGGCGAACCCGAGCAAAGGAGATGAGAAATGAGGTGCGTTTTAGAAACCTTTCCCGATCACACGGTGTACCATCTTCTGGGTTTCTCATGCCTGTTTTCGACGTAGGAAGATGCCCTTGAACCTGGAGATTTGGGACCCATGGGATGGGTACCATGCAGTATTACTTGAAAGGGTCTGCGTTGGCTCACCCAACCTCACCGAACCTCTCAGCCCCAAGAGTGTCCACCCTTATGTCTCAATCAGCTGTGGGTCTAGATATGGTCAATCCAGGTTGCATCACAGCCCCTGAACGAATTTTGTAAGAATTTCTCTCTCTTTCACTGTCTTTGTTTCACGGGTTTTGAAAAGTAATTTAGTTTTATAATGGGGTTTAGCTGCTTTTCACGGCTGTGTTTATGCCGCTTTACACCCCCTTGACTCACTTACAGAGAGATATCAATATATAGGTTTGAAGATTCTTACTAGTCAGATATATTCTTGTGCGGTGAATAGGGGGTGTTGAGTCCAGTTCACTGAAAAAGGAATAGGTCTTGTCTCTTACATATTGGGTTTATGGAACGGTATCTGAGCTAATTTGAAACCCTTGTTTTATGCATCACCCCACCTCACCTTTCCCGTTCAGCAGCCATAGTGTGTTTCCTAAACGTGGGACTCTGTTCTGTTTTGCAATTCAGTTCAAGTGTAGCGGTTTTTACATTCCCTCTAGAAGTGATATCTTATGATAAGTGTCTTTTTCTGTGTGACTTATTTCACTTAGAATCGTCGTACCTAAATCCACTCATCGTGCTGCTACTAGCCTTATGACGTTGATTTCATGGCTGAGTGATATTCCATTGTACATGAGGACTACAACTTCTTTATCCATTTTTCTCTTTCCTAGGATATTTAAGGTGTAATGAAGTGGGGGTTCTTGTCCACAGAGCAGCCCTAAACTTTGGGGTGCCTGTGTCTTGCTGATTTTTAGTTTTCCCAATTTATACGCCTATGAGTGGAAGTGCCCTATGCTCTCCAAGCTGTGTTTTTTAGATGTTTCAGAACACACCGTACTCTTCTCCAGAGTGGCTGTTGGCAATTTACATCCCACCCATCAGCGTAGCAAGGCTCCCATTTCTCCATGGCCGGTCCTGCATTTCTGGTTTGGACACTTTTTTCCGCATGGCCCTTTTGCCCGCTGGGAAGCGAGACTTCTTTGGAGCGCTGATTGGCCTTTCCAGGTTGCTTGGTTGGCCAAAAAGGGTGTATGCGTTTTTTCCTGAATATATTCAGGAAAAAACGCATACGCCCTTTTTGGCCAAGGGCATCATTGTCCACGTTTTGCCGCTTTTCATGTGCTTTCAAGGCGATTCGAATCTACCTCTTGAAATCTGTTTCCTGCAATTCTGCCTTGCTTTCAAAGCCTCTTCGTTGCCTTCCCTTAATATATTTGTGGACGAGAGGTATCATTTAAAACTCTGCAGGTTTGTGAATTGCAGTGCCCCTGAGCTCCATTTTTCAACTCGCTTTTTTGGGAGCTGGCCGCAAAAGCGCAGGATTGCTTCAGGCCCTCTTCTGGTTCTGGGGGGCAGGCTGAGCTTGTGCTTAATTCTTCTTCCTGATGGGAAAATAGAGTGACCTGTGCCTGTCCCAACACCTAGAGCTAGTCTCTCATTGGTTCCCCCTCTTCCCGTTCATCCTCAGGACAAATTGCAACCTGTACGGAACAGGAGGTTAAAGGTGCTGATTCTCCAAGGAGGGAGATGGCTAGTAAATCGGCTGGAATGGCAAACCCGAGCAAAGGAGATGAGAAATGAGGTGCGTTTTAGAAACCTTTCCCGATCACACCGTGTACCATCTTCTGGGTTTCTCATGCCTGTTTTCGACGTAGGAAGATGCCCTTGAACCTGGAGATTTGGGACCCATGGGATGGGTACCATGCAGTATTACTTGAAAGGGTCTGCGTTGGCTCACCCAACCTCACCGAACCTCTCAGCCCCAAGAGTGTCCACCCTTATGTCTCAATCAGCTGTGGGTCTAGATATGGTCAATCCAGGTTGCATCACAGCCCCTGAACGAATTTTGTAAGAATTTCTCTCTCTTTCACTGTCTTTGTTTCACGGGTTTTGAAAAGTAATTTATTTTTATAATGGGGTTTAGCTGCTTTTCACGGCTGTGTTTATGCCACTTTACAACCCCTTGACTCACTTACGGAGAGATATCAATACATAGGTTTGAAGATTCTTCCTAGTCAGATATATTCTTGTGCGGTGAATAGGGGGTGTTGAGTCCAGTTCACTGAAAAAGGAATAGGTCTTGTCTCTTACATATTGGGTTATGGAACGGTATCTGAGCTAATTTGAAACCCTTGTTTTATGCATCACCCCACCTCACCTTTCCCGTTCAGCAGCCATAGTGTGTTTCCTAAACGTGGGACTCTGTTCTGTTTTGCAATTCAGTTCAAGTGTAGCGGTTTTTACATTCCCTCTCTAAGTGATATCTTATGATAAGTGTCTTTTTCTGTGTGACTTATTTCACTTAGAATCGTCGTACCTAAATCCACTCATCGTGCTGCTACTAGCCTTATGACGTTGATTTCATGGCTGAGTGATATTCCATTGTACATGAGGACCACAACTTCTTTATCCATTTTTCTCTTTCCTAGGATATTTAAGGTGTAATGAAGTGGGGGTTCTTGTCAACAGAGCAGCCCTAAACTTTGGGGTGCCTGTGTCTGGCTGATTTTTAGTTTTCCCAATTTATACGCCCATGAGTGGAAGTGCCCTATGCTCTCCAAGCTGTGTTTTTTAGATGTTTCAGAACACACCGTACACTTCTCCAGAGTGGCTGTTGGCAATTTACATCCCACCCATCAGCGTAGCAAGGCTCCCATTTCTCCATGGCCGGTCCTGCATTTCTGGTTTGGACACTTTTTTCCGCATGGCCCTTTTGCCCGCTGGGAAGCGAGACTTCTTTGGAGCGCTGATTGGCCTTTCCAGGTTGCTTGGTTGGCCAAAAAGGGCGTATGCGTTTTTTCCTGAATATATTCAGGAAAAAACGCATACGCCCTTTTTGGCCAAGGGCATCATTGTCCACGTTTTGCCGCTTTTCATGTGCTTTCAAGGCGATTCGAATCTACCTCCTGAAATCTGTTTCCTGCAATTCTGCCTTGCTTTCAAAGCCTCTTCGTTGCCTTCCCTTAATATATTTGTGGACGAGAGGTATCATTTAAAACTCTGCAGGTTTGTGAATTGCAGTGCCCCTGAGCTCCATTTTTCAACTCGCTTTTTTGGGAGCTGGCCGCAAAAGCGCAGGATTGCTTCAGGCCCTCTTCTGGTTCTGGGGGGCAGGCTGAGCTTGTGCTTAATTCTTCTTCCTGATGGGAAAATAGAGTGACCTGTGCCTGTCCCAACACCTAGAGCTAGTCTCTCATTGGTTCCCCCTCTTCCCGTTCATCCTCAGGACAAATTGCAACCTGTACGGAACAGGAGGTTAAAGGTGCTGATTCTCCAAGGAGGGAGATGGCTAGTAAATCGGCTGGAATGGCGAACCCGAGCAAAGGAGATGAGAAATTAGGTGCGTTTTAGAAACCTTTCCCGATCACACGGTGTACCATCTTCTGGGTTTCTCATGCCTGTTTTCGACGTAGGAAGATGCCCTTGAACCTGGAGATTTGGGACCCATGGGATGGGTACCATGCAGTATTACTTGAAAGGGTCTGCGTTGGCTCACCCAACCTCACCGAACCTCTCAGCCCCAAGAGTGTCCACCCTTATGTCTCAATCAGCTGTGGGTCTAGATATGGTCAATCCAGGTTGCATCACAGCCCGTGAACGAATTTTGTAAGAATTTCTCTCTCTTTCACTGTCTTTGTTTCACGGGTTTTGAAAAGTAATTTATTTTTATAATGGGGTTTAGCTGCTTTTCACGGCTGTGTTTATGCCGCTTTACACCCCCTTGACTCACTTACAGAGAGATATCAATACATAGGTTTGAAGATTCTTACTAGTCAGATATATTCTTGTGCGGTGAATAGGGGGTGTTGAGTCCAGTTCACTGAAAAAGGAATAGGTCTTGTCTCTTACATATTGGGTTTATTGAACGGTATCGGAGCTAATTTGAAACCCTTGTTTTATGCATCACCCCACCTCACCTTTCCCGTTCAGCAGCCATAGTGTGTTTCCTAAACGTGTGACTCTGTTCTGTTTTGCAATTCAGTTCAAGTGTAGCGGTTTTCACATTCCCTCTCTAAGTGATATCTTAGGATAAGTGTCTTTTTCTGTGTGACTTATTTCACTTAGAATCGTCGTACCTAAATCCACTCATCGTGCTGCTACTAGCCTTATGACGTGGATTTCATGGCTGAGTGATATTCCATTGTACAGGAGGACCACAACTTCTTTACCCATTTTTCTCTTTCCTAGGATATTTAAGGTGTAATGAAGTGGGGGTTCTTGTCAACAGAGCAGCCCTAAACTTTGGGGTGCCTGTGTCTTGCTGATTTTTAGTTTTCCCAATTTATACGCCCATGAGTGGAAGTGCCCTATGCTCTCCAAGCTGTGTTTTTTAGATGTTTCAGAACACACCGTACACTTCTCCAGAGTGGCTGTTGGCAATTTACATCCCACCCATCAGCGTAGCAAGGCTCCCATTTCTCCATGGCCGGTCCTGCATTTCTGGTTTGGACACTTTTTTCCGCATGGCCCTTTTGACCGCTGGGAAGCGAGACTTCTTTGGAGCGCTGATTGGCCTTTCCAGGTTGCTTGGTTGGCCAAAAAGGGCGTATGCGTTTTTTCCTGAATATATTCAGGAAAAAACGCATACGCCCTTTTTGGCCAAGGGCATCATTGTCCACGTTTTGCCGCTTTTCATGTGCTTTCAAGGCGATTCGAATCTACCTCCTGAAATCTGTTTCCTGCAATTCTACCTTGCTTTCAAAGCCTGTTCGTTGCCTTCCCTTAATATATTTGTGGACGAGAGGTATCATTTAAAACTCTGCAGGTTTGTGAATTGCAGGGCCCCTGAGCTCCATTTTTCAACTCGCTTTTTTGGGAGCTGGCCGCAAAAGCGCAGGATTGCTTCAGGCCCTCTTCTGGTTCTGGGGGGCAGGCTGAGCTTGTGCTTAATTCTTCTTCCTGATGGGAAAATAGAGTGACCTGTGCCTGTCCCAACACCTAGAGCTAGTCTCTCATTGGTTCCCCCTCTTCCCGTTCATCCTCAGGACAAATTGCAACCTGTACGGAACAGGAGGTTAAAGGTGCTGATTCTCCAAGGAGGGAGATGGCTAGTAAATCGGCTGGAATGGCGAACCCGAGCAAAGGAGATGAGAAATGAGGTGCGTTTTAGAAACCTTTCCCGATCACACCGTGTACCATCTTCTGGGTTTCTCATGCCTGTTTTCGACGTAGGAAGATGCCCTTGAACCTGGAGATTTGGGACCCATGGGATGGGTACCATGCAGTATTACTTGAAAGGGTCTGCGTTGGCTCACCCAACTTCACCGAAACTCTCAGCCCCAAGAGTGTCCACCCTTATGTCTCAATCAGCTGTGGGTCTAGATATGGTCAATCCAGGTTGCATCACAGCCCCTGAACGAATTTTGTAAGAATTTCTCTCTCTTTCACTGTCTTTGTTTCACGGGTTTTGAAAAGTAATTTATTTTTATAATGGGGTTTAGCTGCTTTTCACGGCTGTGTTTATGCCGCTTTACACCCCCTTGACTCACTTACAGAGAGATATCAATACATAGGTTTGAAGATTCTTACTAGTCAGATATATTCTTGTGCGGTGAATAGGGGGTGTTGAGTCCAGTTCACTGAAAAAGGAATAGGTCTTGTCTCTTACATATTGGGTTTATGGAACGGTATCGGAGCTAATTTGAAACCCTTGTTTTATGCATCACCCCACCTCACCTTTCCCGTTCAGCAGCCATAGTTTGTTTCCTAAACGTGGGACTCTGTTCTGTTTTGCAATTCAGTTCAAGTGTAGCGGTTTTTACATTCCCTCTAGAAGTGATATCTTATGATAAGTGTCTTTTTCTGTGTGACTTATTTCACTTAGAATCGTCGTACCTAAATCCACTCATCGTGCTGCTACTAGCATTATGACGTTGATTTCATGGCTGAGTGATATTCCATTGTACATGAGGACCACAACTTCTTTATCCATTTTTCTCTTTCCTAGGATATTTAAGGTGTAATGAAGTGGGGGTTCTTGTCCACAGAGCAGCCCTAAACTTTGGGGTGCCTGTGTCTTGCTGATTTTTAGTTTTCCCAATTTATACGCCTATGAGTGGAAGTGCCCTATGCTCTCCAAGCTGTGTTTTTTAGATGTTTCAGAACACACCGTACACTTCTCCAGAGTGGCTGTTGGCAATTTACATCCCACCCATCAGCGTAGCAAGGCTCCCATTTCTCCATGGCCGGTCCTGCATTTCTGGTTTGGACACTTTTTTCCGCATGGCCCTTTTGCCCGCTGGGAAGCGAGACTTCTTTGGAGCGCTGATTGGCCTTTCCAGGTTGCTTGCTTGGCCAAAAAGGGCGTATGCGTTTTTTCCTGAATATATTCAGGAAAAAACGCATACGCCCTTTTTGGCCAAGGGCATCATTGTCCACGTTTTGCCGCTTTTCATGTGCTTTCAAGGCGATTCGAATCTACCTCCTGAAATCTGTTTCCTGCAATTCTGCCTTGCTTTCAAAGCCTCTTCGTTGCCTTCCCTTAATATATTTGGGGACGAGAGGTATCATTTAAAACTCTGCAGGTTTGTGAATTGCAGTGCCCCTGAGCTCCATTTTTCAACTCGCTTTTTTGGGAGCTGGCCGCAAAAGCGCAGGATTGCTTCAGGCCCTCTTCTGGTTCTGGGGGACAGGCTGAGCTTGTGCTTAATTCTTCTTCCTGATGGGAAAATAGAGTGACCTGTGCCTGTCCCAACACCTAGAGCTAGTCTCTCATTGGTTCCCCCTCTTCCCCTTCATCCTCAGGACAAATTGCAACCTGTACGGAACAGGAGGTTAAAGGTGCTGATTCTCCAAGGAGGGAGATGGCTAGTAAATCGGCTGGAATGGCGAACCCGAGCAAAGGAGATGAGAAATGAGGTGCGTTTTAGAAACCTTTCCCGATCACACGGTGTACCATCTTCTGGGTTTCTCATGCCTGTTTTCGACGTAGGAAGATGCCCTTGAACCTGGAGATTTGGGACCCATGGGATGGGTACCATGCAGTATTACTTGAAAGGGTCTGCGTTGGCTCACCCAACCTCACCGAACCTCTCAGCCCCAAGAGTGTCCACCCTTATGTCTCAATCAGCTGTGGGTCTAGATATGGTCAATCCAGGTTGCATCACAGCCCCTGAACGAATTTTGTAAGAATTTCTCTCTCTTTCACTGTCTTTGTTTCACGGGTTTTGAAAAGTAATTTATTTTTATAATGGGGTTTAGCTGCTTTTCACGGCTGTGTTTATGCCGCTTTACACCCCCTTGACTCACTTACAGAGAGATATCAATACATAGGTTTGAAGATTCTTACTAGTCAGATATATTCTTGTGCGGTGAATAGGGGGTGTTGAGTCCAGTTCACTGAAAAAGGAATAGGTCTTGTCTCTTACATATTGGGTTTATGGAACGGTATCTGAGCTAATTTGAAACCCTTGTTTTATGCATCACCCCACCTCACCATTCCCATTCAGCAGCCATAGTGTGTTTCCTAAACGTGGGACTCTGTTCTGTTTTGCAATTCAGTTCAAGTGTAGCGGTTTTTACATTCCCTCTAGAAGTGATATCTTATGATAAGTGTCTTTTTCTGTGTGACTTATTTCACTTAGAATCGTCGTACGTAAATCCACTCATCGTGCTGCTACTAGCCTTATGACGTTGATTTCATGGCTGAGTGATATTCCATTGTACATGAGGACCACAACTTCTTTATCCATTTTTCTCTTTCCTAGGATATGTAAGGTGTAATGAAGTGGGGGTTTTTGTCCACAGAGCAGCCCTAAACTTTGGGGTGCCTGTGTCTTGCTGATTTTTAGTTTTCCCAATTTATACGCCCATGAGTGGAAGTGCCCTATGCTCTCCAAGCTGTGTTTTTTAGATGTTTCAGAACACACCGTACACTTCTCCAGAGTGGCTGTTGGCAATTTACATCCCACCCATCAGCGTAGCAAGGCTCCCATTTCTCCATGGCCGGTCCTGCATTTCTGGTTTGGACACTTTTTTCCGCATGGCCCTTTTGCCCGCTGGGAAGCGAGACTTCTTTGGAGCGCTGATTGGCCTTTCCAGGTTGCTTGGTTGGCCAAAAAGGGCGTATGCGTTTTTTCCTGAATATATTCAGGAAAAAACGCATACGCCCTTTTTGGCCAAGGGCATCATTGTCCACGTTTTGCCGCTTTTCATGTGCTTTCAAGGCGATTCGAATCTACCTCCTGAAATCTGTTTCCTGCAATTCTGCCTTGCTTTCAAAGCCTCTTCGTTGCCTTCCCTTAGTATATTTGTGGACGAGAGGTATCATTTAAAACTCTGCAGGTTTGTGAATTGCAGTGCCCCTGAGCTCCATTTTTCAACTCGCTTTTTTGGGAGCTGGCCGCAAAAGCGCAGGATTGCTTCAGGCCCTCTTCTCGTTCTGGGGGGCAGGCTGAGCTTGTGCTTAATTCTTCTTCCTGATGGGAAAATAGAGTGACCTGTGCCTGTCCCAACACCTAGAGCTAGTCTCTCATTGGTTCCCCCTCTTCCCGTTCATCCTCAGGACAAATTGCAACCTGTACGGAACAGGAGGTTAAAGGTGCTGATTCTCCAAGGAGGGAGATGGCTAGTAAATCGGCTGGAATGGCGAACCCGAGCAAAGGAGATGAGAAATGAGGTGCGTTTTAGAAACCTTTCCCGATCACACGGTGTACCATCTTCTGGGTTTCTCATGCCTGTTTTCGACGTAGGAAGATGCCCTTGAACCTGGAGATTTGGGACCCATGGGATGGGTACCATGCAGTATTACTTGAAAGGGTCTGCGTTGGCTCACCCAACCTCACCGAACCTCTCAGCCCCAAGAGTGTCCACCCTTATGTCTCAATCAGCTGTGGGTCTAGATATGGTCAATCCAGGTTGCATCACAGCCCCTGAACGAATTTTGTAAGAATTTCTCTCTCTTTCACTGTCTTTGTTTCACGGGTTTTGAAAAGTAATTTATTTTTATAATGGGGTTTAGCTGCTTTTCACGGCTGTGTTTATGCCGCTTTACACCCCCTTGACTCACTTACAGAGAGATATCAATACATACGTTTGAAGATTCTTACTAGTCAGATATATTCTTGTGCGGTGAATAGGGGGTGTTGAGTCCAGTTCACTGAAAAAGGAATAGGTCTTGTCTCTTACATATTGGGTTTATGGAACGGTATCTGAGCTAATTTGAAACCCTTGTTTTATGCATCACCCCACCTCACCATTCCCATTCAGCAGCCATAGTGTGTTTCCTAAACGTGGGACTCTGTTCTGTTTTGCAATTCAGTTCAAGTGTAGCGGTTTTTACATTCCCTCTAGAAGTGATATCTTATGATAAGTGTCTTTTTCTGTGTGACTTATTTCACTTAGAATCGTCGTACCTAAATCCACTCATCGTGCTGCTACTAGCCTTATGACGTTGATTTCATGGCTGAGTGATGTTCCATTGTACATGAGGACCACAACTTCTTTATCCATTTTTCTCTTTCCTAGGATATGTAAGGTGTAATGAAGTGGGGGTTTTTGTCCACAGAGCAGCCCTAAACTTTGGGGTGCCTGTGTCTTGCTGATTTTTAGTTTTCCCAATTTATACGCCCATGAGTGGAAGTGCCCTATGCTCTCCAAGCTGTGTTTTTTAGATGTTTCAGAACACACCGTACACTTCTCCAGAGTGGCTGTTGGCAATTTACATCCCACCCATCAGCGTAGCAAGGCTCCCATTTCTCCATGGCCGCTCCTGCATTTCTGGTTTGGACACTTTTTTCCGCATGGCCCTTTTGCCCGCTGGGAAGCGAGACTTCTTTGGAGCGCTGATTGGCCTTTCCAGGTTGCTTGGTTGGCCAAAAAGGGCGTATGCGTTTTTTCCTGAATATATTCAGGAAAAAACGCATACGCCCTTTTTGGCCAAGGGCATCATTGTCCACGTTTTGCCGCTTTTCATGTGCTTTCAAGGCGATTCGAATCTACCTCCTGAAATCTGTTTCCTGCAATTCTGCCTTGCTTTCAAAGCCTCTTCGTTGCCTTCCCTTAGTATATTTGTGGACGAGAGGTATCATTTAAAACTCTGCAGGTTTGTGAATTGCAGTGCCCCTGAGCTCCATTTTTCAACTCGCTTTTTTGGGAGCTGGCCGCAAAAGCGCAGGATTGCTTCAGGCCCTCTTCTCGTTCTGGGGGGCAGGCTGAGCTTGTGCTTAATTCTTCTTCCTGATGGGAAAATAGAGTGACCTGTGCCTGTCCCAACACCTAGAGCTAGTCTCTCATTGGTTCCCCCTCTTCCCGTTCATCCTCAGGACAAATTGCAACCTGTACGGAACAGGAGGTTAAAGGTGCTGATTCTCCAAGGAGGGAGATGGCTAGTAAATCGGCTGGAATGGCGAACCCGAGCAAAGGAGATGAGAAATGAGGTGCGTTTTAGAAACCTTTCCCGATCACACGGTGTACCATCTTCTGGGTTTCTCATGCCTGTTTTCGACGTAGGAAGATGCCCTTGAACCTGGAGATTTGGGACCCATGGGATGGGTACCATGCAGTATTACTTGAAAGGGTCTGCGTTGGCTCACCCAACCTCACCGAACCTCTCAGCCCCAAGAGTGTCCACCCTTATGTCTCAATCAGCTGTGGGTCTAGATATGGTCAATCCAGGTTGCATCACAGCCCCTGAACGAATTTTGTAAGAATTTCTCTCTCTTTCACTGTCTTTGTTTCACGGGTTTTGAAAAGTAATTTATTTTTATAATGGGGTTTAGCTGCTTTTCACGGCTGTGTTTATGCCGCTTTACACCCCCTTGACTCACTTACAGAGAGATATCAATACATACGTTTGAAGATTCTTACTAGTCAGATATATTCTTGTGCGGTGAATAGGGGGTGTTGAGTCCAGTTCACTGAAAAAGGAATAGGTCTTGTCTCTTACATATTGGGTTTATGGAACGGTATCTGAGCTAATTTGAAACCCTTGTTTTATGCATCACCCCACCTCACCATTCCCGTTCAGCAGCCATAGTGTGTTTCCTAAACGTGGGACTCTGTTCTGTTTTGCAATTCAGTTCAAGTGTAGCGGTTTTTACATTCCCTCTAGAAGTGATATCTTATGATAAGTGTCTTTTTCTGTGTGACTTATTTCACTTAGAATCGTCGTACCTAAATCCACTCATCGTGCTGCTACTAGCCTTATGACGTTGATTTCATGGCTGAGTGATATTCCATTGTACATGAGGACCACAACTTCTTTATCCATTTTTCTCTTTCCTAGGATATGTAAGGTGTAATGAAGTGGGGGTTTTTGTCCACAGAGCAGCCCTAAACTTTGGGGTGCCTGTGTCTTGCTGATTTTTAGTTTTCCCAATTTATACGGCCATGAGTGGAAGTGCCCTATGCTCTCCAAGCTGTGTTTTTTAGATGTTTCAGAACACACCGTACACTTCTCCAGAGTGGCTGTTGGCAATTTACATCCCACCCATCAGCGTAGCAAGGCTCCCATTTCTCCATGGCCGCTCCTGCATTTCTGGTTTGGACACTTTTTTCCGCATGGCCCTTTTGCCCGCTGGGAAGCGAGACTTCTTTGGAGCGCTGATTGGCCTTTCCAGGTTGCTTGGTTGGCCAAAAAGGGCGTATGCGTTTTTTCCTGAATATATTCAGGAAAAAACGCATACGCCCTTTTTGGCCAAGGGCATCATTGTCCACGTTTTGCCGCTTTTCATGTGCTTTCAAGGCGATTCGAATCTACCTCCTGAAATCTGTTTCCTGCAATTCTGCCTTGCTTTCAAAGCCTCTTCGTTGCCTTCCCTTAGTATATTTGTGGACGAGAGGTATCATTTAAAACTCTGCAGGTTTGTGAATTGCAGTGCCCCTGAGCTCCATTTTTCAACTCGCTTTTTTGGGAGCTGGCCGCAAAAGCGCAGGATTGCTTCAGGCCCTCTTCTGGTTCTGGGGGGCAGGCTGAGCTTGTGCTTAATTCTTCTTCCTGATGGGAAAATAGAGTGACCTGTGCCTGTCCCAACACCTAGAGCTAGTCTCTCATTGGTTCCCCCTCTTCCCGTTCATCCTCAGGACAAATTGCAACCTGTACGGAACAGGAGGTTAAAGGTGCTGATTCTCCAAGGAGGGAGATGGCTAGTAAATCGGCTGGAATGGCGAACCCGAGCAAAGGAGATGAGAAATGAGGTGCGTTTTAGAAACCTTTCCCGATCACACGGTGTACCATCTTCTGGGTTTCTCATGCCTGTTTTCGACGTAGGAAGATGCCCTTGAACCTGGAGATTTGGGACCCATGGGATGGGTACCATGCAGTATTACTTGAAAGGGTCTGCGTTGGCTCACCCAACCTCACCGAACCTCTCAGCCCCAAGAGTGTCCACCCTTATGTCTCAATCAGCTGTGGGTCTAGATATGGTCAATCCAGGTTGCATCACAGCCCCTGAACGAATTTTGTAAGAATTTCTCTCTCTTTCACTGTCTTTGTTTCACGGGTTTTGAAAAGTAATTTATTTTTATAATGGGGTTTAGCTGCTTTTCACGGCTGTGTTTATGCCGCTTTACACCCCCTTGACTCACTTACAGAGAGATATCAATACATAGGTTTGAAGATTCTTACTAGTCAGATATATTCTTGTGCGGTGAATAGGGGGTGTTGAGTCCAGTTCACTGAAAAAGGAATAGGTCTTGTCTCTTACATATTGGGTTTATGGAACGGTATCTGAGCTAATTTGAAACCCTTGTTTTATGCATCACCCCACCTCACCTTTCCCGTTCAGCAGCCATAGTGTGTTTCCTAAACGTGGGACTCTGTTCTGTTTTGCAATTCAGTTCAAGTGTAGCGGTTTTTACATTCCCTCTCTAAGTGATATCTTATGATAAGTGTCTTTTTCTGTGTGACTTATTTCACTTAGAATCGTCGTACCTAAATCCACTCATCGTGCTGCTACTAGCCTTATGACGTTGATTTCATGGCTGAGTGATATTCCATTGTACATGAGGACCACAACTTCTTTATCCATTTTTCTCTTTCCTAGGATATTTAAGGTGTAATGAAGTGGGGGTTTTTGTCCACAGAGCAGCCCTAAACTTTGGGGTGCCTGTGTCTTGCTGATTTTTAGTTTTCCCAATTTATACGCCTATGAGTGGAAGTGCCCTATGCTCTCCAAGCTGTGTTTTTTAGATGTTTCAGAACACACCGTACACTTCTCCAGAGTGGCTGTTGGCAATTTACATCCCACCCATCAGCGTAGCAAGGCTCCCATTTCTCCATGGCCGGTCCTGCATTTCTGGTTTGGACACTTTTTTCCGCATGGCCCTTTTGCCCGCTGGGAAGCGAGACTTCTTTGGAGCGCTGATTGGCCTTTCCAGGTTGCTTGGTTGGCCAAAAAGGGCGTATGCGTTTTTTCCTGAATATATCCAGGAAAAAACGCATACGCCCTTTTTGGCCAAGGGCATCATTGTCCACGTTTTGCCGCTTTTCATGTGCTTTCAAGGCGATTCGAATCTACCTCCTGAAATCTGTTTCCTGCAATTCTGCCTTGCTTTCAAAGCCTCTTCGTTGCCTTCCCTTAATATATTTGTGGACGAGAGGTATCATTTAAAACTCTGCAGGTTTGTGAATTGCAGTGCCCCTGAGCTCCATTTTTCAACTCGCTTTTTTGGGAGCTGGCCGCAAAAGCGCAGGATTGCTTCAGGCCCTCTTCTGGTTCTGGGGGGCAGGCTGAGCTTGTGCTTAATTCTTCTTCCTGATGGGAAAATAGAGTGACCTGTGCCTGTCCCAACACCTAGAGCTAGTCTCTCATTGGTTCCCCCTCTTCCCCTTCATCCTCAGGACAAATTGCAACCTGTACGGAACAGGAGGTTAAAGGTGCTGATTCTCCAAGGAGGGAGATGGCTAGTAAATCGGCTGGAATGGCGAACCCGAGCAAAGGAGATGAGAAATGAGGTGCGTTTTAGAAACCTTTCCCGATCACACGGTGTACCATCTTCTGGGTTTCTCATGCCTGTTTTCGACGTAGGAAGATGCCCTTGAACCTGGAGATTTGGGACCCATGGGATGGGTACCATGCAGTATTACTTGAAAGGGTCTGCGTTGGCTCACCCAACCTCACCGAACCTCTCAGCCCCAAGAGTGTCCACCCTTATGTCTCAATCAGCTGTGGGTCTAGATATGGTCAATCCAGGTTGCATCACAGCCCCTGAACGAATTTTGTAAGAATTTCTCTCTCTTTCACTGTCTTTGTTTCACGGGTTTTGAAAAGTAATTTATTTTTATAATGGGGTTTAGCTGCTTTTCACGGCTGTGTTTATGCCGCTTTACACCCCCTTGACTCACTTACAGAGAGATATCAATATATAGGTTTGAAGATTCTTACTAGTCAGATATATTCTTGTGCGGTGAATAGGGGGTGTTGAGTCCAGTTCACTGAAAAAGGAATAGGTCTTGTCTCTTACATATTGGGTTTATGGAACGGTATCTGAGCTAATTTGAAACCCTTGTTTTATGCATCACCCCACCTCACCTTTCCCGTTCAGCAGCCATAGTGTGTTTCCTAAACGTGGGACTCTGTTCTGTTTTGCAATTCAGTTCAAGTGTAGCGGTTTTTACATTCCCTCTAGAAGTGATATCTTATGATAAGTGTCTTTTTCTGTGTGACTTATTTCACTTAGAATCGTCGTACCTAAATCCACTCATCGTGCTGCTACTAGCCTTATGACGTTGATTTCATGGCTGAGTGATATTCCATTGTACATGAGGACCACAACTTCTTTATCCATTTTTCTCTTTCCTAGGATATTTAAGGTGTAATGAAGTGGGGGTTCTTGTCCACAGAGCAGCCCTAAACTTTGGGGTGCCTGTGTCTTGCTGATTTTTAGTTTTCCCAATTTATACGGCCATGAGTGGAAGTGCCCTATGCTCTCCAAGCTGTGTTTTTTAGATGTTTCAGAACACACCGTACACTTCTCCAGAGTGGCTGTTGGCAATTTACATCCCACCCATCAGCGTAGCAAGGCTCCCATTTCTCCATGGCCGGTCCTGCATTTCTGGTTTGGACACTTTTTTCCGCATGGCCCTTTTGCCCGCTGGGAAGCGAGACTTCTTTGGAGCGCTGATTGGCCTTTCCAGGTTGCTTGGTTGGCCAAAAAGGGTGTATGCGTTTTTTCCTGAATATATTCAGGAAAAAACGCATACGCCCTTTTTGGCCAAGGGCATCATTGTCCACGTTTTGCCGCTTTTCATGTGCTTTCAAGGCGATTCGAATCTACCTCTTGAAATCTGTTTCCTGCAATTCTGCCTTGCTTTCAAAGCCTCTTCGTTGCCTTCCCTTAATATATTTGTGGACGAGAGGTATCATTTAAAACTCTGCAGGTTTGTGAATTGCAGTGCCCCTGAGCTCCATTTTTCAACTCGCTTTTTTGGGAGCTGGCCGCAAAAGCGCAGGATTGCTTCAGGCCCTCTTCTGGTTCTGGGGGGCAGGCTGAGCTTGTGCTTAATTCTTCTTCCTGATGGGAAAATAGAGTGACCTGTGCCTGTCCCAACACCTAGAGCTAGTCTCTCATTGGTTCCCCCTCTTCCCGTTCATCCTCAGGACAAATTGCAACCTGTACGGAACAGGAGGTTAAAGGTGCTGATTCTCCAAGGAGGGAGATGGCTAGTAAATCGGCTGGAATGGCAAACCCGAGCAAAGGAGATGAGAAATGAGGTGCGTTTTAGAAACCTTTCCCGATCACACCGTGTACCATCTTCTGGGTTTCTCATGCCTGTTTTCGACGTAGGAAGATGCCCTTGAACCTGGAGATTTGGGACCCATGGGATGGGTACCATGCAGTATTACTTGAAAGGGTCTGCGTTGGCTCACCCAACCTCACCGAACCTCTCAGCCCCAAGAGTGTCCACCCTTATGTCTCAATCAGCTGTGGGTCTAGATATGGTCAATCCAGGTTGCATCACAGCCCCTGAACGAATTTTGTAAGAATTTCTCTCTCTTTCACTGTCTTTGTTTCACGGGTTTTGAAAAGTAATTTATTTTTATAATGGGGTTTAGCTGCTTTTCACGGCTGTGTTTATGCCACTTTACAACCCCTTGACTCACTTACGGAGAGATATCAATACATAGGTTTGAAGATTCTTCCTAGTCAGATATATTCTTGTGCGGTGAATAGGGGGTGTTGAGTCCAGTTCACTGAAAAAGGAATAGGTCTTGTCTCTTACATATTGGGTTATGGAACGGTATCTGAGCTAATTTGAAACCCTTGTTTTATGCATCACCCCACCTCACCTTTCCCGTTCAGCAGCCATAGTGTGTTTCCTAAACGTGGGACTCTGTTCTGTTTTGCAATTCAGTTCAAGTGTAGCGGTTTTTACATTCCCTCTCTAAGTGATATCTTATGATAAGTGTCTTTTTCTGTGTGACTTATTTCACTTAGAATCGTCGTACCTAAATCCACTCATCGTGCTGCTACTAGCCTTATGACGTTGATTTCATGGCTGAGTGATATTCCATTGTACATGAGGACCACAACTTCTTTATCCATTTTTCTCTTTCCTAGGATATTTAAGGTGTAATGAAGTGGGGGTTCTTGTCAACAGAGCAGCCCTAAACTTTGGGGTGCCTGTGTCTGGCTGATTTTTAGTTTTCCCAATTTATACGCCCATGAGTGGAAGTGCCCTATGCTCTCCAAGCTGTGTTTTTTAGATGTTTCAGAACACACCGTACACTTCTCCAGAGTGGCTGTTGGCAATTTACATCCCACCCATCAGCGTAGCAAGGCTCCCATTTCTCCATGGCCGGTCCTGCATTTCTGGTTTGGACACTTTTTTCCGCATGGCCCTTTTGCCCGCTGGGAAGCGAGACTTCTTTGGAGCGCTGATTGGCCTTTCCAGGTTGCTTGGTTGGCCAAAAAGGGCGTATGCGTTTTTTCCTGAATATATTCAGGAAAAAACGCATACGCCCTTTTTGGCCAAGGGCATCATTGTCCACGTTTTGCCGCTTTTCATGTGCTTTCAAGGCGATTCGAATCTACCTCCTGAAATCTGTTTCCTGCAATTCTGCCTTGCTTTCAAAGCCTCTTCGTTGCCTTCCCTTAATATATTTGTGGACGAGAGGTATCATTTAAAACTCTGCAGGTTTGTGAATTGCAGTGCCCCTGAGCTCCATTTTTCAACTCGCTTTTTTGGGAGCTGGCCGCAAAAGCGCAGGATTGCTTCAGGCCCTCTTCTGGTTCTGGGGGGCAGGCTGAGCTTGTGCTTAATTCTTCTTCCTGATGGGAAAATAGAGTGACCTGTGCCTGTCCCAACACCTAGAGCTAGTCTCTCATTGGTTCCCCCTCTTCCCGTTCATCCTCAGGACAAATTGCAACCTGTACGGAACAGGAGGTTAAAGGTGCTGATTCTCCAAGGAGGGAGATGGCTAGTAAATCGGCTGGAATGGCGAACCCGAGCAAAGGAGATGAGAAATGAGGTGCGTTTTAGAAACCTTTCCCGATCACACCGTGTACCATCTTCTGGGTTTCTCATGCCTGTTTTCGACGTAGGAAGATGCCCTTGAACCTGGAGATTTGGGACCCATGGGATGGGTACCATGCAGTATTACTTGAAAGGGTCTGCGTTGGCTCACCCAACCTCACCGAACCTCTCAGCCCCAAGAGTGTCCACCCTTATGTCTCAATCAGCTGTGGGTCTAGATATGGTCAATCCAGGTTGCATCACAGCCCCTGAACGAATTTTGTAAGAATTTCTCTCTCTTTCACTGTCTTTGTTTCACGGGTTTTGAAAAGTAATTTATTTTTATAATGGGGTTTAGCTGCTTTTCACGGCTGTGTTTATGCCACTTTACAACCCCTTGACTCACTTACGGAGAGATATCAATACATAGGTTTGAAGATTCTTCCTAGTCAGATATATTCTTGTGCGGTGAATAGGGGGTGTTGAGTCCAGTTCACTGAAAAAGGAATAGGTCTTGTCTCTTACATATTGGGTTTATGGAACGGTATTTGAGCTAATTTGAAACCCTTGTTTTATGCATCACCCCACCTCACCTTTCCCGTTCAGCAGCCATAGTGTGTTTCCTAAACGTGGGACTCTGTTCTGTTTTGCAATTCAGTTCAAGTGTAGCGGTTTTTACATTCCCTCTAGAAGTGATATCTTATGATAAGTGTCTTTTTCTGTGTGACTTATTTCACTTAGAATCGTCGTACCTAAATCCACTCATCGTGCTGCTACTAGCCTTATGACGTTGATTTCATGGCTGAGTGATATTCCATTGTACATGAGGACCCCAACTTCTTTATCCATTTTTCTCTTTCCTAGGATATTTAAGGTGTAATGAAGTGGGGGTTCTTGTCAACAGAGCAGCCCTAAACTTTGGGGTGCCTGTGTCTTGCTGATTTTTAGTTTTCCCAATTTATACGCCCATGAGTGGAAGTGCCCTATGCTCTCCAAGCTGTGTTTTTTAGATGTTTCAGAACACACCGTACACTTCTCCAGAGAGGCTGTTGGCAATTTACATCCCACCCATCAGCGTAGCAAGGCTCCCATTTCTCCATGGCCGGTCCTGCATTTCTGGTTTGGACACTTTTTTCCGCATGGCCCTTTTGCCCGCTGGGAAGCGAGACTTCTTTGGAGCACTGATTGGCCTTTCCAGGTTGCTTGGTTGGCCAAAAAGGGCGTATGCGTTTTTTCCTGAATATATTCAGGAAAAAACGCATACGCCCTTTTTGGCCAAGGGCATCATTGTCCACGTTTTGCCGCTTTTCATGTGCTTTCAAGGCGATTCGAATCTACCTCCTGAAATCTGTTTCCTGCAATTCTGCCTTGCTTTCAAAGCCTCTTCGTTGCCTTCCCTTAATATATTTGTGGACGAGAGGTATCATTTAAAACTCTGCAGGTTTGTGAATTGCAGTGCCCCTGAGCTCCATTTTTCAACTCGCTTTTTTGGGAGCTGGCCGCAAAAGCGCAGGATTGCTTCAGGCCCTCTTCTGGTTCTGGGGGGCAGGCTGAGCTTGTGCTTAATTCTTCTTCCTGATGGGAAAATAGAGTGACCTGTGCCTGTCCCAACACCTAGAGCTAGTCTCTCATTGATTCCCCCTCTTCCCGTTCATCCTCAGGACAAATTGCAACCTGTACGGAACAGGAGGTTAAAGGTGCTGATTCTCCAAGGAGGGAGATGGCTAGTAAATCGGCTGGAATGGCGAACCCGAGCAAAGGAGATGAGAAATGAGGTGCGTTTTAGAAACCTTTCCCGATCACACCGTGTACCATCTTCTGGGTTTCTCATGCCTGTTTTCGACGTAGGAAGATGCCCTTGAACCTGGAGATTTGGAACCCATGGGATGGGTACCATGCAGTATTACTTGAAAGGGTCTGCGTTGGCTCACCCAACCTCACCGAACCTCTCAGCCCCAAGAGTGTCCACCCTTATGTCTCAATCAGCTGTGGGTCTAGATATGGTCAATCCAGGTTGCATCACAGCCCCTGAACGAATTTTGTAAGAATTTCTCTCTCTTTCACTGTCTTTGTTTCACGGGTTTTGAAAAGTAATTTATTTTTATAATGGGGTTTAGCTGCTTTTCACGGCTGTGTTTATGCCGCTTTACACCCCCTTGACTCACTTACAGAGAGATATCAATATATAGGTTTGAAGATTCTTACTATTCAGATATATTCTTGTGCGGTGAATAGGGGGTGTTGAGTCCAGTTCACTGAAAAAGGAATAGGTCTTGTCTCTTACATATTGGGTTTATGGAACGGTATCTGAGCTAATTTGAAACCCTTGTTTTATGCATCACCCCACCTCACCTTTCCCGTTCAGCAGCCATAGTGTGTTTCCTAAACGTGGGACTCTGTTCTGTTTTGCAATTCAGTTCAAGTGTAGCGGTTTTTACATTCCCTCTCGAAGTGATATCTTATGATAAGTGTCTTTTTCTGTGTGACTTATTTCACTTAGAATCGTCGTACCTAAATCCACTCATCGTGCTGCTACTAGCCTTATGACGTTGATTTCATGGCTGAGTGATATTCCATTGTACATGAGGACCACAACTTCTTTATCCATTTTTCTCTTTCCTAGGATATTTAAGGTGTAATGAAGTGGGGGTTCTTGTCCACAGAGCAGCCCTAAACTTTGGGGTGCCTGTGTCTTGCTGATTTTTAGTTTTCCCAATTTATACGGCCATGAGTGGAAGTGCCCTATGCTCTCCAAGCTGTGTTTTTTAGATGTTTCAGAACACACCGTACACTTCTCCAGAGTGGCTGTTGGCAATTTACATCCCACCCATCAGCGTAGCAAGGCTCCCATTTCTCCATGGCCGGTCCTGCATTTCTGGTTTGGACACTTTTTTCCGCATGGCCCTTTTGCCCGCTGGGAAGCGAGACTTCTTTGGAGCGCTGATTGGCCTTTTCAGGTTGCTTGGTTGGCCAAAAAGGGCGTATGCGTTTTTTCCTGAATATATTCAGGAAAAAACGCATACGCCCTTTTTGGCCAAGGGCATCATTGTCCACGTTTTGCCGCTTTTCATGTGCTTTCAAGGCGATTCGAATCTACCTCCTGAAATCTGTTTCCTGCAATTCTGCCTTGCTTTCACAGCCTCTTCGTTGCCTTCCCTTAATATATTTGTGGACGAGAGGTATCATTTAAAACTCTGCAGGTTTGTGAATTGCAGTGCCCCTGAGCTCCATTTTTCAACTCGCTTTTTTGGGAGCTGGCCGCAAAAGCGCAGGATTGCTTCAGGCCCTCTTCTGGTTCTGGGGGGCAGGCTGAGCTTGTGCTTAATTCTTCTTCCTGATGGGAAAATAGAGTGACCTGTGCCTGTCCCAACACCTAGAGCTAGTCTCTCATTGGTTCCCCCTCTTCCCCTTCATCCTCAGGACAAATTGCAACCTGTACGGAACAGGAGGTTAAAGGTGCTGATTCTCCAAGGAGGGAGATGGCTAGTAAATCGGCTGGAATGGCGAACCCGAGCAAAGGAGATGAGAAATGAGGTGCGTTTTAGAAACCTTTCCCGATCACACGGTGTACCATCTTCTGGGTTTCTCATGCCTGTTTTCGACGTAGGAAGATGCCCTTGAACCTGGAGATTTGGGACCCATGGGATGGGTACCATGCAGTATTACTTGAAAGGGTCTGCGTTGGCTCACCCAACCTCACCGAACCTCTCAGCCCCAAGAGTGTCCACCCTTATGTCTCAATCAGCTGTGGGTCTAGATATGGTCAATCCAGGTTGCATCACAGCCCCTGAACGAATTTTGTAAGAATTTCTCTCTCTTTCACTGTCTTTGTTTCACGGGTTTTGAAAAGTAATTTATTTTTATAATGGGGTTTAGCTGCTTTTCACGGCTGTGTTTATGCCGCTTTACACCCCCTTGACTCACTTACAGAGAGATATCAATATATAGGTTTGAAGATTCTTACTAGTCAGATATATTCTTGTGCGGTGAATAGGGGGTGTTGAGTCCAGTTCACTGAAAAAGGAATAGGTCTTGTCTCTTACATATTGGGTTTATGGAACGGTATCTGAGCTAATTTGAAACCCTTGTTTTATGCATCACCCCACCTCACCTTTCCCGTTCAGCAGCCATAGTGTGTTTCCTAAACGTGGGACTCTGTTCTGTTTTGCAATTCAGTTCAAGTGTAGCGGTTTTTACATTCCCTCTAGAAGTGATATCTTATGATAAGTGTCTTTTTCTGTGTGACTTATTTCACTTAGAATCGTCGTACCTAAATCCACTCATCGTGCTGCTACTAGCCTTATGACGTTGATTTCATGGCTGAGTGATATTCCATTGTACATGAGGACCACAACTTCTTTATCCATTTTTCTCTTTCCTAGGATATTTAAGGTGTAATGAAGTGGGGGTTCTTGTCCACAGAGCAGCCCTAAACTTTGGGGTGCCTGTGTCTTGCTGATTTTTAGTTTTCCCAATTTATACGGCCATGAGTGGAAGTGCCCTATGCTCTCCAAGCTGTGTTTTTTAGATGTTTCAGAACACACCGTACACTTCTCCAGAGTGGCTGTTGGCAATTTACATCCCACCCATCAGCGTAGCAAGGCTCCCATTTCTCCATGGCCGGTGCTGCATTTCTGGTTTGGACACTTTTTTCCGCATGGCCCTTTTGCCCGCTGGGAAGCGAGACTTCTTTGGAGCGCTGATTGGCCTTTCCAGGTTGCTTGGTTGGCCAAAAAGGGTGTATGCGTTTTTTCCTGAATATATTCAGGAAAAAACGCATACGCCCTTTTTGGCCAAGGGCATCATTGTCCACGTTTTGCCGCTTTTCATGTGCTTTCAAGGCAATTCGAATCTACCTCTTGAAATCTGTTTCCTGCAATTCTGCCTTGCTTTCAAAGCCTCTTCGTTGCCTTCCCTTAATATATTTGTGGACGAGAGGTATCATTTAAAACTCTGCAGGTTTGTGAATTGCAGTGCCCCTGAGCTCCATTTTTCAACTCGCTTTTTTGGGAGCTGGCCGCAAAAGCGCAGGATTGCTTCAGGCCCTCTTCTGGTTCTGGGGGGCAGGCTGAGCTTGTGCTTAATTCTTCTTCCTGATGGGAAAATAGAGTGACCTGTGCCTGTCCCAACACCTAGAGCTAGTCTCTCATTGGTTCCCCCTCTTCCCCTTCATCCTCAGGACAAATTGCAACCTGTACGGAACAGGAGGTTAAAGGTGCTGATTCTCCAAGGAGGGAGATGGCTAGTAAATCGGCTGGAATGGCGAACCCGAGCAAAGGAGATGAGAAATGAGGTGCGTTTTAGAAACCTTTCCCGATCACACGGTGTACCATCTTCTGGGTTTCTCATGCCTGTTTTCGACGTAGGAAGATGCCCTTGAACCTGGAGATTTGGGACCCATGGGATGGGTACCATGCAGTATTACTTGAAAGGGTCTGCGTTGGCTCACCCAACCTCACCGAACCTCTCAGCCCCAAGAGTGTCCACCCTTATGTCTCAATCAGCTGTGGGTCTAGATATGGTCAATCCAGGTTGCATCACAGCCCCTGAACGAATTTTGTAAGAATTTCTCTCTCTTTCACTGTCTTTGTTTCACGGGTTTTGAAAAGTAATTTATTTTTATAATGGGGTTTAGCTGCTTTTCACGGCTGTGTTTATGCCGCTTTACACCCCCTTGACTCACTTACAGAGAGATATCAATATATAGGTTTGAAGATTCTTACTAGTCAGATATATTCTTGTGCGGTGAATAGGGGGTGTTGAGTCCAGTTCACTGAAAAAGGAATAGGTCTTGTCTCTTACATATTGGGTTTATGGAACGGTATCTGAGCTAATTTGAAACCCTTGTTTTATGCATCACCCCACCTCACCTTTCCCGTTCAGCAGCCATAGTGTGTTTCCTAAACGTGGGACTCTGTTCTGTTTTGCAATTCAGTTCAAGTGTAGCGGTTTTTACATTCCCTCTAGAAGTGATATCTTATGATAAGTGTCTTTTTCTGTGTGACTTATTTCACTTAGAATCGTCGTACCTAAATCCACTCATCGTGCTGCTACTAGCCTTATGACGTTGATTTCATGGCTGAGTGATATTCCATTGTACATGAGGACCACAACTTCTTTATCCATTTTTCTCTTTCCTAGGATATTTAAGGTGTAATGAAGTGGGGGTTCTTGTCCACAGAGCAGCCCTAAACTTTGGGGTGCCTGTGTCTTGCTGATTTTTAGTTTTCCCAATTTATACGGCCATGAGTGGAAGTGCCCTATGCTCTCCAAGCTGTGTTTTTTAGATGTTTCAGAACACACCGTACACTTCTCCAGAGTGGCTGTTGGCAATTTACATCCCACCCATCAGCGTAGCAAGGCTCCCATTTCTCCATGGCCGGTGCTGCATTTCTGGTTTGGACACTTTTTTCCGCATGGCCCTTTTGCCCGCTGGGAAGCGAGACTTCTTTGGAGCGCTGATTGGCCTTTCCAGGTTGCTTGGTTGGCCAAAAAGGGTGTATGCGTTTTTTCCTGAATATATTCAGGAAAAAACGCATACGCCCTTTTTGGCCAAGGGCATCATTGTCCACGTTTTGCCGCTTTTCATGTGCTTTCAAGGCGATTCGAATCTACCTCTTGAAATCTGTTTCCTGCAATTCTGCCTTGCTTTCAAAGCCTCTTCGTTGCCTTCCCTTAATATATTTGTGGACGAGAGGTATCATTTAAAACTCTGCAGGTTTGTGAATTGCAGTGCCCCTGAGCTCCATTTTTCAACTCGCTTTTTTGGGAGCTGGCCGCAAAAGCGCAGGATTGCTTCAGGCCCTCTTCTGGTTCTGGGGGGCAGGCTGAGCTTGTGCTTAATTCTTCTTCCTGATGGGAAAATAGAGTGACCTGTGCCTGTCCCAACACCTAGAGCTAGTCTCTCATTGGTTCCCCCTCTTCCCGTTCATCCTCAGGACAAATTGCAACCTGTACGGAACAGGAGGTTAAAGGTGCTGATTCTCCAAGGAGGGAGATGGCTAGTAAATCGGCTGGAATGGCAAACCCGAGCAAAGGAGATGAGAAATGAGGTGCGTTTTAGAAACCTTTCCCGATCACACCGTGTACCATCTTCTGGGTTTCTCATGCCTGTTTTCGACGTAGGAAGATGCCCTTGAACCTGGAGATTTGGGACCCATGGGATGGGTACCATGCAGTATTACTTGAAAGGGTCTGCGTTGGCTCACCCAACCTCACCGAACCTCTCAGCCCCAAGAGTGTCCACCCTTATGTCTCAATCAGCTGTGGGTCTAGATATGGTCAATCCAGGTTGCATCACAGCCCCTGAACGAATTTTGTAAGAATTTCTCTCTCTTTCACTGTCTTTGTTTCACGGGTTTTGAAAAGTAATTTATTTTTATAATGGGGTTTAGCTGCTTTTCACGGCTGTGTTTATGCCACTTTACAACCCCTTGTCTCACTTACGGAGAGATATCAATACATAGGTTTGAAGATTCTTCCTAGTCAGATATATTCTTGTGCGGTGAATAGGGGGTGTTGAGTCCAGTTCACTGAAAAAGGAATAGGTCTTGTCTCTTACATATTGGGTTTATGGAACGGTATCTGAGCTAATTTGAAACCCTTGTTTTATGCATCACCCCACCTCACCTTTCCCGTTCAGCAGCCATAGTGTGTTTCCTAAACGTGGGACTCTGTTCTGTTTTGCAATTCAGTTCAAGTGTAGCGGTTTTTACATTCCCTCTCTAAGTGATATCTTATGATAAGTGTCTTTTTCTGTGTGACTTATTTCACTTAGAATCGTCGTACCTAAATCCACTCATCGTGCTGCTACTAGCCTTATGACGTTGATTTCATGGCTGAGTGATATTCCATTGTACATGAGGACCACAACTTCTTTATCCATTTTTCTCTTTCCTAGGATATTTAAGGTGTAATGAAGTGGGGGTTCTTGTCCACAGAGCAGCCCTAAACTTTGGGGTGCCTGTGTCTTGCTGATTTTTAGTTTTCCCAATTTATACGCCCATGAGTGGAAGTGCCCTATGCTCTCCAAGCTGTGTTTTTTAGATGTTTCAGAACACACCGTACACTTCTCCAGAGTGGCTGTTGGCAATTTACATCCCACCCATCAGCGTAGCAAGGCTCCCATTTCTCCATGGCCGGTCCTGCATTTCTGGTTTGGACACTTTTTTCCGCATGGCCCTTTTGCCCGCTGGGAAGCGAGACTTCTTTGGAGCGCTGATTGGCCTTTCCAGGTTGCTTGGTTGGCCAAAAAGGGCGTATGCGTTTTTTCCTGAATATATTCAGGAAAAAACACATACGCCCTTTTTGGCCAAGGGCATCATTGTCCACGTTTTGCCGCTTTTCATGTGCTTTCAAGGCGATTCGAATCTACCTCCTGAAATCTGTTTCCTGCAATTCTGCCTTGCTTTCAAAGCCTCTTCGTTGCCTTCCCTTAATATATTTGTGGACGAGAGGTATCATTTAAAACTCTGCAGGTTTGTGAATTGCAGTGCCCCTGAGCTCCATTTTTCAACTCGCTTTTTTGGGAGCTGGCCGCAAAAGCGCAGGATTGCTTCAGGCCCTCTTCTGGTTCTGGGGGGCAGGCTGAGCTTGTGCTTAATTCTTCTTCCTGATGGGAAAATAGAGTGACCTGTGCCTGTCCCAACACCTAGAGCTAGTCTCTCATTGGTTCCCCCTCTTCCCGTTCATCCTCAGGACAAATTGCAACCTGTACGGAACAGGAGGTTAAAGGTGCTGATTCTCCAAGGAGGGAGATGGCTAGTAAATCGGCTGGAATGGGGAACCCGAGCAAAGGAGATGAGAAATGAGGTGCGTTTTAGAAACCTTTCCCGATCACACCGTGTACCATCTTCTGGGTTTCTCATGCCTGTTTTCGACGTAGGAAGATGCCCTTGAACCTGGAGATTTGGGACCCATGGGATGGGTACCATGCAGTATTACTTGAAAGGGTCTGCGTTGGCTCACCCAACCTCACCGAACCTCTCAGCCCCAAGAGTGTCCACCCTTATGTCTCAATCAGCTGTGGGTCTAGATATGGTCAATCCAGGTTGCATCACAGCCCCTGAACGAATTTTGTAAGAATTTCTCTCTCTTTCACTGTCTTTGTTTCACGGGTTTTGAAAAGTAATTTATTTTTATAATGGGGTTTAGCTGCTTTTCACGGCTGTGTTTATGCCACTTTACAACCCCTTGACTCACTTACGGAGAGATATCAATACATAGGTTTGAAGATTCTTCCTAGTCAGATATATTCTTGTGCGGTGAATAGGGGGTGTTGAGTCCAGTTCACTGAAAAAGGAATAGGTCTTGTCTCTTACATATTGGGTTTATGGAACGGTATCTGAGCTAATTTGAAACCCTTGTTTTATGCATCACCCCACCTCACCTTTCCCGTTCAGCAGCCATAGTGTGTTTCCTAAACGTGGGACTCTGTTCTGTTTTGCAATTCAGTTCAAGTGTAGCGGTTTTTACATTCCCTCTCGAAGTGATATCTTATGATAAGTGTCTTTTTCTGTGTGACTTATTTCACTTAGAATCGTCGTACCTAAATCCACTCATCGTGCTGCTACTAGCCTTATGACGTTGATTTCATGGCTGAGTGATATTCCATTGTACATGAGGACCACAACTTCTTTATCCATTTTTCTCTTTCCTAGGATATTTAAGGTGTAATGAAGTGGGGGTTCTTGTCCACAGAGCAGCCCTAAACTTTGGGGTGCCTGTGTCTTGCTGATTTTTAGTTTTCCCAATTTATACGGCCATGAGTGGAAGTGCCCTATGCTCTCCAAGCTGTGTTTTTTAGATGTTTCAGAACACACCGTACACTTCTCCAGAGTGGCTGTTGGCAATTTACATCCCACCCATCAGCGTAGCAAGGCTCCCATTTCTCCATGGCCGGTCCTGCATTTCTGGTTTGGACACTTTTTTCCGCATGGCCCTTTTGCCCGCTGGGAAGCGAGACTTCTTTGGAGCGCTGATTGGCCTTTTCAGGTTGCTTGGTTGGCCAAAAAGGGCGTATGCGTTTTTTCCTGAATATATTCAGGAAAAAACGCATACGCCCTTTTTGGCCAAGGGCATCATTGTCCACGTTTTGCCGCTTTTCATGTGCTTTCAAGGCGATTCGAATCTACCTCCTGAAATCTGTTTCCTGCAATTCTGCCTTGCTTTCACAGCCTCTTCGTTGCCTTCCCTTAATATATTTGTGGACGAGAGGTATCATTTAAAACTCTGCAGGTTTGTGAATTGCAGTGCCCCTGAGCTCCATTTTTCAACTCGCTTTTTTGGGAGCTGGCCGCAAAAGCGCAGGATTGCTTCAGGCCCTCTTCTGGTTCTGGGGGGCAGGCTGAGCTTGTGCTTAATTCTTCTTCCTGATGGGAAAATAGAGTGACCTGTGCCTGTCCCAACACCTAGAGCTAGTCTCTCATTGGTTCCCCCTCTTCCCCTTCATCCTCAGGACAAATTGCAACCTGTACGGAACAGGAGGTTAAAGGTGCTGATTCTCCAAGGAGGGAGATGGCTAGTAAATCGGCTGGAATGGCGAACCCGAGCAAAGGAGATGAGAAATGAGGTGCGTTTTAGAAACCTTTCCCGATCACACGGTGTACCATCTTCTGGGTTTCTCATGCCTGTTTTCGACGTAGGAAGATGCCCTTGAACCTGCAGATTTGGGACCCATGGGATGGGTACCATGGAGTATTACTTGAAAGGGTCTGCGTTGGCTCACCCAACCTCACCGAACCTCTCAGCCCCAAGAGTGTCCACCCTTATGTCTCAATCAGCTGTGGGTCTAGATATGGTCAATCCAGGTTGCATCACAGCCCCTGAACGAATTTTGTAAGAATTTCTCTCTCTTTCACTGTCTTTGTTTCACGGGTTTTGAAAAGTAATTTATTTTTATAATGGGGTTTAGCTGCTTTTCACGGCTGTGTTTATGCCGCTTTACACCCCCTTGACTCACTTACAGAGAGATATCAATATATAGGTTTGAAGATTCTTACTAGTCAGATATATTCTTGTGCGGTGAATAGGGGGTGTTGAGTCCAGTTCACTGAAAAAGGAATAGGTCTTGTCTCTTACATCTTGGGTTTATGGAACGGTATCTGAGCTAATTGAAACCCTTGTTTTATGCATCACCCCACCTCACCTTTCCCGTTCAGCAGCCATAGTGTGTTTCCTAAACGTGGGACTCTGTTCTGTTTTGCAATTCAGTTCAAGTGTAGCGGTTTTTACATTCCCTCTCTAAGAGATATCTTATGATAAGTGTCTTTTTCTGTGTGACTTATTTCACTTAGAATCGTCGTACCTAAATCCACTCATCGTGCTGCTACTAGCCTTATGACGTTGATTTCATGGCTGAGTGATATTCCATTGTACATGAGGACCACAACTTCTTTATCCATTTTTCTCTTTCCTAGGATATTTAAGGTGTAATGAAGTGGGGGTTCTTGTCCGCAGAGCAGCCCTAAACTTTGGGGTGCCTGTGTCTTGCTGATTTTTAGTTTTCCCAATTTATACGCCCATGAGTGGAAGTGCCCTATGCTCTCCAAGCTGTGTTTTTTAGATGTTTCAGAACACACCGTACACTTCTCCAGAGTGGCTGTTGGCAATTTACATCCCACCCATCAGCGTAGCAAGGCTCCCATTTCTCCATGGCCGGTCCTGCATTTCTGGTTTGGACACTTTTTTCCGCATGGCCCTTTTGCCCGCTGGGAAGCGAGACTTCTTTGGAGCGCTGATTGGCCTTTCCAGGTTGCTTGGTTGGCCAAAAAGGGCGTATGCGTTTTTTCCTGAATATATTCAGGAAAAAACGCATACGCCCTTTTTGGCCAAGGGCATCATTGTCCACGTTTTGCCGCTTTTCATGTGCTTTCAAGGCGATTCGAATCTACCTCCTGAAATCTGTTTCCTGCAATTCTGCCTTGCTTTCAAAGCCTCTTCGTTGCCTTCCCTTAATATATTTGTGGACGAGAGGTATCATTTAAAACTCTGCAGGTTTGTGAATTGCAGTGCCCCTGAGCTCCATTTTTCAACTCGCTTTTTTGGGAGCTGGCCGCAAAAGCGCAGGATTGCTTCAGGCCCTCTTCTGGTTCTGGGGGGCAGGCTGAGCTTGTGCTTAATTCTTCTTCCTGATGGGAAAATAGAGTGACCTGTGCCTGTCCCAACACCTAGAGCTAGTCTCTCATTGGTTCCCCCTCTTCCCGTTCATCCTCAGGACAAATTGCAACCTGTACGGAACAGGAGGTTAAAGGTGCTGATTCTCCAAGGAGGGAGATGGCTAGTAAATCGGCTGGAATGGCGAACCCGAGCAAAGGAGATGAGAAATGAGGTGCGTTTTAGAAACCTTTCCCGATCACACGGTGTACCATCTTCTGGGTTTCTCATGCCTGTTTTCGACGTAGGAAGATGCCCTTGAACCTGGAGATTTGGGACCCATGGGATGGGTACCATGCAGTATTACTTGAAAGGGTCTGCGTTGGCTCACCCAACCTCACCGAACCTCTCAGCCCCAAGAGTGTCCACCCTTATGTCTCAATCAGCTGTGGGTCTAGATATGGTCAATCCAGGTTGCATCACAGCCCCTGAACGAATTTTGTAAGAATTTCTCTCTCTTTCACTGTCTTTGTTTCACGGGTTTTGAAAAGTAATTTATTTTTATAATGGGGTTCAGCTGCTTTTCACGGCTGTGTTTATGCCGCTTTACACCCCCTTGACTCACTTACAGAGAGATATCAATATATAGGTTTGAAGATTCTTACTAGTCAGATATATTCTTGTGCGGTGAATAGGGGGTGTTGAGTCCAGTTCACTGAAAAAGGAATAGGTCTTGTCTCTTACATATTGGGTTTATGGAACGGTATCTGAGCTAATTTGAAACCCTTGTTTTATGCATCACCCCACCTCACCTTTCCCGTTCAGCAGCCATAGTGTGTTTTCTGAACGTGTGACTCTGTTCTGTTTTGTAATTCAGTTCAAGTGTAGCGGTTTTTACATTCCCTCTCTAAGTGATATCTTATGATAAGTGTCTTTTTCTGTGTGACTTATTTCACTTAGAATCGTCGTACCTAAATCCACTCATCGTGCTGCTACTAGCCTTATGACGTGGATTTCATGGCTGAGTGATATTCCATTGTACATGAGGACCACAACTTCTTTATCCATTTTTCGCTTTCCTAGGATATTTAAGGTGTAATGAAGTGGGGGTTCTTGTCAACAGAGCAGCCCTAAACTTTGGGGTGCCTGTGTCTTGCTGATTTTTAGTTTTCCCAATTTATACGGCCATGAGTGGAAGTGCCCTATGCTCTCCAAGCTGTGTTTTTTAGATGTTTCAGAACACACCGTACACTTCTCCAGAGTGGCTGTTGGCAATTTACATCCCACCCATCAGCGTAGCAAGGCTCCCATTTCTCCATGGCCGGTCCTGCATATCTGGTTTGGACACTTTTTTCCGCATGGCCCTTTTGCCCGCTGGGAAGCGAGACTTCTTTGGAGCGCTGATTGGCCTTTCCAGGTTGCTTGGTTGGCCAAAAAGGGCGTATGCGTTTTTTCCTGAATATATTCAGGAAAAAACGCATACGCCCTTTTTGGCCAGGGGCATCATTGTCCACGTTTTGCCGCTTTTCATGTGCTTTCAAGGCGATTCGAATCTACCTCCTGAAATCTGTTTCCTGCAATTCTGCCTTGCTTTCAAAGCCTCTTCGTTGCCTTCCCTTAATATATTTGTGGACGAGAGGTATCATTTAAAACTCTGCAGGTTTGTGAATTGCAGTGCCCCTGAGCTCCATTTTTCAACTCGCTTTTTTGGGAGCTGGCCGCCAAAGCGCAGGATTGCTTCAGGCCCTCTTCTGGTTCTGGGGGGCAGGCTGAGCTTGTGCTTAATTCTTCTTCCTGATGGGAAAATAGAGTGACCTGTGCCTGTCCCAACACCTAGAGCTAGTCTCTCATTGGTTCCCCCTCTTCCCCTTCATCCTCAGGACAAATTGCAACCTGTACGGAACAGGAGGTTAAAGGTGCTGATTCTCCAAGGAGGGAGATGGCTAGTAAATCGGCTGGAATGGCGAACCCGAGCAAAGGAGATGAGAAATGAAGTGCGTTTTAGAAACCTTTCCCGATCACACGGTGTACCATCTTCTGGGTTTCTCATGCCTGTTTTCGACGTAGGAAGATGCCCTTGAACCTGGAGATTTGGGACCCATGGGATGGGTACCATGCAGTATTACTTGAAAGGGTCTGCGTTGGCTCACCCAACCTCACCGAACCTCTCAGCCCCAAGAGTGTCCACCCTTATGTCTCAATCAGCTGTGGGTCTAGATATGGTCAATCCAGGTTGCATCACAGCCCCTGAACGAATTTTGTAAGAATTTCTCTCTCTTTCACTGTCTTTGTTTCACGGGTTTTGAAAAGTAATTTATTTTTATAATGGGGTTTAGCTGCTTTTCACGGCTGTGTTTATGCCGCTTTACACCCCCTTGACTCACTTACAGAGAGAGATCAATATATAGGTTTGAAGATTCTTACTAGTCAGATATATTCTTGTGCGGTGAATAGGGGGTGTTGAGTCCAGTTCATAAAAAAGGAATAGGTCTTGTCTCTTACATCTTGGGTTTATGGAACGGTATCTGAGCTAATTTGAAACCCTTGTTTTATGCATCACCCCACCTCACCTTTCCCGTTCAGCAGCCATAGTGTGTTTCCTAAACGTGGGACTCTGTTCTGTTTTGCAATTCAGTTCAAGTGTAGCGGTTTTTACATTCCCTCTCTAAGTGATATCTTATGATAAGTGTCTTTTTCTGTGTGACTTATTTCACTTAGAATCGTCGTACCTAAATCCACTCATCGTGCTGCTACTAGCCTTATGACGTTGATTTCATGGCTGAGTGATATTCCATTGTACATGAGGACCACAACTTCTTTATCCATTTTTCTCTTTCCTAGGATATTTAAGGTGTAATGAAGTGGGGGTTCTTGTCCACAGAGCAGCCCTAAACTTTGGGGTGCGTGTGTCTTGCTGATTTTTAGTTTTCCCAATTTATACGGCCATGAGTGGAAGTGCCCTATGCTATCCAAGCTGTGTTTTTTAGATGTTTCAGAACACACCGTACACTTCTCCAGAGTGGCTGTTGGCAATTTCCATCCCACCCATCAGCGTAGCAAGGCTCCCATTTCTCCATGGCCGGTCCTGCATTTCTGGTTTGGACACTTTTTTCCGCATGGCCCTTTTGCCCGCTGGGAAGCGAGACTTCTTTGGAGCGCTGATTGGCCTTTCCAGGTTACTTGGTTGGCCAAAAAGGGCGTATGCGTTTTTTCCTGAATATATTCAGGAAAAAACGCATACGCCCTTTTTGGCCAAGGGCATCATTGTCCACGTTTTGCCGCTTTTCATGTGCTTTCAAGGCGATTCGAATCTACCTCCTGAAATCTGTTTCCTGCAATTCTGCCTTGCTTTCAAAGCCTCTTCGTTGCCTTCCCTTAATATATTTGTGGACGAGAGGTATCATTTAAAACTCTGCAGGTTTGTGAATTGCAGTGCCCCTGAGCTCCATTTTTCAACTCGCTTTTTTGGGAGCTGGCCGCAAAAGCGCAGGATTGCTTCAGGCCCTCTTCTGGTTCTGGGGGGCAGGCTGAGCTTGTGCTTAATTCTTCTTCCTGATGGGAAAATAGAGTGACCTGTGCCTGTCCCAACACCTAGAGCTAGTCTCTCATTGGTTCCCCCTCTTCCCGTTCATCCTCAGGACAAATTGCAACCTGTACGGAACAGGAGGTTAAAGGTGCTGATTCTCCAAGGAGGGAGATGGCTAGTAAATCGGCTGGAATGGCGAACCCGAGCAAAGGAGATGAGAAATGAGGTGCGTTTTAGAAACCTTTCCCGATCACACGGTGTACCATCTTCTGGGTTTCTCATGCCTGTTTTCGACGTAGGAAGATGCCCTTGAACCTGGAGATTTGGGACCCATGGGATGGGTACCATGCAGTATTACTTGAAAGGGTCTGCGTTGGCTCACCCAACCTCACCGAACCTCTCAGCCCCAAGAGTGTCCACCCTTATGTCTCAATCAGCTGTGGGTCTAGATATGGTCAATCCAGGTTGCATCACAGCCCCTGAACGAATTTTGTAAGAATTTCTCTCTCTTTCACTGTCTTTGTTTCACGGGTTTTGAAAAGTAATTTATTTTTATAATGGGGTTTAGCTGCTTTTCACGGCTGTGTTTATGCCGCTTTACACCCCCTTGACTCACTTACAGAGAGATATCAATACATAGGTTTGAAGTTTCGTACTAGTCAGATATATTCTTGTGCGGTGAATAGGGGGTGTTGAGTCCAGTTCACTGAAAAAGGAATAGGTCTTGTCTCTTACATATTGGGTTTATGGAACGGTATCGGAGCTAATTTGAAACCCTTGTTTTATGCATCACCCTACCTCACCTTTCCCGTTCAGCAGCCATAGTGTGTTTCCTAAACGTGGGACTCTGTTCTGTTTTGCAATTCAGTTCAAGTGTAGCGGTTTTTACATTCCCTCTAGAAGTGATATCTTATGATAAGTGTCTTTTTCTGCGTGACTTATTTCACTTAGAATCGTCGTACCTAAATCCACTCATCGTGCTGCTACTAGCCTTATGACGTTGATTTCATGGCTGAGTGATATTCCATTGTACAGGAGGACCACAACTTCTTTATCCATTTTTCTCTTTCCTAGGATATTTAAGGTGTAATGAAGTGGGGGTTCTTGTCAACAGAGCAGCCCTAAACTTTGGGGTGCCTGTGTCTTGCTGATTTTTAGTTTTCCCAATTTATACGCCCATGAGTGGAAGTGCCCTATGCTCTCCAAGCTGTGTTTTTAGATGTTTCAGAACACAACGTACACTTCTCCGGAGTGCCTGTTGGCAATTTACATCCCACCCATCAGCGTAGCAAGGCTCCCATTTCTCCATGGCTGGTCCTGCATTTCTGGTTTGGACACTTTTTTCCCCATGGCCCTTTTGCCCGCTGGGAAGCGAGACTTCTTTGGAGCGCTGATTGGCCTTTCCAGGTTGCTTGGTTGGCCAAAAAGGGCGTATGCGTTTTTTCCTGAATATATTCAGGAAAAAACGCATACGCCCTTTTTGGCCAAGGGCATCATTGTCCACGTTTTGCCGCTTTTCATGTGCTTTCAAGGCGATTCGAATCTACCTCCTGAAATCTGTTTCCTGCAATTCTGCCTTGCTTTCAAAGCCTCTTCGTTGCCTTCCCTTAATATATTTGTGGACGAGAGGTATCATTTAAAACTCTGCAGGTTTGTGAATTGCAGTGCCCCTGAGCTCCATTTTTCAACTCGCTTTTTTGGGAGCTGGCCGCAAAAGCGCAGGATTGCTTCAGGCCCTCTTCTGGTTCTGGGGGGCAGGCTGAGCTTGTGCTTAATTCTTCTTCCTGATGGGAAAATAGAGTGACCTGTGCCTGTCCCAACACCTAGAGCTAGTCTCTCATTGGTTCCCCCTCTTCCCCTTCATCCTCAGGACAAATTGCAACCTGTACGGAACAGGAGGTTAAAGGTGCTGATTCTCCAAGGAGGGAGATGGCTAGTAAATCGGCTGGAATGGCGAACCCGAGCAAAGGAGATGAGAAATGAGGTGCGTTTTAGAAACCTATCCCGATCACACGGTGTACCATCTTCTGGGTTTCTCATGCCTGTTTTCGACGTAGGAAGATGCCCTTGAACCTGGAGATTTGGGACCCATGGGATGGGTACCATGCAGTATTACTTGAAAGGGTCTGCGTTGGCTCACCCAACCTCACCGAACCTCTCAGCCCCAAGAGTGTCCACCCTTATGTCTCAATCAGCTGTGGGTCTAGATATGGTCAATCCAGGTTGCATCACAGCCCCTGAACGAATTTTGTAAGAATTTCTCTCTCTTTCACTGTCTTTGTTTCACGGGTTTTGAAAAGTAATTTAGTTTTATAATGGGGTTTAGCTGCTTTTCACGGCTGTGTTTATGCCACTTTACACCCCCTTGACTCACTCACAGAGAGATATCAATACATAGGTTTGAAGATTCTTACTAGTCAGATATATTCTTGTGCGGTGAATAGGGGGTGTTGAGTCCAGTTCACTGAAAAAGGAATAGGTCTTGTCTCTTACATATTGGGTTTATGGAACGGTATCGGAGCTAATTTGAAACCCTTGTTTTATGCATCACCCCACCTCACCTTTCCCGTTCAGCAGCCATAGTGTGTTTCCTAAACGTGGGACTCTGTTCTGTTTTGCAATTCAGTTCAAGTGTAGCGGTTTTTACATTCCCTCTCTAAGTGATATCTTATGATAAGTGTCTTTTCTGTGTGACTTATTTCACTTAGAATCGTCGTACCTAAATCCACTCATCGTGCTGCTACTAGCCTTATGACGTTGATTTCATGGCTGAGTGATATTCCATTGTACATGAGGACCACAACTTCTTTATCCATTTTTCTCTTTCCTAGGATATTTAAGGTGTAATGAAGTGGGGGTTCTTGTCCACAGAGCAGCCCTAAACTTTGGGGTGCCTGTGTCTTGCTGATTTTTAGTTTTCCCAATTTATACGCCCATGAGTGGAAGTGCCCTATGCTCTCCAAGCTGTGTTTTTTAGATGTTTCAGAACACACCGTACACTTCTCCAGAGTGGCTGTTGGCAATTTACATGCCACCCATCAGCGTAGCAAGGCTCCCATTTCTCCATGGCCGGTCCTGCATTTCTGGTTTGGACACTTTTTTCCCCATGGCCCTTTTGCCCGCTGGGAAGCGAGACTTCTTTGGAGCGCTGATTGGCCTTTCCAGGTTGCTTGGTTGGCCAAAAAGGGCGTATGCGTTTTTTCCTGAATATATTCAGGAAAAAACACATACGCCCTTTTTGGCCAAGGGCATCATTGTCCACGTTTTGCCGCTTTTCATGTGCTTTCAAGGCGATTCGAATCTACCTCCTGAAATCTGTTTCCTGCAATTCTGCCTTGCTTTCAAAGCCTCTTCGTTGCCTTCCCTTAATATATTTGTGGACGAGAGGTATCATTTAAAACTCTGCAGGTCTGTGAATTGCAGTGCCCCTGAGCTCCATTTTTCAACTCGCTTTTTTGGGAGCTGGCCGCAAAAGCGCAGGATTGCTTCAGGCCCTCTTCTGGTTCTGGGGGGCAGGCTGAGCTTGTGCTTAATTCTTCTTCATGATGGGAAAATAGAGTGACCTGTGCCTGTCCCAACACCTAGAGCTAGTCTCTCATTGGTTCCCCCTCTTCCCCTTCATCCTCAGGACAAATTGCAACCTGTACGGAACAGGAGGTTAAAGGTGCTGATTCTCCAAGGAGGGAGATGGCTAGTAAATCGGCTGGAATGGCGAACCCGAGCAAAGGAGATGAGAAATGAGGTGCGTTTTAGAAACCTTTCCCGATCACACGGTGTACCATCTTCTGGGTTTCTCATGCCTGTTTTCGACATAGGAAGATGCCCTTGAACCTGGAGATTTGGGACCCATGGGATGGGTACCATGCAGTATTACTTGAAAGGGTCTGCGTTGGCTCACCCAACCTCACCGAACCTCTCAGCCCCAAGAGTGTCCACCCTTATGTCTCAATCAGCTGTGGGTCTAGATATGGTCAATCCAGGTTGCATCACAGCCCCTGAACGAATGTTGTAAGAATTTCTCTCTCTTTCACTGTCTTTGTTTCACGGGTTTTGAAAAGTAATTTATTTTTATAATGGGGTTTAGCTGCTTTTCACGGCTGTGTTTATGCCGCTTTACACCCCCTTGACTCACTTACAGAGAGATATCAATACATAGGTTTGAAGATTCTTACTAGTCAGATATATTCTTGTGCGGTGAATAGGGGGTGTTGAGTCCAGTTCACTGAAAAAGGAATAGGTCTTGTCTCTTACATATTGGGTTTATGGAACGGTATCTGAGCTAATTTGAAACCCTTGTTTTATGCATCACCCCACCTCACCTTTCCCGTTCAGCAGCCATAGTGTGTTTCCTAAACGTGGGACTCTGTTCTGTTTTGCAATTCAGTTCAAGTGTAGCGGTTTTTACATTCCCTCTAGAAGTGATATCTTATGATAAGTGTCTTTTTCTGTGTGACTTATTTCACTTAGAATCGTCGTACCTAAATCCACTCATCGTGCTGCTACTAGCCTTATGACGTTGATTTCATGGCTGAGTGATATTCCATTGTACATGAGGACCACAACTTCTTTATCCATTTTTCTCTTTCCTAGGATATTTAAGGTGTAATGAAGTGGGGGTTCTTGTCCACAGAGCAGCCCTAAACTTTGGGGTGCCTGTGTCTTGCTGATTTTTAGTTTTCCCAATTTATACGGCCATGAGTGGAAGTGCCCTATGCTCTCCAAGCTGTGTTTTTAGATGTTTCAGAACACACCGTACACTTCTCCGGAGTGCCTGTTGGCAATTTACATCCCACCCATCAGCGTAGCAAGGCTCCCATTTCTCCATGGCCGGTCCTGCATTTCTGGTTTGGACACTTTTTTCTGCATGGCCCTTTTGCCCGCTGGGAAGCGAGACTTCTTTGGAGCGCTGATTGGCCTTTCCAGGTTGCTTGGTTGGCCAAAAAGGGCGTATGCGTTTTTTCCTGAATATATTCAGGAAAAAACGCATACGCCCTTTTTGGCCAAGGGCATCATTGTCCACGTTTTGCCGCTTTTCATGTGCTTTCAAGGCGATTCGAATCTACCTCCTGAAATCTGTTTCCTGCAATTCTGCCTTGCTTTCAAAGCCTCTTCGTTGCCTTCCCTTAATGTATTTGTGGACGAGAGGTATCATTTAAAACTCTGCAGGTTTGTGAATTGCAGTGCCCCTGAGCTCCATTTTTCAACTCGCTTTTTTGGGAGCTGGCCGCCAAAGCGCAGGATTGCTTCAGGCCCTCTTCTGGTTCTGGGGGGCAGGCTGAGCTTGTGTTTGATTCTTCTTCCTGATGGGAAAATAGAGTGACCTGTGCCTGTCCCAACACCTAGAGCTAGTCTCTCATTGGTTCCCCCTCTTCCCCTTCATCCTCAGGACAAATTGCAACCTGTACGGAACAGGAGGTTAAAGGTGCTGATTCTCCAAGGAGGGAGATGGCTAGTAAATCGGCTGGAATGGCGAACCCGAGCAAAGGAGATGAGAAATGAGGTGCGTTTTAGAAACCTTTCCCGATCACACGGTGTACCATCTTCTGGGTTTCTCATGCCTGTTTTCGACGTAGGAAGATGCCCTTGAACCTGGAGATTTGGGACCCATGGGATGGGTACCATGCAGTATTACTTGAAAGGGTCTGCGTTGGCTCACCCAACCTCACCGAACCTCTCAGCCCCAAGAGTGTCCACCCTTATGTCTCAATCAGCTGTGGGTCTAGATATGGTCAATCCAGGTTGCATCACAGCCCCTGAACGAATTTTGCAAGAATTTCTCTCTCTTTCACTGTCTTTGTTTCATGGGTTTTGAAAAGTAATTTATTTTTATAATGGGGTTTAGCTGCTTTTCACGGCTGTGTTTATGCCGCTTTACACCCCCTTGACTCACTTACAGAGAGATATCAATATATAGGTTTGAAGATTCTTACTAGTCAGATATATTCTTGTGCGGTGAATAGGGGGTGTTGAGTCCAGTTCACTGAAAAAGGAATAGGTCTTGTCTCTTACATATTGGGTTTATGGAACGGTATCTGAGCTAATTTGAAACCCTTGTTTTATGCATCACCCCACCTCACCTTTCCCGTTCAGCAGCCATAGTGTGTTTTCTGAACGTGTGACTCTGTTCTGTTTTGTAATTCAGTTCAAGTGTAGCGGTTTTTACATTCCCTCTCTAAGTGATATCTTATGATAAGTGTCTTTTTCTGTGTGACTTATTTCACTTAGAATCGTCGTACCTAAATCCACTCATCGTGCTGCTACTAGCCTTATGACGTGGATTTCATGGCTGAGTGATATTCCATTGTACATGAGGACCACAACTTCTTTATCCATTTTTCTCTTTCCTAGGATATTTAAGGTGTAATGAAGTGGGGGTTCTTGTCCACAGAGCAGCCCTAAACTTTGGGGTGCCTGTGTCTTGCTGATTTTTACTTTTCCCAATTTATACGCCCATGAGTGGAAGTGCCCTATGCTCTCCAAGCTGTGTTTTTTAGATGTTTCAGAACACACCGTACACTTCTCCAGAGTGGCTGTTGGCAATTTACATCCCACCCATCAGCGTAGCAAGGCTCCCATTTCTCCATGGCCGGTCCTGCATTTCTGGTTTGGACACTTTTTTCCGCATGGCCCTTTTGCCCGCTGGGAAGCGAGACTTCTTTGGAGCGCTGATTGGCCTTTCCAGGTTGCTTGGTTGGCCAAAAAGGGCGTATGCGTTTTTTCCTGAATATATTCAGGAAAAAACGCATACGCCCTTTTTGGCCAAGGGCATCATTGTCCACGTTTTGCCGCTTTTCATGTGCTTTCAAGGCGATTCGAATCTACCTCCTGAAATCTGTTTCCTGCAATTCTGCCTTGCTTTCAAAGCCTCTTCGTTGCCTTCCCTTAATATATTTGTGGACGAGAGGTATCATTTAAAACTCTGCAGGTTTGTGAATTGCAGTGCCCCTGAGCTCCATTTTTCAACTCGCTTTTTTGGGAGCTGGCCGCAAAAGCGCAGGATTGCTTCAGGCCCTCTTCTGGTTCTGGGGGGCAGGCTGAGCTTGTGCTTAATTCTTCTTCCTGATGGGAAAATAGAGTGACCTGTGCCTGTCCCAACACCTAGAGCTAGTCTCTCATTGGTTCCCCCTCTTCCCGTTCATCCTCAGGACAAATTGCAACCTGTACGGAACAGGAGGTTAAAGGTGCTGATTCTCCAAGGAGGGAGATGGCTAGTAAATCGGCTGGAATGGCGAACCCGAGCAAAGGAGATGAGAAATGAGGTGCGTTTTAGAAACCTTTCCCGATCACACGGTGTACCATCTTCTGGGTTTCTCATGCCTGTTTTCGACGTAGGAAGATGCCCTTGAACCTGGAGATTTGGGACCCATGGGATGGGTACCATGCAGTATTACTTGAAAGGGTCTGCGTTGGCTCACCCAACCTCACCGAACCTCTCAGCCCCAAGAGTGTCCACCCTTATGTCTCAATCAGCTGTGGGTCTAGATATGGTCAATCCAGGTTGCATCACAGCCCCTGAACGAATGTTGTAAGAATTTCTCTCTCTTTCACTGTCTTTGTTTCACGGGTTTTGAAAAGTAATTTATTTTTATAATGGGGTTTAGCTGCTTTTCACGGCTGTGTTTATGCCGCTTTACACCCCCTTGACTCACTTACAGAGAGATATCAATACATAGGTTTGAAGATTCTTACTAGTCAGATATATTCTTGTGCGGTGAATAGGGGGTGTTGAGTCCAGTTCACTGAAAAAGGAATAGGTCTTGTCTCTTACATATTGGGTTTATGGAACGGTATCTGAGCTAATTTGAAACCCTTGTTTTATGCATCACCCCACCTCACCTTTCCCGTTCAGCAGCCATAGTGTGTTTCCTAAACGTGGGACTCTGTTCTGTTTTGCAATTCAGTTCAAGTGTAGCGGTTTTTACATTCCCTCTAGAAGTGATATCTTATGATAAGTGTCTTTTTCTGTGTGACTTATTTCACTTAGAATCGTCGTACCTAAATCCACTCATCGTGCTGCTACTAGCCTTATGACGTTGATTTCATGGCTGAGTGATATTCCATTGTACATGAGGACCACAACTTCTTTATCCATTTTTCTCTTTCCTAGGATATTTAAGGTGTAATGAAGTGGGGGTTCTTGTCCACAGAGCAGCCCTAAACTTTGGGGTGCCTGTGTCTTGCTGATTTTTAGTTTTCCCAATTTATACGGCCATGAGTGGAAGTGCCCTATGCTCTCCAAGCTGTGTTTTTAGATGTTTCAGAACACACCGTACACTTCTCCGGAGTGCCTGTTGGCAATTTACATCCCACCCATCAGCGTAGCAAGGCTCCCATTTCTCCATGGCCGGTCCTGCATTTCTGGTTTGGACACTTTTTTCCGCATGGCCCTTTTGCCCGCTGGGAAGCGAGACTTCTTTGGAGCGCTGATTGGCCTTTCCAGGTTGCTTGGTTGGCCAAAAAGGGCGTATGCGTTTTTTCCTGAATATATTCAGGAAAAAACGCATACGCCCTTTTTGGCCAAGGGCATCATTGTCCACGTTTTGCCGCTTTTCATGTGCTTTCAAGGCGATTCGAATCTACCTCCTGAAATCTGTTTCCTGCAATTCTGCCTTGCTTTCAAAGCCTCTTCGTTGCCTTCCCTTAATGTATTTGTGGACGAGAGGTATCATTTAAAACTCTGCAGGTTTGTGAATTGCAGTGCCCCTGAGCTCCATTTTTCAACTCGCTTTTTTGGGAGCTGGCCGCCAAAGCGCAGGATTGCTTCAGGCCCTCTTCTGGTTCTGGGGGGCAGGCTGAGCTTGTGTTTGATTCTTCTTCCTGATGGGAAAATAGAGTGACCTGTGCCTGTCCCAACACCTAGAGCTAGTCTCTCATTGGTTCCCCCTCTTCCCCTTCATCCTCAGGACAAATTGCAACCTGTACGGAACAGGAGGTTAAAGGTGCTGATTCTCCAAGGAGGGAGATGGCTAGTAAATCGGCTGGAATGGCGAACCCGAGCAAAGGAGATGAGAAATGAGGTGCGTTTTAGAAACCTTTCCCGATCACACGGTGTACCATCTTCTGGGTTTCTCATGCCTGTTTTCGACGTAGGAAGATGCCCTTGAACCTGGAGATTTGGGACCCATGGGATGGGTACCATGCAGTATTACTTGAAAGGGTCTGCGTTGGCTCACCCAACCTCACCGAACCTCTCAGCCCCAAGAGTGTCCACCCTTATGTCTCAATCAGCTGTGGGTCTAGATATGGTCAATCCAGGTTGCATCACAGCCCCTGAACGAATTTTGCAAGAATTTCTCTCTCTTTCACTGTCTTTGTTTCATGGGTTTTGAAAAGTAATTTATTTTTATAATGGGGTTTAGCTGCTTTTCACGGCTGTGTTTATGCCGCTTTACACCCCCTTGACTCACTTACAGAGAGATATCAATATATAGGTTTGAAGATTCTTACTAGTCAGATATATTCTTGTGCGGTGAATAGGGGGTGTTGAGTCCAGTTCACTGAAAAAGGAATAGGTCTTGTCTCTTACATATTGGGTTTATGGAACGGTATCTGAGCTAATTTGAAACCCTTGTTTTATGCATCACCCCACCTCACCTTTCCCGTTCAGCAGCCATAGTGTGTTTTCTGAACGTGTGACTCTGTTCTGTTTTGTAATTCAGTTCAAGTGTAGCGGTTTTTACATTCCCTCTCTAAGTGATATCTTATGATAAGTGTCTTTTTCTGTGTGACTTATTTCACTTAGAATCGTCGTACCTAAATCCACTCATCGTGCTGCTACTAGCCTTATGACGTGGATTTCATGGCTGAGTGATATTCCATTGTACATGAGGACCACAACTTCTTTATCCATTTTTCTCTTTCCTAGGATATTTAAGGTGTAATGAAGTGGGGGTTCTTGTCCACAGAGCAGCCCTAAACTTTGGGGTGCCTGTGTCTTGCTGATTTTTACTTTTCCCAATTTATACGCCCATGAGTGGAAGTGCCCTATGCTCTCCAAGCTGTGTTTTTTAGATGTTTCAGAACACACCGTACACTTCTCCAGAGTGGCTGTTGGCAATTTACATCCCACCCATCAGCGTAGCAAGGCTCCCATTTCTCCATGGCCGGTCCTGCATTTCTGGTTTGGACACTTTTTTCCGCATGGCCCTTTTGCCCGCTGGGAAGCGAGACTTCTTTGGAGCGCTGATTGGCCTTTCCAGGTTGCTTGGTTGGCCAAAAAGGGCGTATGCGTTTTTTCCTGAATATATTCAGGAAAAAACGCATACGCCCTTTTTGGCCAAGGGCATCATTGTCCACGTTTTGCCGCTTTTCATGTGCTTTCAAGGCGATTCGAATCTACCTCCTGAAATCTGTTTCCTGCAATTCTGCCTTGCTTTCAAAGCCTCTTCGTTGCCTTCCCTTAATATATTTGTGGACGAGAGGTATCATTTAAAACTCTGCAGGTCTGTGAATTGCAGTGCCCCTGAGCTCCATTTTTCAACTCGCTTTTTTGGGAGCTGGCCGCCAAAGCGCAGGATTGCTTCAGGCCCTCTTCTGGTTCTGGGGGGCAGGCTGAGCTTGTGCTTAATTCTTCTTCCTGATGGGAAAATAGAGTGACCTGTGCCTGTCCCAACACCTAGAGCTAGTCTCTCATTGGTTCCCCCTCTTCCCCTTCATCCTCAGGACAAATTGCAACCTGTACGGAACAGGAGGTTAAAGGTGCTGATTCTCCAAGGAGGGAGATGGCTAGTAAATCGGCTGGAATGGCGAACCCGAGCAAAGGAGATGAGAAATGAGGTGCGTTTTAGAAACCTTTCCCGATCACACGGTGTACCATCTTCTGGGTTTCTCATGCCTGTTTTCGACGTAGGAAGATGCCCTTGAACCTGGAGATTTGGGACCCATGGGATGGGTACCATGCAGTATTACTTGAAAGGGTCTGCGTTGGCTCACCCAACCTCACCGAACCTCTCAGCCCCAAGAGTGTCCACCCTTATGTCTCAATCAGCTGTGGGTCTAGATATGGTCAATCCAGGTTGCATCACAGCCCCTGAACGAATTTTGTAAGAATTTCTCTCTCTTTCACTGTCTTTGTTTCACGGGTTTTGAAAAGTAATTTAGTTTTATAATGGGGTTTAGCTGCTTTTCACGGCTGTGTTTATGCCGCTTTACACCCCCTTGACTCACTTACAGAGAGATATCAATACATAGGTTTGAAGATTCTTACTAGTCAGATATATTCTTGTGCGGTGAATAGGGGGTGTTGAGTCCAGTTCACTGAAAAAGGAATAGGTCTTGTCTCTTACATATTGGGTTTATGGAACGGTATCGGAGCTAATTTGAAACCCTTGTTTTATGCATCACCCCACCTCACCTTTCCCGTTCAGCAGCCATAGTGTGTTTCCTAAACGTGGGACTCTGTTCTGTTTTGCAATTCAGTTCAAGTGTAGCGGTTTTTACATTCCCTCTCTAAGTGATATCTTATGATAAGTGTCTTTTCTGTGTGACTTATTTCACTTAGAATCGTCGTACCTAAATCCACTCATCGTGCTGCTACTAGCCTTATGACGTTGATTTCATGGCTGAGTGATATTCCATTGTACATGAGGACCACAACTTCTTTATCCATTTTTCTCTTTCCTAGGATATTTAAGGTGTAATGAAGTGGGGGTTCTTGTCCACAGAGCAGCCCTAAACTTTGGGGTGCCTGTGTCTTGCTGATTTTTAGTTTTCCCAATTTATACGGCCATGAGTGGAAGTGCCCTATGCTCTCCAAGCTGTGTTTTTTAGATGTTTCAGAACACACCGTACACTTCTCCAGAGTGGCTGTTGGCAATTTACATGCCACCCATCAGCGTAGCAAGGCTCCCATTTCTCCATGGCCGGTCCTGCATTTCTGGTTTGGACACTTTTTTCCCCATGGCCCTTTTGCCCGCTGGGAAGCGAGACTTCTTTGGAGCGCTGATTGGCCTTTCCAGGTTGCTTGGTTGGCCAAAAAGGGCGTATGCGTTTTTTCCTGAATATATTCAGGAAAAAACACATACGCCCTTTTTGGCCAAGGGCATCATTGTCCACGTTTTGCCGCTTTTCATGTGCTTTCAAGGCGATTCGAATCTACCTCCTGAAATCTGTTTCCTGCAATTCTGCCTTGCTTTCAAAGCCTCTTCGTTGCCTTCCCTTAATATATTTGTGGACGAGAGGTATCATTTAAAACTCTGCAGGTCTGTGAATTGCAGTGCCCCTGAGCTCCATTTTTCAACTCGCTTTTTTGGGAGCTGGCCGCAAAAGCGCAGGATTGCTTCAGGCCCTCTTCTGGTTCTGGGGGGCAGGCTGAGCTTGTGCTTAATTCTTCTTCATGATGGGAAAATAGAGTGACCTGTGCCTGTCCCAACACCTAGAGCTAGTCTCTCATTGGTTCCCCCTCTTCCCCTTCATCCTCAGGACAAATTGCAACCTGTACGGAACAGGAGGTTAAAGGTGCTGATTCTCCAAGGAGGGAGATGGCTAGTAAATCGGCTGGAATGGCGAACCCGAGCAAAGGAGATGAGAAATGAGGTGCGTTTTAGAAACCTTTCCCGATCACACGGTGTACCATCTTCTGGGTTTCTCATGCCTGTTTTCGACATAGGAAGATGCCCTTGAACCTGGAGATTTGGGACCCATGGGATGGGTACCATGCAGTATTACTTGAAAGGGTCTGCGTTGGCTCACCCAACCTCACCGAACCTCTCAGCCCCAAGAGTGTCCACCCTTATGTCTCAATCAGCTGTGGGTCTAGATATGGTCAATCCAGGTTGCATCACAGCCCCTGAACGAATGTTGTAAGAATTTCTCTCTCTTTCACTGTCTTTGTTTCACGGGTTTTGAAAAGTAATTTATTTTTATAATGGGGTTTAGCTGCTTTTCACGGCTGTGTTTATGCCGCTTTACACCCCCTTGACTCACTTACAGAGAGATATCAATACATAGGTTTGAAGATTCTTACTAGTCAGATATATTCTTGTGCGGTGAATAGGGGGTGTTGAGTCCAGTTCACTGAAAAAGGAATAGGTCTTGTCTCTTACATATTGGGTTTATGGAACGGTATCTGAGCTAATTTGAAACCCTTGTTTTATGCATCACCCCACCTCACCTTTCCCGTTCAGCAGCCATAGTGTGTTTCCTAAACGTGGGACTCTGTTCTGTTTTGCAATTCAGTTCAAGTGTAGCGGTTTTTACATTCCCTCTAGAAGTGATATCTTATGATAAGTGTCTTTTTCTGTGTGACTTATTTCACTTAGAATCGTCGTACCTAAATCCACTCATCGTGCTGCTACTAGCCTTATGACGTTGATTTCATGGCTGAGTGATATTCCATTGTACATGAGGACCACAACTTCTTTATCCATTTTTCTCTTTCCTAGGATATTTAAGGTGTAATGAAGTGGGGGTTCTTGTCCACAGAGCAGCCCTAAACTTTGGGGTGCCTGTGTCTTGCTGATTTTTAGTTTTCCCAATTTATACGGCCATGAGTGGAAGTGCCCTATGCTCTCCAAGCTGTGTTTTTAGATGTTTCAGAACACACCGTACACTTCTCCGGAGTGCCTGTTGGCAATTTACATCCCACCCATCAGCGTAGCAAGGCTCCCATTTCTCCATGGCCGGTCCTGCATTTCTGGTTTGGACACTTTTTTCCGCATGGCCCTTTTGCCCGCTGGGAAGCGAGACTTCTTTGGAGCGCTGATTGGCCTTTCCAGGTTGCTTGGTTGGCCAAAAAGGGCGTATGCGTTTTTTCCTGAATATATTCAGGAAAAAACGCATACGCCCTTTTTGGCCAAGGGCATCATTGTCCACGTTTTGCCGCTTTTCATGTGCTTTCAAGGCGATTCGAATCTACCTCCTGAAATCTGTTTCCTGCAATTCTGCCTTGCTTTCAAAGCCTCTTCGTTGCCTTCCCTTAATGTATTTGTGGACGAGAGGTATCATTTAAAACTCGGCAGGTTTGTGAATTGCAGTGCCCCTGAGCTCCATTTTTCAACTCGCTTTTTTGGGAGCTGGCCGCCAAAGCGCAGGATTGCTTCAGGCCCTCTTCTGGTTCTGGGGGGCAGGCTGAGCTTGTGTTTGATTCTTCTTCCTGATGGGAAAATAGAGTGACCTGTGCCTGTCCCAACACCTAGAGCTAGTCTCTCATTGGTTCCCCCTCTTCCCCTTCATCCTCAGGACAAATTGCAACCTGTACGGAACAGGAGGTTAAAGGTGCTGATTCTCCAAGGAGGGAGATGGCTAGTAAATCGGCTGGAATGGCGAACCCGAGCAAAGGAGATGAGAAATGAGGTGCGTTTTAGAAACCTTTCCCGATCACACGGTGTACCATCTTCTGGGTTTCTCATGCCTGTTTTCGACGTAGGAAGATGCCCTTGAACCTGGAGATTTGGGACCCATGGGATGGGTACCATGCAGTATTACTTGAAAGGGTCTGCGTTGGCTCACCCAACCTCACCGAACCTCTCAGCCCCAAGAGTGTCCACCCTTATGTCTCAATCAGCTGTGGGTCTAGATATGGTCAATCCAGGTTGCATCACAGCCCCTGAACGAATTTTGCAAGAATTTCTCTCTCTTTCACTGTCTTTGTTTCATGGGTTTTGAAAAGTAATTTATTTTTATAATGGGGTTTAGCTGCTTTTCACGGCTGTGTTTATGCCGCTTTACACCCCCTTGACTCACTTACAGAGAGATATCAATATATAGGTTTGAAGATTCTTACTAGTCAGATATATTCTTGTGCGGTGAATAGGGGGTGTTGAGTCCAGTTCACTGAAAAAGGAATAGGTCTTGTCTCTTACATATTGGGTTTATGGAACGGTATCTGAGCTAATTTGAAACCCTTGTTTTATGCATCACCCCACCTCACCTTTCCCGTTCAGCAGCCATAGTGTGTTTTCTGAACGTGTGACTCTGTTCTGTTTTGTAATTCAGTTCAAGTGTAGCGGTTTTTACATTCCCTCTCTAAGTGATATCTTATGATAAGTGTCTTTTTCTGTGTGACTTATTTCACTTAGAATCGTCGTACCTAAATCCACTCATCGTGCTGCTACTAGCCTTATGACGTGGATTTCATGGCTGAGTGATATTCCATTGTACATGAGGACCACAACTTCTTTATCCATTTTTCTCTTTCCTAGGATATTTAAGGTGTAATGAAGTGGGGGTTCTTGTCCACAGACCCTAAACTTTGGGGTGCCTGTGTCTTGCTGATTTTTAGTTTTCCCAATTTATACGCCCATGAGTGGAAGTGCCCTATGCTCTCCAAGCTGTGTTTTTTAGATGTTTCAGAACACACCGTACACTTCTCCAGAGTGCCTGTTGGCAATTTACATCCCACCCATCAGCGTAGCAAGGCTCCCATTTCTCCATGGCCGGTCCTGCATTTCTGGTTTGGACACTTTTTTCCGCATGGCCCTTTTGCCCGCTGGGAAGCGAGACTTCTTTGGAGCGCTGATTGGCCTTTCCAGGTTGCTTGGTTGGCCAAAAAGGGCGTATGCGTTTTTTCCTGAATATATTCAGGAAAAAACGCATACGCCCTTTTTGGCCAAGGGCATCATTGTCCACGTTTTGCCGCTTTTCATGTGCTTTCAAGGCGATTCGAATCTACCTCCTGAAATCTGTTTCCTGCAATTCTGCCTTGCTTTCAAAGCCTCTTCGTTGCCTTCCCTTAATATATTTGTGGACGAGAGGTATCATTTAAAACTGTGCAGGTTTGTGAATTGCAGTGCCCCTGAGCTCCATTTTTCAACTCGCTTTTTTGGGAGCTGGCCGCCAAAGCGCAGGATTGCTTCAGGCCCTCTTCTGGTTCTGGGGGGCAGGCTGAGCTTGTGTTTGATTCTTCTTCCTGATGGGAAAATAGAGTGACCTGTGCCTGTCCCAACACCTAGAGCTAGTCTCTCATTGGTTCCCCCTCTTCCCCTTCATCCTCAGGACAAATTGCAACCTGTACGGAACAGGAGGTTAAAGGTGCTGATTCTCCAAGGAGGGAGATGGCTAGTAAATCGGCTGGAATGGCGAACCCGAGCAAAGGAGATGAGAAATGAGGTGCGTTTTAGAAACCTTTCCCGATCACACGGTGTACCATCTTCTGGGTTTCTCATGCCTGTTTTCGACGTAGGAAGATGCCCTTGAACCTGGAGATTTGGGACCCATGGGATGGGTACCATGCAGTATTACTTGAAAAGGTCTGCGTTGGCTCACCCAACCTCACCGAACCTCTCAGCCCCAAGAGTGTCCACCCTTATGTCTCAATCAGCTGTGGGTCTAGATATGGTCAATCCAGGTTGCATCACAGCCCCTGAACGAATTTTGTAAGAATTTCTCTCTCTTTCACTGTCTTTGTTTCACGGGTTTTGAAAAGTAATTTATTTTTATAATGGGGTTTAGCTGCTTTTCACGGCTGTGTTTATGCCGCTTTACACCCCCTTGACTCACTTACAGAGATATATCAATATATAGGTTTGAAGATTCTTACTAGTCAGATATATTCTTGTGCGGTGAATAGGGGGTGTTGAGTCCAGTTCACTGAAAAAGGAATAGGTCTTGTCTCTTACATATTGGGTTTATGGAACGGTATCTGAGCTAATTTGAAACCCTTGTTTTATGCATCACCCCACCTCACCTTTCCCGTTCAGCAGCCATAGTGTGTTTTCTGAACGTGTGACTCTGTTCTGTTTTGTAATTCAGTTCAAGTGTAGCGGTTTTTACATTCCCTCTCTAAGTGATATCTTATGATAAGTGTCTTTTTCTGTGTGACTTATTTCACTTAGAATCGTCGTACCTAAATCCACTCATCGTGCTGCTACTAGCCTTATGACGTGGATTTCATGGCTGAGTGATATTCCATTGTACATGAGGACCACAACTTCTTTATCCATTTTTCTCTTTCCTAGGATATTTAAGGTGTAATGAAGTGGGGGTTCTTGTCCACAGAGCAGCCCTAAACTTTGGGGTGCCTGTGTCTTGCTGATTTTTAGTTTTCCCAATTTATACGCCCATGAGTGGAAGTGCCCTATGCTCTCCAAGCTGTGTTTTTTAGATGTTTCAGAACACACCGTACACTTCTCCAGATTGGCTGTTGGCAATTTACATCCCACCCATCAGCGTAGCAAGGCTCCCATTTCTCCATGGCCGGTCCTGCATTTCTGGTTTGGATACTTTTTTCCGCATGGCCCTTTTGCCCGCTGGGAAGCGAGACTTCTTTGGAGCGCTGATTGGCCTTTCCAGGTTGCTTGGTTGGCCAAAAAGGGCGTATGCGTTTTTTCCTGAATATATTCAGGAAAAAACGCATACGCCCTTTTTGGCCAAGGGCATCATTGTCCACGTTTTGCCGCTTTTCATGTGCTTTCAAGGCGATTCGAATCTACCTCCTGAAATCTGTTTCCTGCAATTCTGCCTTGCTTTCAAAGCCTCTTCGTTGCCTTCCCTTAATATATTTGTGGACGAGAGGTATCATTTAAAACTCTGCAGGTCTGTGAATTGCAGTGCCCCTGAGCTCCATTTTTCAACTCGCTTTTTTGGGAGCTGGCCGCAAAAGCGCAGGATTGCTTCAGGCCCTCTTCTGGTTCTGGGGGGCAGGCTGAGCTTGTGCTTAATTCTTCTTCCTGATGGGAAAATAGAGTGACCTGTGCCTGTCCCAACACCTAGAGCTAGTCTCTCATTGGTTCCCCCTCTTCCCCTTCATCCTCAGGACAAATTGCAACCTGTACGGAACAGGAGGTTAAAGGTGCTGATTCTCCAAGGAGGGAGATGGCTAGTAAATCGGCTGGAATGGCGAACCCGAGCAAAGGAGATGAGAAATGAGGTGCGTTTTAGAAACCTTTCCCGATCACACGGTGTACCATCTTCTGGGTTTCTCATGCCTGTTTTCGACGTAGGAAGATGCCCTTGAACCTGGAGATTTGGGACCCATGGGATGGGTACCATGCAGTATTACTTGAAAGGGTCTGCGTTGGCTCACCCAACCTCACCGAACCTCTCAGCCCCAAGAGTGTCCACCCTTATGTCTCAATCAGCTGTGGGTCTAGATATGGTCAATCCAGGTTGCATCACAGCCCCTGAACGAATTTTGTAAGTATTTCTCTCTCTTTCACTGTCTTTGTTTCACGGGTTTTGAAAAGTAATTTATTTTTATAATGGGGTTTAGCTGCTTTTCACGGCTGTGTTTATGCCGCTTTACACCCCCTTGACTCACTTACAGAGAGATATCAATACATAGGTTTGAAGATTCTTACTAGTCAGATATATTCTTGTGCGGTGAATAGGGGGTGTTGAGTCCAGTTCACTGAAAAAGGAATAGGTCTTGTCTCTTACATATTGGGTTTATGGAACGGTATCGGAGCTAATTTGAAACCCTTGTTTTATGCATCACCCCACCTCACCTTTCCCGTTCAGCAGCCATAGTGTGTTTCCTAAACGTGGGACTCTGTTCTGTTTTGCAATTCAGTTCAAGTGTAGCGGTTTTTACATTCCCTCTAGAAGTGATATCTTATGATAAGTGTCTTTTTCTGTGTGACTTATTTCACTTAGAATCGTCGTACCTAAATCCACTCATCGTGCTGCTACTAGCCTTATGACGTTGATTTCATGGCTGAGTGATATTCCATTGTACATGAGGACCACAACTTCTTTATCCATTTTTCTCTTTCCTAGGATATTTAAGGTGTAATGAAGTGGGGGTTCTTGTCCACAGAGCAGCCCTAAACTTTGGGGTGCCTGTGTCTTGCTGATTTTTAGTTTTCCCAATTTATACGCCCATGAGTGGAAGTGCCCTATGCTCTCCAAGCTGTGTTTTTTAGATGTTTCAGAACACACCGTACACTTCTCCAGAGTGGCTGTTGGCAATTTACATCCCACCCATCAGCGTAGCAAGGCTCCCATTTCTCCATGGCCGGTCCTGCATTTCTGGTTTGGACACTTTTTTCCGCATGGCCCTTTTGCCCGCTGGGAAGCGAGACTTCTTTGGAGCGCTGATTGGCCTTTCCAGGTTGCTTGGTTGGCCAAAAAGGGCGTATGCGTTTTTTCCTGAATATATTCAGGAAAAAACGCATACGCCCTTTTTGGCCAAGGGCATCATTGTCCACGTTTTGCCGCTTTTCATGTGCTTTCAAGGCGATTCGAATCTACCTCCTGAAATCTGTTTCCTGCAATTCTGCCTTGCTTTCAAAGCCTCTTCGTTGCCTTCCCTTAATATATTTGTGGACGAGAGGTATCATTTAAAACTCTGCAGGTCTGTGAATTGCAGTGCCCCTGAGCTCCATTTTTCAACTCGCTTTTTTGGGAGCTGGCCGCAAAAGCGCAGGATTGCTTCAGGCCCTCTTCTGGTTCTGGGGGGCAGGCTGAGCTTGTGCTTAATTCTTCTTCCTGATGGGAAAATAGAGTGACCTGTGCCTGTCCCAACACCTAGAGCTAGTCTCTCATTGGTTCCCCCTCTTCCCCTTCATCCTCAGGACAAATTGCAACCTGTACGGAACAGGAGGTTAAAGGTGCTGATTCTCCAAGGAGGGAGATGGCTAGTAAATCGGCTGGAATGGCGAACCCGAGCAAAGGAGATGAGAAATGAGGTGCGTTTTAGAAACCTTTCCCGATCACACGGTGTACCATCTTCTGGGTTTCTCATGCCTGTTTTCGACGTAGGAAGATGCCCTTGAACCTGGAGATTTGGGACCCATGGGATGGGTACCATGCAGTATTACTTGAAAGGGTCTGCGTTGGCTCACCCAACCTCACCGAACCTCTCAGCCCCAAGAGTGTCCACCCTTATGTCTCAATCAGCTGTGGGTCTAGATATGGTCAATCCAGGTTGCATCACAGCCCCTGAACGAATTTTGTAAGAATTTCTCTCTCTTTCACTGTCTTTGTTTCACGGGTTTTGAAAAGTAATTTATTTTTATAATGGGGTTTAGCTGCTTTTCACGGCTGTGTTTATGCCGCTTTACACCCCCTTGACTCACTTACAGAGAGATATCAATACATAGGTTTGAAGATTCTTACTAGTCAGATATATTCTTGTGCGGTGAATAGGGGGTGTTGAGTCCAGTTCACTGAAAAAGGAATAGGTCTTGTCTCTTACATATTGGGTTTATGGAACGGTATCGGAGCTAATTTGAAACCCTTGTTTTATGCATCACCCCACCTCACCTTTCCCGTTCAGCAGCCATAGTGTGTTTCCTAAACGTGGGACTCTGTTCTGTTTTGCAATTCAGTTCAAGTGTAGCGGTTTTTACATTCCCTCTAGAAGTGATATCTTATGATAAGTGTCTTTTTCTGTGTGACTTATTTCACTTAGAATCGTCGTACCTAAATCCACTCATCGTGCTGCTACTAGCCTTATGACGTTGATTTCATGGCTGAGTGATATTCCATTGTACATGAGGACCACAACTTCTTTATCCATTTTTCTCTTTCCTAGGATATTTAAGGTGTAATGAAGTGGGGGTTCTTGTCCACAGAGCAGCCCTAAACTTTGGGGTGCCTGTGTCTTGCTGATTTTTAGTTTTCCCAATTTATACGCCCATGAGTGGAAGTGCCCTATGCTCTCCAAGCTGTGTTTTTTAGATGTTTCAGAACACACCGTACACTTCTCCAGAGTGGCTGTTGGCAATTTACATCCCACCCATCAGCGTAGCAAGGCTCCCATTTCTCCATGGCCGGTCCTGCATTTCTGGTTTGGACACTTTTTTCCGCATGGCCCTTTTGCCCGCTGGGAAGCGAGACTTCTTTGGAGCGCTAATTGGCCTTTCCAGGTTGCTTGGTTGGCCAAAAAGGGCGTATGCGTTTTTTCCTGAATATATTCAGGAAAAAACGCATACGCCCTTTTTGGCCAAGGGCATCATTGTCCACGTTTTGCCGCTTTTCATGTGCTTTCAAGGCGATTCGAATCTACCTCCTGAAATCTGTTTCCTGCAATTCTGCCTTGCTTTCAAAGCCTCTTCGTTGCCTTCCCTTAATATATTTGTGGACGAGAGGTATCATTTAAAACTCTGCAGGTTTGTGAATTGCAGTGCCCCTGAGCTCCATTTTTCAACTCGCTTTTTTGGGAGCTGGCCGCAAAACCGCAGGATTGCTTCAGGCCCTCTTCTGGTTCTGGGGGGCAGGCTGAGCTTGTGCTTAATTCTTCTTCCTGATGGGAAAATAGAGTGACCTGTGCCTGTCCCAACACCTAGAGCTAGTCTCTCATTGGTTCCCCCTCTTCCCCTTCATCCTCAGGACAAATTGCAACCTGTACGGAACAGGAGGTTAAAGGTGCTGATTCTCCAAGGAGGGAGATGGCTAGTAAATCGGCTGGAATGGCGAACCCGAGCAAAGGAGATGAGAAATGAGGTGCGTTTTAGAAACCTTTCCCGATCACACGGTGTACCATCTTCTGGGTTTCTCATGCCTGTTTTCGACGTAGGAAGATGCCCTTGAACCTGGAGATTTGGGACCCATGGGATGGGTACCATGCAGTATTACTTGAAAGGGTCTGCGTTGGCTCACCCAACCTCACCGAACCTCTCAGCCCCAAGAGTGTCCACCCTTATGTCTCAATCAGCTGTGGGTCTAGATATGGTCAATCCAGGTTGCATCACAGCCCCTGAACGAATTTTGTAAGAATTTCTCTCTCTTTCACTGCCTTTGTTTCACGGGTTTTGAAAAGTAATTTATTTTTATAATGGGGTTTAGCTGCTTTTCACGGCTGTGTTTATGCCCCTTTACACCCCCTTGACTCACTTACAGAGAGATATCAATACATAGGTTTGAAGATTCTTACTAGTCAGATATATTCTTGTGCGGTGAATAGGGGGTGTTGAGTCCAGTTCACTGAAAAAGGAATAGGTCTTGTCTCTTACATATTGGGTTTATGGAACGGTATCGGAGCTAATTTGAAACCCTTGTTTTATGCATCACCCCACCTCACCTTTCCCGTTCAGCAGCCATAGTGTGTTTCCTAAACGTGGGACTCTGTTCTGTTTTGCAATTCAGTTCAAGTGTAGCGGTTTTTACATTCCCTCTCTAAGTGATATCTTATGATAAGTGTCTTTTCTGTGTGACTTATTTCACTTAGAATCGTCGTACCTAAATCCACTCATCGTGCTGCTACTAGCCTTATGACGTTGATTTCATGGCTGAGTGATATTCCATTGTACATGAGGACCACAACTTCTTTATCCATTTTTCTCTTTCCTAGGATATTTAAGGTGTAATGAAGTGGGGGTTCTTGTCCACAGAGCAGCCCTAAACTTTGGGGTGCCTGTGTCTTGCTGATTTTTAGTTTTCCCAATTTATACGCCCATGAGTGGAAGTGCCCTATGCTCTCCAAGCTGTGTTTTTTAGATGTTTCAGAACACACCGTACACTTCTCCAGAGTGGCTGTTGGCAATTTACATCCCACCCATCAGCGTAGCAAGGCTCCCATTTCTCCATGGCCGGTCCTGCATTTCTGGTTTGGACACTTTTTCCGCATGGCCCTTTTGCCCGCTGGGAAGCGAGACTTCTTTGGAGCGCTGATTGGCCTTTCCAGGTTGCTTGGTTGGCCAAAAAGGGCGTATGCGTTTTTTCCTGAATATATTCAGGAAAAAACGCATACGCCCTTTTTGGCCAAGGGCATCATTGTCCACGTTTTGCCGCTTTTCATGTGCTTTCAAGGCGATTCGAATCTACCTCCTGAAATCTGTTTCCTGCAATTCTGCCTTGCTTTCAAAGCCTCTTCGTTGCCTTCCCTTAATATATTTGTGGACGAGAGGTATCATTTAAAACTCTGCAGGTTTGTGAATTGCAGTGCCCCTGAGCTCCATTTTTCAACTCGCTTTTTTGGGAGCTGGCCGCAAAAGCGCAGGATTGCTTCAGGCCCTCTTCTGGTTCTGGGGGGCAGGCTGAGCTTGTGCTTGATTCTTCTTCCTGATGGGAAAATAGAGTGACCTGTGCCTGTCCCAACACCTAGAGCTAGTCTCTCATTGGTTCCCCCTCTTCCCGTTCATCCTCAGGAAAAATTGCAACCTGTACGGAACAGGAGGTTAAAGGTGCTGATTCTCCAAAGAGGGAGATTGCTAGTAAATCGGCTGGAATGGCGAACCCGAGCAAAGGAGATGAGAAATGAGGTGCGTTTTAGAAACCTTTCCCGATCACACGGTGTACCATCTTCTGGGTTTCTCATGCCTGTTTTCGACGTAGGAAGATGCCCTTGAACCTGCAGATTTGGGACCCATGGGATGGGTACCATGCAGTATTACTTGAAAGGGTCTGCGTTGGCTCACCCAACCTCACCGAACCTCTCAGCCCCAAGAGTGTCCACCCTTATGTCTCAATCAGCTGTGGGTCTAGATATGGTCAATCCAGGTTGCATCACAGCCCCTGAACGAATTTTGTAAGAATTTCTCTCTCTTTCACTGTCTTTGTTTCACGGGTTTTGAAAAGTAATTTATTTTTATAATGGGGTTTAGCTGCTTTTCACGGCTGTGTTTATGCCGCTTTACACCCCCTTGACTCACTTACAGAGAGATATCAATACATAGGTTTGAAGATTCTTACTAGTCAGATATATTCTTGTGCGGTGAATAGGGGGTGTTGAGTCCAGTTCACTGAAAAAGGAATAGGTCTTGTCTCTTACATATTGGGTTTATGGAACGGTATCGGAGCTAATTTGAAACCCTTGCTTTATGCATCACCCCACCTCACCTTTCCCGTTCAGCAGCCATAGTGTGTTTCCTAAACGTGGGACTCTGTTCTGTTTTGCAATTCAGTTCAAGTGTAGCGGTTTTTACATTCCCTCTAGAAGTGATATCTTATGATAAGTGTCTTTTTCTGTGTGACTTATTTCACTTAGAATCGTCGTACCTAAATCCACTCATCGTGCTGCTACTAGCCTTATGACGTTGATTTCATGGCTGAGTGATATTCCATTGTACATGAGGACCACAACTTCTTTATCCATTTTTCTCTTTCCTAGGATATTTAAGGTGTAATGAAGTGGGGGTTCTTGTCCACAGAGCAGCCCTAAACTTTGGGGTGCCTGTGTCTTGCTGATTTTTAGTTTTCCCAATTTATACGCCCATGAGTGGAAGTGCCCTATGCTCTCCAAGCTGTGTTTTTTAGATGTTTCAGAACACACCGTACACTTCTCCAGAGTGGCTGTTGGCAATTTACATCCCACCCATCAGCGTAGCAAGGCTCCCATTTCTCCATGGCCGGTCCTGCATTTCTGGTTTGGACACTTTTTTCCGCATGGCCCTTTTGCCCGCTGGGAAGCGAGACTTCTTTGGAGCGCTGATTGGCCTTTCCAGGTTGCTTGGTTGGCCAAAAAGGGCGTATGCGTTTTTTCCTGAATATACTCAGGAAAAAACGCATACGCCCTTTTTGGCCAAGGGCATCATTGTCCACGTTTTGCCGCTTTTCATGTGCTTTCAAGGCGATTCGAATCTACCTCCTGAAATCTGTTTCCTGCAATTCTGCCTTGCTTTCAAAGCCTCTTCGTTGCCTTCCCTTAATATATTTGTGGACGAGAGGTATCATTTAAAACTCTGCAGGTTTGTGAATTGCAGTGCCCCTGAGCTCCCATTTTTCAACTCGCTTTTTTGGGAGCTGGCCGCAAAAGCGCAGGATTGCTTCAGGCCCTCTTCTGGTTCTGGGGGGCAGGCTGAGCTTGTGCTTAATTCTTCTTCCTGATGGGAAAATAGAGTGACCTGTGCCTGTCCCAACACCTAGAGCTAGTCTCTCATTGGTTCCCCCTCTTCCCGTTCATCCTCAGGACAAATTGCAACCTGTACGGAACAGGAGGTTAAAGGTGCTGATTCTCCAAGGAGGGAGATGGCTAGTAAATCGGCTGGAATGGCGAACCCGAGCAAAGGAGATGAGAAATGAGGTGCGTTTTAGAAACCTTTCCCGATCACACGGTGTACCATCTTCTGGGTTTCTCATGCCTGTTTTCGACGTAGGAAGATGCCCTTGAACCTGGAGATTTGGGACCCATGGGATGGGTACCATGCAGTATTACTTGAAAGGGTCTGCGTTGGCTCACCCAACCTCACCGAACCTCTCAGCCCCAAGAGTGTCCACCCTTATGTCTCAATCAGCTGTGGGTCTAGATATGGTCAATCCAGGTTGCATCACAGCCCCTGAAAGAATTTTGTAAGAATTTCTCTCTCTTTCACTGTCTTTGTTTCACGGGTTTTGAAAAGTAATTTATTTTTATAATGGGGTTTAGCTGCTTTTCACGGCTGTGTTTATGCCGCTTTACACCCCCTTGACTCACTTACAGAGAGATATCAATACATAGGTTTGAAGATTCTTACTAGTCAGATATATTCTTGTGCGGTGAATAGGGGGTGTTGAGTCCAGTTCACTGAAAAAGGAATAGGTCTTTTCTCTTACATATTGGGTTTATGGAACGGTATCTGAGCTAATTTGAAACCCCTGTTTTATGCATCACCCCACCTCACCTTTCCCGTTCAGCAGCCATAGTGTGTTTCCTAAACGTGGGACTCTGTTCTGTTTTGCAATTCAGTTCAAGTGTAGCGGTTTTTACATTCCCTCTAGAAGTGATATCTTATGATAAGTGTCTTTTTCTGTGTGACTTATTTCACTTAGAATCGTCGTACCTAAATCCACTCATCGTGCTGCTACTAGCCTTCTGACGTTGATTTCATGGCTGAGTGATATTCCATTGTACATGAGGACCACAACTTCTTTATCCATTTTTCTCTTTCCTAGGATATTTAAGGTGTAATGAAGTGGGGGTTCTTGTCCACAGAGCAGCCCTAAACTTTGGGGTGCCTGTGTCTTGCTGATTTTTAGTTTTCCCAATTTATACGCCCATGAGTGGAAGTGCCCTATGCTCTCCAAGCTGTGTTTTTTAGATGTTTCAGAACACACCGTACACTTCTCCAGAGTGGCTGTTGGCAATTTACATCCCACCCATCAGCGTAGCAAGGCTCCCATTTCTCCATGGCCGGTCCTGCATTTCTGGTTTGGACACTTCTTTCCGCATGGCCCTTTTGCCCGCTGGGAAGCGAGACTTCTTTGGAGCGCTGATTGGCCTTTCCAGGTTGCTTGGTTGGCCAAAAAGGGCGTATGCGTTTTTTCCTGAATATATTCAGGAAAAAACGCATACGCCCTTTTTGGCCAAGGGCATCATTGTCCACGTTTTGCCGCTTTTCATGTGCTTTCAAGGCGATTCGAATCTACCTCCTGAAATCTGTTTCCTGCAATTCTGCCTTGCTTTCAAAGCCTCTTCGTTGCCTTCCCTTAATATATTTGTGGACGAGAGGTATCATTTAAAACTCTGCAGGTTTGTGAATTGCAGTGCCCCTGAGCTCCATTTTTCAACTCGCTTTTTTGGGAGCTGGCCGCCAAAGCGCAGGATTGCTTCAGGCCCTCTTCTGGTTCTGGGGGGCAGGCTGAGCTTGTGCTTAATTCTTCTTCCTGATGGGAAAATAGAGTGACCTGTGCCTGTCCCAACACCTAGAGCTAGTCTCTCATTGGTTCCCCCTCTTCCCCTTCATCCTCAGGACAAATTGCAACCTGTACGGAACAGGAGGTTAAAGGTGCTGATTCTCCAAGGAGGGAGATGGCTAGTAAATCAGCTGGAATGGCGAACCCGAGCAAAGGAGATGAGAAATGAGGTGCGTTTTAGAAACCTTTCCCGATCACACGGTGTACCATCTTCTGGGTTTCTCATGCCTGTTTTCGACGTAGGAAGATGCCCTTGAACCTGCAGATTTGGGACCCATGGGATGGGTACCATGCAGTATTACTTGAAAAGGTCTGCGTTGGCTCACCCAACCTCACCGAACCTCTCAGCCCCAAGAGTGTCCACCCTTATGTCTCAATCAGCTGTGGGTCTAGATATGGTCAATCCAGGTTGCATCACAGCCCCTGAACGAATTTTGTAAGAATTTCTCTCTCTTTCACTGTCTTTGTTTCACGGGTTTTGAAAAGTAATTTATTTTTATAATGGGGTTTAGCTGCTTTTCACGGCTGTGTTTATGCCGCTTTACACCCCCTTGACTCACTTACAGAGAGATATCAATACATAGGTTTGAAGATTCTTACTAGTCAGATATATTCTTGTGCGGTGAATAGGGGGTGTTGAGTCCAGTTCACTGAAAAAGGAATAGGTCTTGTCTCTTACATATTGGGTTTATGGAACGATATCTGAGCTAATTTGAAACCCTTGTTTTATGCATCACCCCTCCTCACCTTTCCCGTTCAGCAGCCATAGTGTGTTTCCTAAACGTGGGACTCTGTTCTGTTTTGCAATTCAGTTCAAGTGTAGCGGTTTTTACATTCCCTCTAGAAGTGATATCTTATGATAAGTGTCTTTTTCTGTGTGACTTATATCACTTAGAATCGTCGTACCTAAATCCACTCATCGTGCTGCTACTAGCCTTATGACGTTGATTTCATGGCTGAGTGATATTCCATTGTACATGAGGACCACAACTTCTTTATCCATTTTTCTCTTTCCTAGGATATTTAAGGTGTAATGAAGTGGGGGTTCTTGTCCACAGAGCAGCCCTAAACTTTGGGGTGCCTGTGTCTTGCTGATTTTTAGTTTTCCCAATTTATACGCCCATGAGTGGAAGTGCCCTATGCTCTCCAAGCTGTGTTTTTTAGATGTTTCAGAACACACCGTACACTTCTCCAGAGTGGCTGTTGCCAATTTACATCCCACCCATCAGCGTAGCAAGGCTCCCATTTCTCCATGGCTTTTCCTGCATTTCTGGTTTGGACACTTTTTTCCGCATGGCCCTTTTGCCCGCTGGGAAGCGAGACTTCTTTGGAGCGCTGATTGGCCTTTCCAGGTTGCTTGGTTGGCCAAAAAGGGCGTATGCGTTTTTTCCTGAATATATTCAGGAAAAAACGCATACGCCCTTTTTGGCCAAGGGCATCATTGTCCACGTTTTGCCGCTTTTCATGTGCTTTCAAGGCGATTCGAATCTACCTCCTGAAATCTGTTTCCTGCAATTCTGCCTTGCTTTCAAAGCCTCTTCGTTGCCTTCCCTTAATATATTTGTGGACAAGAGGTATCATTTAAAACTCTGCAGGTTTGTGAATTGCAGTGCCCCTGAGCTCCATTTTTCAACTCGCTTTTTTGGGAGCTGGCCGCAAAAGCGCAGGATTGCTTCAGGCCCTCTTCTGGTTCTGGGGGGCAGGCTGAGCTTGTGCTTAATTCTTCTTCCTGATGGGAAAATAGAGTGACCTGTGCCTGTCCCAACACCTAGAGCTAGTCTCTCATTGGTTCCCCCTCTTCCCGTTCATCCTCAGGACAAATTGCAACCTGTACGGAACAGGAGGTTAAAGGTGCTGATTCTCCAAGGAGGGAGATGGCTAGTAAATCGGCTGGAATGGCGAACCCGAGCAAAGGAGATGAGAAATGAGGTGCGTTTTAGAAACCTTTCCCGATCACACGGTGTACCATCTTCTGGGTTTCTCATGCCTGTTTTCGACGTAGGAAGATGCCCTTGAACCTGGAGATTTGGGACCCATGGGATGGGTACCATGCAGTATTACTTGAAAGGGTCTGCGTTGGCTCACCCAACCTCACCGAACCTCTCAGCCCCAAGAGTGTCCACCCTTATGTCTCAATCAGCTGTGGGTCTAGATATGGTCAATCCAGGTTGCATCACAGCCCCTGAACGAATTTTGTAAGAATTTCTCTCTCTTTCACTGTCTTTGTTTCACGGGTTTTGAAAAGTAATTTAGTTTTATAATGGGGTTTAGCTGCTTTTCACGGCTGTGTTTATGCCGCTTTACACCCCCTTGACTCACTTACAGAGAGATATCAATACATAGGTTTGAAGATTCTTACAAGTCAGATATATTCTTGTGCGGTGAATAGGGGGTGTTGAGTCCAGTTCACTGAAAAAGGAATAGGTCTTGTCTCTTACATATTGGGTTTATGGAACGGTATCGGAGCTAATTTGAAACCCTTGTTTTATGCATCACCCCACCTCACCTTTCCCGTTCACCAGCCATAGTGTGTTTCCTAAACGTGGGACTCTGTTCTGTTTTGCAATTCAGTTCAAGTGTAGCGGTTTTTACATTCCCTCTAGAAGTGATATCTTAGGATAAGTGTCTTTTTCTGTGTGACTTATTTCACTTAGAATCGTCGTACCTAAATCCACTCATCGTGCTGCTACTAGCCTTCTGACGTTGATTTCATGGCTGAGTGATATTCCATTGTACATGAGGACCACAACTTCTTTATCCATTTTTCTCTTTCCTAGGATATTTAAGGTGTAATGAAGTGGGGATTCTTGTCCACAGAGCAGCCCTAAACTTTGGGGTGCCTGTGTCTTGCTGATTTTTAGTTTTCCCAATTTATACGGCCATGAGTGGAAGTGCCCTATGCTCTCCAAGCTGTGTTTTTAGATGTTTCAGAACACACCGTACACTTCTCCGGAGTGCCTGTTGGCAATTTACATCCCACCCATCAGCGTAGCAAGGCTCCCATTTCTCCATGGCCGGTCCTGCATTTCTGGTTTGGACACTTTTTTCCCCATGGCCCTTTTGCCCGCTGGGAAGCGAGACTTCTTTGGAGCGCTGATTGGCCTTTCCAGGTTGCTTGGTTGGCCAAAAAGGGCGTATGCGTTTTTTCCTGAATATATTCAGGAAAAAACGCATACGCCCTTTTTGGCCAAGGGCATCATTGTCCACGTTTTGCCGCTTTTCATGTGCTTTCAAGGCGATTCGAATCTACCTCCTGAAATCTGTTTCCTGCAATTCTGCCTTGCTTTCAAAGCCTCTTCGTTGCCTTCCCTTAATATATTTGTGGACGAGAGGTATCATTTAAAACTCTGCAGGTTTGTGAATTGCAGTGCCCCTGAGCTCCATTTTTCAACTCGCTTTTTTGGGAGCTGGCCGCAAAAGCGCAGGATTGCTTCAGGCCCTCTTCTGGTTCTGGGGGGCAGGCTGAGCTTATGCTTAATTCTTCTTCCTGATGGGAAAATAGAGTGACCTGTGCCTGTCCCAACACCTAGAGCTAGTCTCTCATTGGTTCCCCCTCTTCCCCTTCATCCTCAGGACAAATTGCAACCTGTACGGAACAGGAGGTTAAAGGTGCTGATTCTCCAAGGAGGGAGATGGCTAGTAAATCGGCTGGAATGGCGAACCCGAGCAAAGGAGATGAGAAATGAGGTGCGTTTTAGAAACCTTTCCCGATCACACGGTGTACCATCTTCTGGGTTTCTCATGCCTGTTTTCGACGTAGGAAGATGCCCTTGAACCTGGAGATTTGGGACCCATGGGATGGGTACCATGCAGTATTACTTGAAAGGGTCTGCGTTGGCTCACCCAACCTCACCGAACCTCTCAGCCCAAAGAGTGTCCACCCTTATGTCTCAATCAGCTGTGGGTCTAGATATGGTCAATCCAGGTTGCATCACAGCCCCTGAACGAATTTTGTAAGAATTTCTCTCTCTTTCACTGTCTTTGTTTCACGGGTTTTGAAAAGTAATTTATTTTTATAATGGGGTTTAGCTGCTTTTCACGGCTGTGTTTATGCCGCTTTACACCCCCTTGACTCACTTACAGAGAGATATCAATACATAGGTTTGAAGATTCTTACTAGTCAGATATATTCTTGTGCGGTGAATAGGGGGTGTTGAGTCCAGTTCACTGAAAAAGGAATAGGTCTTGTCTCTTACATATTGGGTTTATGGAACGGTATCTGAGCTAATTTGAAACCCTTGTTTTATGCATCACCCCTCCTCACCTTTCCCGTTCAGCAGCCATAGTGTGTTTCCTAAACGTGGGACTCTGTTCTGTTTTGCAATTCAGTTCAAGTGTAGCGGTTTTTACATTCCCTCTAGAAGTGATATCTTATGATAAGTGTCTTTTTCTGTGTGACTTATATCACTTAGAATCGTCGTACCTAAATCCACTCATCGTGCTGCTACTAGCCTTATGACGTTGATTTCATGGCTGAGTGATATTCCATTGTACATGAGGACCACAACTTCTTTATCCATTTTTCTCTTTCCTAGGATATTTAAGGTGTAATGAAGTGGGGGTTCTTGTCCACAGAGCAGCCCTAAACTTTGGGGTGCCTGTGTCTTGCTGATTTTTAGTTTTCCCAATTTATACGCCCATGAGTGGAAGTGCCCTATGCTCTCCAAGCTGTGTTTTTAGATGTTTCAGAACACACCGTACACTTCTCCAGAGTGGCTGTTGCCAATTTACATCCCACCCATCAGCGTAGCAAGGCTCCCATTTCTCCATGGCCGGTCCTGCATTTCTGGTTTGGACACTTTTTTCCCCATGGCCCTTTTGCCCGCTGGGAAGCGAGACTTCTTTGGAGTGCTGATTGGCCTTTCCAGGTTGCTTGGTTGGCCAAAAAGGGCGTATGCTTTTTTTCCTGAATATATTCAGGAAAAAACGCATACGCCCTTTTTGGCCAAGGGCATCATTGTCCACGTTTTGCCGCTTTTCATGTGCTTTCAAGGCGATTCGAATCTACCTCCTGAAATCTGTTTCCTGCAATTCTGCCTTGCTTTCAAAGCCTCTTCATTGCCTTCCCTTAATATATTTGTGGACAAGAGGTATCATTTAAAACTCTGCAGGTTTGTGAATTGCAGTGCCCCTGAGCTCCATTTTTCAACTCGCTTTTTTGGGAGCTGGCCGCAAAAGCGCAGGATTGCTTCAGGCCCTCTTCTGGTTCTGGGGGGCAGGCTGAGCTTGTGCTTAATTCTTCTTCCTGATGGGAAAATAGAGTGACCTGTGCCTGTCCCAACACCTAGAGCTAGTCTCTCATTGGTTCCCCCTCTTCCCGTTCATCCTCAGGACAAATTGCAACCTGTACGGAACAGGAGGTTAAAGGTGCTGATTCTCCAAGGAGGGAGATGGCTAGTAAATCGGCTGGAATGGCGAACCCGAGCAAAGGAGATGAGAAATGAGGTGCGTTTTAGAAACCTTTCCCGATCACACGGTGTACCATCTTCTGGGTTTCTCATGCCTGTTTTCGACGTAGGAAGATGCCCTTGAACCTGGAGATTTGGGACCCATGGGATGGGTACCATGCAGTATTACTTGAAAGGGTCTGCGTTGGCTCACCCAACCTCACCGAACCTCTCAGCCCCAAGAGTGTCCACCCTTATGTCTCAATCAGCTGTGGGTCTAGATATGGTCAATCCAGGTTGCATCACAGCCCGTGAACGAATTTTGTAAGAATTTCTCTCTCTTTCACTGTCTTTGTTTCACGGGTTTTGAAAAGTAATTTAGTTTTATAATGGGGTTTAGCTGCTTTTCACGGCTGTGTTTATGCCGCTTTACACCCCCTTGACTCACTTACAGAGAGATATCAATACATAGGTTTGAAGATTCTTACTAGTCAGATATATTCTTGTGCGGTGAATAGGGGGTGTTGAGTCCAGTTCACTGAAAAAGGAATAGGTCTTGTCTCTTACATATTGGGTTTATGGAACGGTATCGGAGCTAATTTGAAACCCTTGTTTTATGCATCACCCCACCTCACCTTTCCCGTTCAGCAGCCATAGTGTGTTTCCTAAACGTGGGACTCTGTTCTGTTTTGCAATTCAGTTCAAGTGTAGCGGTTTTTACATTCCCTCTAGAAGTGATATCTTAGGATAAGTGTCTTTTTCTGTGTGACTTATTTCACTTAGAATCGTCGTACCTAAATCCACTCATCGTGCTGCTACTAGCCTTATGACGTTGATTTCATGGCTGAGTGATATTCCATTGTACATGAGGACCACAACTTCTTTATCCATTTTTCTCTTTCCTAGGATATTTAAGGTGTAATGAAGTGGGGGTTCTTGTCCACAGAGCAGCCCTAAACTTTGGGGTGCCTGTGTCTTGCTGATTTTTAGTTTTCCCAATTTATACGCCCATGAGTGGAAGTGCCCTATGCTCTCCAAGCTGTGTTTTTAGATGTTTCAGAACACACCGTACACTTCTCCGGAGTGCCTGTTGGCAATTTACATCCCACCCATCAGCGTAGCAAGGCTCCCATTTCTCCATGGCCGGTCCTGCATTTCTGGTTTGGACACTTTTTTCCCCATGGCCCTTTTGCCCGCTGGGAAGCGAGACTTCTTTGGAGCGCTGATTGGCCTTTCCAGGTTGCTTGGTTGGCCAAAAAGGGCGTATGCGTTTTTTCCTGAATATATTCAGGAAAAAACGCATACGCCCTTTTTGGCCAAGGGCATCATTGTCCACGTTTTGCCGCTTTTCATGTGCTTTCAAGGCGATTCGAATCTACCTCCTGAAATCTGTTTCCTGCAATTCTGCCTTGCTTTCAAAGCCTCTTCGTTGCCTTCCCTTAATATATTTGTGGACGAGAGGTATCATTTAAAACTCTGCAGGTTTGTGAATTGCAGTGCCCCTGAGCTCCATTTTTCAACTCGCTTTTTTGGGAGCTGGCCGCAAAAGCGCAGGATTGCTTCAGGCCCTCTTCTGGTTCTGGGGGGCAGGCTGAGCTTGTGCTTGATTCTTCTTCCTGATGGGAAAATAGAGTGACCTGTGCCTGTCCCAACACCTAGAGCTAGTCTCTCATTGGTTCCCCCTCTTCCCGTTCATCCTCAGGACAAATTGCAACCTGTACGGAACAGGAGGTTAAAGGTGCTGATTCTCCAAGGAGGGAGACGGCTAGTAAATCGGCTGGAATGGCGAACCCGAGCAAAGGAGATGAGAAATGAGGTGCGTTTTAGAAACCTTTCCCGATCACACGGTGTACCATCTTCTGGGTTTCTCATGCCTGTTTTCGACGTAGGAAGATGCCCTTGAACCTGGAGATTTGGGACCCATGGGATGGGTACCATGCAGTATTACTTGAAAGGGTCTGCGTTGGCTCACCCAACCTCACCGAACCTCTCAGCCCCAAGAGTGTCCACCCTTATGTCTCAATCAGCTGTGGGTCTAGATATGGTCAATCCAGGTTGCATCACAGCCCGTGAACGAATTTTGTAAGAATTACTCTCGCTTTCACTGTCTTTGTTTCACGGGTTTTGAAAAGTAATTTATTTTTATAATGGGGTTTAGCTGCTTTTCACGGCTGTGTTTATGCCGCTTTACACCCCCTTGACTCACTTACAGAGAGATATCAATACATAGGTTTGAAGATTCTTACTAGTCAGATATATTCTTGTGCGGTGAATAGGGGGTGTTGAGTCCAGTTCACTGAAAAAGGAATAGGTCTTGTCTCTTACATATTGGGTTTATGGAACGGTATCTGAGCTAATTTGAAACCCTTGTTTTATGCATCACCCCTCCTCACCTTTCCCGTTCAGCAGCCATAGTGTGTTTCCTAAACGTGGGACTCTGTTCTGTTTTGCAATTCAGTTCAAGTGTAGCGGTTTTTACATTCCCTCTAGAAGTGATATCTTATGATAAGTGTATTTTTCTGTGTGACTTATTTCACTTAGAATCGTCGTACCTAAATCCACTCATCGTGCTGCTACTAGCCTTATGACGTTGATTTCATGGCTGAGTGATATTCCATTGTACATGAGGACCACAACTTCTTTATCCATTTTTCTCTTTCCTAGGATATTTAATGTGTAATGAAGTGGGGGTTCTTGTCCACAGAGCAGCCCTAAACTTTGGGGTGCCTGTGTCTTGCTGATGTTTAGTTTTCCCAATTTATACGCCCATGAGTGGAAGTGCCCTATGCTCTCCAAGCTGTGTTTTTACATGTTTCAGAACACACCGTACACTTCTCCGGAGTGCCTGTTGGCAATTTACATCCCACCCATCAGCGTAGCAAGGCTCCCATTTCTCCATGGCCGGTCCTGCATTTCTGGTTTGGACACTTTTTTCCCCATGGCCCTTTTGCCCGCTGGGAAGCGAGACTTCTTTGGAGCGCTGATTGGCCTTTCCAGGTTGCTTGGTTGGCCAAAAAGGGCGTATGCGTTTTTTCCTGAATATATTCAGGAAAAAACGCATACGCCCTTTTTGGCCAAGGGCATCATTGTCCACGTTTTGCCGCTTTTCATGTGCTTTCAAGGCGATTCGAATCTACCTCCTGAAATCTGTTTCCTGCAATTCTGCCTTGCTTTCAAAGCCTCTTCGTTGCCTTCCCTTAATATATTTGTGGACGAGAGGTATCATTTAAAACTCTGCAGGTTTGTGAATTGCAGTGCCCCTGAGCTCCATTTTTCAACTCGCTTTTTTGGGAGCTGGCCGCAAAAGCGCAGGATTGCTTCAGGCCCTCTTCTGGTTCTGGGGGGCAGGCTGAGCTTGTGCTTAATTCTTCTTCCTGATGGGAAAATAGAGTGACCTGTGCCTGTCCCAACACCTAGAGCTAGTCTCTCATTGGTTCCCCCTCTTCCCCTTCATCCTCAGGACAAATTGCAACCTGTACGGAACAGGAGGTTAAAGGTGCTGATTCTCCAAGGAGGGAGATGGCTAGTAAATCGGCTGGAATGGCGAACCCGAGCAAAGGAGATGAGAAATGAGGTGCGTTTTAGAAACCTTTCCCGATCACACGGTGTACCATCTTCTGGGTTTCTCATGCCTGTTTTCGACGTAGGAAGATGCCCTTGAACCTGGAGATTTGGGACCCATGGGATGGGTACCATGGAGTATTACTTGAAAGGGTCTGCGTTGGCTCACCCAACCTCACAGAACCTCTCAGCCCCAAGAGTGTCCACCCTTATGTCTCAATCAGCTGTGGGTCTAGATATGGTCAATCCAGGTTGCATCACAGCCCCTGAACGAATTTTGTAAGAATTTCTCTCTCTTTCACTGTCTTTGTTTCACGGGTTTTGAAAAGTAATTTATTTTTATAATGGGGTTTAGCTGCTTTTCACGGCTGTGTTTATGCCGCTTTACACCCCCTTGACTCACTTACAGAGAGATATCAATACATAGGTTTGAAGATTCTTACTAGTCAGATATATTCTTGTGCGGTGAATAGGGGGTGTTGAGTCCAGTTCACTGAAAAAGGAATAGGTCTTGTCTCTTACATATTGGGTTTATGGAACGGTATCTGAGCTAATTTGAAACCCTTGTTTTATGCATCACCCCTCCTCACCTTTCCCGTTCAGCAGCCATAGTGTGTTTCCTAAACGTGGGACTCTGTTCTGTTTTGCAATTCAGTTCAAGTGTAGCGGTTTTTACATTCCCTCTAGAAGTGCTATCTTATGATAAGTGTATTTTTCTGTGTGACTTATTTCACTTAGAATCGTCGTACCTAAATCCACTCATCGTGCTGCTACTAGCCTTATGACGTTGATTTCATGGCTGAGTGATATTCCATTGTACAGGAGGACCACAACTTCTTTATCCATTTTTCTCTTTCCTAGGATATTTAAGGTGTAATGAAGTGGGGGTTCTTGTCCACAGAGCAGCCCTAAACTTTGGGGTGCCTGTGTCTTGCTGATTTTTAGTTTTCCCAATTTATACGCCCATGAGTGGAAGTACCCTATGCTCTCCAAGCTGTGTTTTTTAGATGTTTCAGAACACACCGTACACTTCTCCGGAGTGCCTGTTGGCAATTTACATCCCACCCATCAGCGTAGCAAGGCTCCCATTTCTCCATGGCCGGTCCTGCATTTCTGGTTTGGACACTTTTTTCCGCATGGCCCTTTTGCCCGCTGGAAAGCGAGACTTCTTTGGAGCGCTAATTGGCCTTTCCAGGTTGCTTGGTTGGCCAAAAAGGGCGTATGCGTTTTTTCCTGAATATATTCAGGAAAAAACGCATACGCCCTTTTTGGCCAAGGGCATCATTCTCCACGTTTTGCCGCTTTTCATATGCTTTCAAGGCGATTCGAATCTACCTCCTGAAATCTGTTTCCTGCAATTCTGCCTTGCTTTCAAAGCCTCTTCGTTGCCTTCCCTTAATATATTTGTGGACGAGAGGTATCATTTAAAACTCTGCAGGTTTGTGAATTGCAGTGCCCCTGAGCTCCATTTTTCAACTCGCTTTTTTGGGAGCTGGCCGCAAAAGCGCAGGATTGCTTCAGGCCCTCTTCTGGTTCTGGGGGGCAGGCTGAGCTTGTGCTTGATTCTTCTTCCTGATGGGAAAATAGAGTGACCTGTGCCTGTCCCAACACCTAGAGCTAGTCTCTCATTGGTTCCCCCTCTTCCCGTTCATCCTCAGGACAAATTGCAACCTGTACGGAACAGGAGGTTAAAGGTGCTGATTCTCCAAGGAGGGAGATGGCTAGTAAATCGGCTGGAATGGGGAACCCGAGCAAAGGAGATGAGAAATGAGGTGCGTTTTAGAAACCTTTCCCGATCACACGGTGTACCATCTTCTGGGTTTCTCATGCCTGTTTTCGACGTAGGAAGATGCCCTTGAACCTGGAGATTTGGGACCCATGGGATGGGTACCATGCAGTATTACTTGAAAGGGTCTGCGTTGGCTCACCCAACCTCACCGAACCTCTCAGCCCCAAGAGTGTCCACCCTTATGTCTCAATCAGCTGTGGGTCTAGATATGGTCAATCCAGGTTGCATCACAGCCCCTGAACGAATTTTGTAAGAATTTCTCTCTCTTTCACTGTCTTTGTTTCACGGGTTTTGAAAAGTAATTTATTTTTATAATGGGGTTTAGCTGCTTTTCACGGCTGTGTTTATGCCGCTTTACACCCCCTTGACTCACTTACAGAGAGATATCAATACATAGGTTTGAAGATTCTTACTAGTCAGATATATTCTTGTGCGGTGAATAGGGGGTGTTGAGTCCAGTTCACTGAAAAAGGAATAGGTCTTGTCTCTTACATATTGGGTTTATGGAACGGTATCGGAGCTAATTTGAAACCCTTGTTTTATGCATCACCCCACCTCACCTTTCCCGTTCAGCAGCCATAGTGTGTTTCCTAAACGTGGGACTCTGTTCTGTTTTGCAATTCAGTTCAAGTGTAGCGGTTTTTACATTCCCTCTAGAAGTGATATCTTATGATAAGTGTCTTTTTCTGTGTGACTTATTTCACTTAGAATCGTCGTACCTAAATCCACTCATCGTGCTGCTACTAGCCTTATGACGTTGATTTCATGGCTGAGTGATATTCCATTGTACATGAGGACCACAACTTCTTTATCCATTTTTCTCTTTCCTAGGATATTTAAGGTGTAATGAAGTGGGGGTTCTTGTCCACAGAGCAGCCCTAAACTTTGGGGTGCCTGTGTCTTGCTGATTTTTAGTTTTCCCAATTCATACGGCCATGAGTGGAAGTGCCCTATGCTCTCCAAGCTGTGTTTTTAGATGTTTCAGAACACACCGTACACTTCTCCGGAGTGCCTGTTGGCAATTTACATCCCACCCATCAGCGTAGCAAGGCTCCCATTTCTCCATGGCCGGTCCTGCATTTCTGGTTTGGACACTTTTTTCCCCATGGCCCTTTTGCCCGCTGGGAAGCGAGACTTCTTTGGAGCGCTGATTGGCTTTTCCAGGTTGCTTGGTTGGCCAAAAAGGGCGTATGCGTTTTTTCCTGAATATATTCAGGAAAAAACGCATACGCCCTTTTTGGCCAAGGGCATCATTGTCCACGTTTTGCCGCTTTTCATGTGCTTTCAAGGCGATTCGAATCTACCTCCTGAAATCTGTTTCCTGCAATTCTGCCTTGCTTTCAAAGCCTCTTCGTTGCCTTCCCTTAATATATTTGTGGACGAGAGGTATCATTTAAAACTCTGCAGGTTTGTGAATTGCAGTGCCCCTGAGCTCCATTTTTCAACTCGCTTTTTTGGGAGCTGGCCGCAAAAGCGCAGGATTGCTTCAGGCCCTCTTCTGGTTCTGGGGGGCAGGCTGAGCTTGTGCTTGATTCTTCTTCCTGATGGGAAAATAGAGTGACCTGTGCCTGTCCCAACACCTAGAGCTAGTCTCTCATTGGTTCCCCCTCTTCCCGTTCATCCTCAGGACAAATTGCAACCTCTACGGAACAGGAGGTTAAAGGTGCTGATTCTCCAAGGAGGGAGATTGCTAGTAAATCGGCTGGAATGGCGAACCCGAGCAAAGGAGATGAGAAATGAGGTGCGTTTTAGAAACCTTTCCCGATCACACGGTGTACCATCTTCTGGGTTTCTCATGCCTGTTTTCGACGTAGGAAGATGCCCTTGAACCTGCAGATTTGGGACCCATGGGATGGGTACCATGCAGTATTACTTGAAAGGGTCTGCGTTGGCTCACCCAACCTCACCGAACCTCTCAGCCCCAAGAGTGTCCACCCTTATGTCTCAATCAGCTGTGGGTCTAGATATGGTCAATCCAGGTTGCATCACAGCCCCTGAACGAATTTTGTAAGAATTTCTCTCTCTTTCACTGTCTTTGTTTCACGGGTTTTGAAAAGTAATTTAGTTTTATAATGGGGTTTAGCTGCTTTTCACGGCTGTGTTTATGCCGCTTTACACCCCCTTGACTCACTTACAGAGAGATATCAATACATAGGTTTGAAGATTCTTACTAGTCAGATATATTCTTGTGCGGTGAATAGGGGGTGTTGAGTCCAGTTCACTGAAAAAGGAATAGGTCTTGTCTCTTACATATTGGGTTTATGGAACGGTATCGGAGCTAATTTGAAACCCTTGTTTTATGCATCACCCCACCTCACCTTTCCCGTTCACCAGCCATAGTGTGTTTCCTAAACGTGGGACTCTGTTCTGTTTTGCAATTCAGTTCAAGTGTAGCGGTTTTTACATTCCCTCTAGAAGTGATATCTTAGGATAAGTGTTTTTTTCTGTGTGACTTATTTCACTTAGAATCGTCGTACCTAAATCCACTCATCGTGCTGCTACTAGCCTTATGACGTTGATTTCATGGCTGAGTGATATTCCATTGTACATGAGGACCACAACTTCTTTATCCATTTTTCTCTTTCCTAGGATATTTAAGGTGTAATGAAGTGGGGGTTCTTGTCCACAGAGCAGCCCTAAACTTTGGGGTGCCTGTGTCTTGCTGATTTTTAGTTTTCCCAATTCATACGGCCATGAGTGGAAGTGCCCTATGCTCTCCAAGCTGTGTTTTTAGATGTTTCAGAACACACCGTACACTTCTCCGGAGTGCCTGTTGGCAATTTACATCCCACCCATCAGCGTAGCAAGGCTCCCATTTCTCCATGGCCGGTCCTGCATTTCTGGTTTGGACACTTTTTTCCCCATGGCCCTTTTGCCCGCTGGGAAGCGAGACTTCTTTGGAGCGCTGATTGGCTTTTCCAGGTTGCTTGGTTGGCCAAAAAGGGCGTATGCGTTTTTTCCTGAATATATTCAGGAAAAAACGCATACGCCCTTTTTGGCCAAGGGCATCATTGTCCACGTTTTGCCGCTTTTCATGTGCTTTCAAGGCGATTCGAATCTACCTCCTGAAATCTGTTTCCTGCAATTCTGCCTTGCTTTCAAAGCCTCTTCGTTGCCTTCCCTTAATATATTTGTGGACGAGAGGTATCATTTAAAACTCTGCAGGTTTGTGAATTGCAGTGCCCCTGAGCTCCATTTTTCAACTCGCTTTTTTGGGAGCTGGCCGCCAAAGCGCAGGATTGCTTCAGGCCCTCTTCTGGTTCTGGGGGGCAGGCTGAGCTTATGCTTAATTCTTCTTCCTGATGGGAAAATAGAGTGACCTGTGCCTGTCCCAACACCTAGAGCTAGTCTCTCATTGGTTCCCCCTCTTCCCCTTCATCCTCAGGACAAATTGCAACCTGTACGGAACAGGAGGTTAAAGGTGCTGATTCTCCAAGGAGGGAGATGGCTAGTAAATCGGCTGGAATGGCGAACCCGAGCAAAGGAGATGAGAAATGAGGTGCGTTTTAGAAACCTTTCCCGATCACACGGTGTACCATCTTCTGGGTTTCTCATGCCTGTTTTCGACGTAGGAAGATGCCCTTGAACCTGGAGATTTGGGACCCATGGGATGGGTACCATGCAGTATTACTTGAAAGGGTCTGCGTTGGCTCACCCAACCTCACCGAACCTCTCAGCCCCAAGAGTGTCCACCCTTATGTCTCAATCAGCTGTGGGTCTAGATATGGTCAATCCAGGTTGCATCACAGCCCCTGAACGAATTTTGTAAGAATTTCTCTCTCTTTCACTGTCTTTGTTTCACGGGTTTTGAAAAGTAATTTATTTTTATAATGGGGTTTAGCTGCTTTTCACGGCTGTGTTTATGCCGCTTTACACCCCCTTGACTCACTTACAGAGAGATATCAATACATAGGTTTGAAGATTCTTACTAGTCAGATATATTCTTGTGCGGTGAATAGGGGGTGTTGAGTCCAGTTCACTGAAAAAGGAATAGGTCTTGTCTCTTACATATTGGGTTTATGGAACGGTATCTGAGCTAATTTGAAACCCTTGTTTTATGCATCACCCCTCCTCACCTTTCCCGTTCAGCAGCCATAGTGTGTTTCCTAAACGTGGGACTCTGTTCTGTTTTGCAATTCAGTTCAAGTGTAGCGGTTTTTACATTCCCTCTAGAAGTGATATCTTATGATAAGTGTATTTTTCTGTGTGACTTATTTCACTTAGAATCGTCGTACCTAAATCCACTCATCGTGCTGCTACTAGCCTTATGACGTGGATTTCATGGCTGAGTGATATTCCATTGTACATGAGGACCACAACTTCTTTATCCATTTTTCTCTTTCCTAGGATATTTAATGTGTAATGAAGTGGGGGTTCTTGTCCACAGAGCAGCCCTAAACTTTGGGGTGCCTGTGTCTTGCTGATGTTTAGTTTTCCCAATTTATACGCCCATGAGTGGAAGTGCCCTATGCTCTCCAAGCTGTGTTTTTAGATGTTTCAGAACACACCGTACACTTCTCCGGAGTGCCTGTTGGAAATTTACATCCCACCCATCAGCGTAGCAAGGCTCCCATTTCTCCATGGCCGGTCCTGCATTTCTGGTTTGGACACTTTTTTCCCCATGGCCCTTTTGCCCGCTGGGAAGCGAGACTTCTTTGGAGCGCTGATTGGCCTTTCCAGGTTGCTTGGTTGGCCAAAAAGGGCGTATGCGTTTTTTCCTGAATATATTCAGGAAAAAACGCATACGCCCTTTTTGGCCAAGGGCATCATTGTCCACGTTTTGCCGCTTTTCATGTGCTTTCAAGGCGATTCGAATCTACCTCCTGAAATCTGTTTCCTGCAATTCTGCCTTGCTTTCAAAGCCTCTTCGTTGCCTTCCCTTAATATATTTGTGGACGAGAGGTATCATTTAATACTCTGCAGGTTTGTGAATTGCAGTGCCCCTGAGCTCCATTTTTCAACTCGCTTTTTTGGGAGCTGGCCGCAAAAGCGCAGGATTGCTTCAGGCCCTCTTCTGGTTCTGGGGGGCAGGCTGAGCTTGTGCTTAATTCTTCTTCCTGATGGGAAAATAGAGTGACCTGTGCCTGTCCCAACACCTAGAGCTAGTCTCTCATTGGTTCCCCCTCTTCCCCTTCATCCTCAGGACAAATTGCAACCTGTACGGAACAGGAGGTTAAAGGTGCTGATTCTCCAAGGAGGGAGATGGCTAGTAAATCGGCTGGAATGGCGAACCCGAGCAAAGGAGATGAGAAATGAGGTGCGTTTTAGAAACCTTTCCCGATCACACGGTGTACCATCTTCTGGGTTTCTCATGCCTGTTTTCGACGTAGGAAGATGCCCTTGAACCTGGAGATTTGGGACCCATGGGATGGGTACCATGGAGTATTACTTGAAAGGGTCTGCGTTGGCTCACCCAACCTCACAGAACCTCTCAGCCCCAAGAGTGTCCACCCTTATGTCTCAATCAGCTGTGGGTCTAGATATGGTCAATCCAGGTTGCATCACAGCCCCTGAACGAATTTTGTAAGAATTTCTCTCTCTTTCACTGTCTTTGTTTCACGGGTTTTGAAAAGTAATTTAGTTTTATAATGGGGTTTAGCTGCTTTTCACGGCTGTGTTTATGCCGCTTTACACCCCCTTGACTCACTTACAGAGAGATATCAATACATAGGTTTGAAGATTCTTACTAGTCAGATATATTCTTGTGCGGTGAATAGGGGGTGTTGAGTCCAGTTCACTGAAAAAGGAATAGGTCTTGTCTCTTACATATTGGGTTTATGGAACGGTATCTGAGCTAATTTGAAACCCTTGTTTTATGCATCACCCCTCCTCACCTTTCCCGTTCAGCAGCCATAGTGTGTTTCCTAAACGTGGGACTCTGTTCTGTTTTGCAATTCAGTTCAAGTGTAGCGGTTTTTACATTCCCTCTAGAAGTGATATCTTATGATAAGTGTATTTTTCTGTGTGACTTATTTCACTTAGAATCGTCGTACCTAAATCCACTCATCGTGCTGCTACTAGCCTTATGACGTTGATTTCATGGCTGAGTGATATTCCATTGTACAGGAGGACCACAACTTCTTTATCCATTTTTCTCTTTCCTAGGATATTTAAGGTGTAATGAAGTGGGGGTTCTTGTCCACAGAGCAGCCCTAAACTTTGGGGTGCCTGTGTCTTGCTGATTTTTAGTTTTCCCAATTTATACGCCCATGAGTGGAAGTGCCCTATGCTCTCCAAGCTGTGTTTTTTAGATGTTTCAGAACACACCGTACACTTCTCCGGAGTGCCTGTTGGCAATTTACATCCCACCCATCAGCGTAGCAAGGCTCCCATTTCTCCATGGCCGGTCCTGCATTTCTGGTTTGGACACTTTTTTCCGCATGGCCCTTTTGCCCGCTGGGAAGCGAGACTTCTTTGGAGCGCTGATTGGCCTTTCCAGGTTGCTTGGTTGGCCAAAAAGGGCGTATGCGTTTTTTCCTGAATATATTCAGGAAAAAACGCATACGCCCTTTTTGGCCAAGGGCATCATTCTCCACGTTTTGCCGCTTTTCATGTGCTTTCAAGGCGATTCGAATCTACCTCCTGAAATCTGTTTCCTGCAATTCTGCCTTGCTTTCAAAGCCTCTTCGTTGCCTTCCCTTAATATATTTGTGGACGAGAGGTATCATTTAAAACTCTGCAGGTTTGTGAATTGCAGTGCCCCTGAGCTCCATTTTTCAACTCGCTTTTTTGGGAGCTGGCCGCAAAAGCGCAGGATTGCTTCAGGCCCTCTTCTGGTTCTGGGGGGCAGGCTGAGCTTGTGCTTGATTCTTCTTCCTGATGGGAAAATAGAGTGACCTGTGCCTGTCCCAACACCTAGAGCTAGTCTCTCATTGGTTCCCCCTCTTCCCGTTCATCCTCAGGACAAATTGCAACCTGTACGGAACAGGAGGTTAAAGGTGCTGATTCTCCAAGGAGGGAGATGGCTAGTAAATCGGCTGGAATGGGGAACCCGAGCAAAGGAGATGAGAAATGAGGTGCGTTTTAGAAACCTTTCCCGATCACACGGTGTACCATCTTCTGGGTTTCTCATGCCTGTTTTCGACGTAGGAAGATGCCCTTGAACCTGGAGATTTGGGACCCATGGGATGGGTACCATGCAGTATTACTTGAAAGGGTCTGCGTTGGCTCACCCAACCTCACCGAACCTCTCAGCCCCAAGAGTGTCCAGCCTTATGTCTCAATCAGCTGTGGGTCTAGATATGGTCAATCCAGGTTGCATCACAGCCCCTGAACGAATTTTGTAAGAATTTCTCTCTCTTTCACTGCCTTTGTTTCACGGGTTTTGAAAAGTAATTTAGTTTTATAATGGGGTTTAGCTGCTTTTCACGGCTGTGTTTATGCCGCTTTACACCCCCTTGACTCACTTACAGAGAGATATCAATACATAGGTTTGAAGATTCTTACTAGTCAGATATATTCTTGTGCGGTGAATAGGGGGTGTTGAGTCCAGTTCACTGAAAAAGGAATAGGTCTTGTCTCTTACATATTGGGTTTATGGAACGGTATCGGAGCTAATTTGAAACCCTTGTTTTATGCATCACCCCACCTCACCTTTCCCGTTCAGCAGCCATAGTGTGTTTCCTAAACGTGGGACTCTGTTCTGTTTTGCAATTCAGTTCAAGTGTAGCGGTTTTTACATTCCCTCTAGAAGTGATATCTTATGATAAGTGTCTTTTTCTGTGTGACTTATTTCACTTAGAATCGTCGTACCTAAATCCACTCATCGTGCTGCTACTAGCCTTATGACGTTGATTTCATGGCTGAGTGATATTCCATTGTACATGAGGACCACAACTTCTTTATCCATTTTTCTCTTTCCTAGGATATTTAAGGTGTAATGAAGTGGGGGTTCTTGTCCACAGAGCAGCCCTAAACTTTGGGGTGCCTGTGTCTTGCTGATGTTTAGTTTTCCCAATTCATACGGCCATGAGTGGAAGTGCCCTATGCTCTCCAAGCTGTGTTTTTAGATGTTTCAGAACACACCGTACACTTCTCCGGAGTGCCTGTTGGCAATTTACATCCCACCCATCAGCGTAGCAAGGCTCCCATTTCTCCATGGCCGGTCCTGCATTTCTGGTTTGGACACTTTTTTCCCCATGGCCCTTTTGCCCGCTGGGAAGCGAGACTTCTTTGGAGCGCTGATTGGCTTTTCCAGGTTGCTTGGTTGGCCAAAAAGGGCGTATGCGTTTTTTCCTGAATATATTCAGGAAAAAACGCATACGCCCTTTTTGGCCAAGGGCATCATTGTCCACGTTTTGCCGCTTTTCATGTGCTTTCAAGGCGATTCGAATCTACCTCCTGAAATCTGTTTCCTGCAATTCTGCCTTGCTTTCAAAGCCTCTTCGTTGCCTTCCCTTAATATATTTGTGGACGAGAGGTATCATTTAAAACTCTGCAGGTTTGTGAATTGCAGTGCCCCTGAGCTCCATTTTTCAACTCGCTTTTTTGGGAGCTGGCCGCAAAAGCGCAGGATTGCTTCAGGCCCTCTTCTGGTTCTGGGGGGCAGGCTGAGCTTGTGCTTGATTCTTCTTCCTGATGGGAAAATAGAGTGACCTGTGCCTGTCCCAACACCTAGAGCTAGTCTCTCATTGGTTCCCCCTCTTCCCGTTCATCCTCAGGACAAATTGCAACCTCTACGGAACAGGAGGTTAAAGGTGCTGATTCTCCAAGGAGGGAGATTGCTAGTAAATCGGCTGGAATGGCGAACCCGAGCAAAGGAGATGAGAAATGAGGTGCGTTTTAGAAACCTTTCCCGATCACACGGTGTACCATCTTCTGGGTTTCTCATGCCTGTTTTCGACGTAGGAAGATGCCCTTGAACCTGCAGATTTGGGACCCATGGGATGGGTACCATGCAGTATTACTTGAAAGGGTCTGCGTTGGCTCACCCAACCTCACCGAACCTCTCAGCCCCAAGAGTGTCCACCCTTATGTCTCAATCAGCTGTGGGTCTAGATATGGTCAATCCAGGTTGCATCACAGCCCCTGAACGAATTTTGTAAGAATTTCTCTCTCTTTCACTGTCTTTGTTTCACGGGTTTTGAAAAGTAATTTATTTTTATAATGGGGTTTAGCTGCTTTTCACGGCTGTGTTTATGCCGCTTTACACCCCCTTGACTCACTTACAGAGAGATATCAATACATAGGTTTGAAGATTCTTACTAGTCAGATATATTCTTGTGCGGTGAATAGGGGGTGTTGAGTCCAGTTCACTGAAAAAGGAATAGGTCTTGTCTCTTACATATTGGGTTTATGGAACGGTATCGGAGCTAATTTGAAACCCTTGTTTTATGCATCACCCCACCTCACCTTTCCCGTTCAGCAGCCATAGTGTGTTTCCTAAACGTGGGACTCTGTTCTGTTTTGCAATTCAGTTCAAGTGTAGCGGTTTTTACATTCCCTCTAGAAGTGATATCTTATGATAAGTGTCTTTTTCTGTGTGACTTATTTCACTTAGAATCGTCGTACCTAAATCCACTCATCGTGCTGCTACTAGCCTTATGACGTTGATTTCATGGCTGAGTGATATTCCATTGTACATGAGGACCACAACTTCTTTATCCATTTTTCTCTTTCCTAGGATATTTAAGGTGTAATGAAGTGGGGGTTCTTGTCCACAGAGCAGCCCTAAACTTTGGGGTGCCTGTGTCTTGCTGATTTTTAGTTTTCCCAATTTATACGCCCATGAGTGGAAGTGCCCTATGCTCTCCAAGCTGTGTTTTTTAGATGTTTCAGAACACACCGTACACTTCTCCAGAGTGGCTGTTGGCAATTTACATCCCACCCATCAGCGTAGCAAGGCTCCCATTTCTCCATGGCCGGTCCTGCATTTCTGGTTTGGACACTTTTTTCCGCATGGCCCTTTTGCCCGCTGGGAAGCGAGACTTCTTTGGAGCGCTAATTGGCCTTTCCAGGTTGCTTGGTTGGCCAAAAAGGGCGTATGCGTTTTTTCCTGAATATATTCAGGAAAAAACGCATACGCCCTTTATGGCCAAGGGCATCATTGTCCACGTTTTGCGGCTTTTCATGTGCTTTCAAGGCGATTCGAATCTACCTCCTGAAATCTGTTTCCTGCAATTCTGCCTTGCTTTCAAAGCCTCTTCGTTGCCTTCCCTTAATATATTTGTGGACGAGAGGTATCATTTAAAACTCTGCAGGTTTGTGAATTGCAGTGCCCCTGAGCTCCATTTTTCAACTCGCTTTTTTGGGAGCTGGCCGCAAAAGCGCAGGATTGCTTCAGGCCCTCTTCTGGTTCTGGGGGGCAGGCTGAGCTTGTGCTTAATTCTTCTTCCTGATGGGAAAATAGAGTGACCTGTGCCTGTCCCAACACCTAGAGCTAGTCTCTCATTGGTTCCCCCTCTTCCCGTTCATCCTCAGGACAAATTGCCACCTGTACGGAACAGGAGGTTAAAGGTGCTGATTCTCCAAGGAGGGAGATGGCTAGTAAATCGGCTGGAATGGCGAACCCCAGCAAAGGAGATGAGAAATGAGGTACGTTTTAGAAACCTTTCCCGATCACACGGTGTACCATCTTCTGGGTTTCTCATGCCTGTTTTCGACGTAGGAAGATGCCCTTGAACCTGGAGATTTGGGACCCATGGGATGGGTACCATGCAGTATTACTTGAAAGGGTCTGCGTTGGCTCACCCAACCTCACCGAACCTATCAGCCCCAAGAGTGTCCAGCCTTATGTCTCAATCATCTGTGGGTCTAGATATGGTCAATCCAGGTTGCATCACAGCCCCTGAACGAATTTTGTAAGAATTTCTCTCTCTTTCACTGTCTTTGTTTCACGGGTTTTGAAAAGTAATTTAGTTTTATAATGGGGTTTAGCTGCTTTTCACGGCTGTGTTTATGCCGCTTTACACCCCCTTGACTCACTTACAGAGAGATATCAATACATAGGTTTGAAGATTCTTACTAGTCAGATATATTCTTGTGCGGTGAATAGGGGGTGTTGAGTCCAGTTCACTGAAAAAGGAATAGGTCTTGTCTCTTACATATTGGGTTTATGGAACGGTATCGGAGCTAATTTGAAACCCTTGTTTTATGCATCACCCCACCTCACCTTTCCCGTTCAGCAGCCATAGTGTGTTTCCTAAACGTGGGACTCTCTTCTGTTTTGCAATTCAGTTCAAGTGTAGCGGTTTTTACATTCCCTCTAGAAGTGATATCTTATGATAAGTGTCTTTTTCTGTGTGACTTATTTCACTTAGAATCGTCGTACCTAAATCCACTCATCGTGCTGCTACTAGCCTTATGACGTTGATTTCATGGCTGAGTGATATTCCATTGTACATGAGGACCACAACTTCTTTATCCATTTTTCTCTTTCCTAGGATATTTAAGGTGTAATGAAGTGGGGGTTCTTGTCCACAGAGCAGCCCTAAACTTTGGGGTGCCTGTGTCTTGCTGATTTTTAGTTTTCCCAATTCATACGGCCATGAGTGGAAGTGCCCTATGCTCTCCAAGCTGTGTTTTTAGATGTTTCAGAACACACCGTACACTTCTCCGGAGTGCCTGTTGGCAATTTACATCCCACCCATCAGCGTAGCAAGGCTCCCATTTCTCCATGGCCGGTCCTGCATTTCTGGTTTGGACACTTTTTTCCCCATGGCCCTTTTGCCCGCTGGGAAGCGAGACTTCTTTGGAGCGCTGATTGGCCTTTCCAGGTTGCTTGGTTGGCCAAAAAGGGCGTATGCGTTTTTTCCTGAATATATTCAGGAAAAAACGCATACGCCCTTTTTGGCCAAGGGCATCATTGTCCACGTTTTGCCGCTTTTCATGTGCTTTCAAGGCGATTCGAATCTACCTCCTGAAATCTGTTTCCTGCAATTCTGCCTTGCTTTCAAAGCCTCTTCGTTGCCTTCCCTTAATATATTTGTGGACGAGAGGTATCATTTAAAACTCTGCAGGTTTGTGAATTGCAGTGCCCCTGAGCTCCATTTTTCAACTCGCTTTTTTGGGAGCTGGCCGCAAAAGCGCAGGATTGCTTCAGGCCCTCTTCTGGTTCTGGGGGGCAGGCTGAGCTTGTGCTTAATTCTTCTTCCTGATGGGAAAATAGAGTGACCTGTGCCTGTCCCAACACCTAGAGCTAGTCTCTCATTGGTTCCCCCTCTTCCCGTTCATCCTCAGGACAAATTGCCACCTGTACGGAACAGGAGGTTAAAGGTGCTGATTCTCCAAGGAGGGAGATGGCTAGTAAATCGGCTGGAATGGCGAACCCCAGCAAAGGAGATGAGAAATGAGGTACGTTTTAGAAAACTTTCCCGATCACACGGTGTACCATCTTCTGGGTTTCTCATGCCTGTTTTCGACGTAGGAAGATGCCCTTGAACCTGGAGATTTGGGACCCATGGGATGGGTACCATGCAGTATTACTTGAAAGGGTCTGCGTTGGCTCACCCAACCTCACCGAACCTCTCAGCCCCAAGAGTGTCCAGCCTTATGTCTCAATCATCTGTGGGTCTAGATATGGTCAATCCAGGTTGCATCACAGCCCCTGAACGAATTTTGTAAGAATTTCTCTCTCTTTCACTGTCTTTGTTTCACGGGTTTTGAAAAGTAATTTAGTTTTATAATGGGGTTTAGCTGCTTTTCACGGCTGTGTTTATGCCGCTTTACACCCCCTTGACTCACTTACAGAGAGATATCAATACATAGGTTTGAAGATTCTTACTAGTCAGATATATTCTTGTGCGGTGAATAGGGGGTGTTGAGTCCAGTTCACTGAAAAAGGAATAGGTCTTGTCTCTGACATATTGGGTTTATGGAACGGTATCGGAGCTAATTTGAAACCCTTGTTTTATGCATCACCCCACCTCACCTTTCCCGTTCAGCAGCCATAGTGTGTTTCCTAAACGTGGGACTCTCTTCTGTTTTGCAATTCAGTTCAAGTGTAGCGGTTTTTACATTCCCTCTAGAAGTGATATCTTATGATAAGTGTCTTTTTCTGTGTGACTTATTTCACTTAGAATCGTCGTACCTAAATCCACTCATCGTGCTGCTACTAGCCTTATGACGTTGATTTCATGGCTGAGTGATATTCCATTGTACATGAGGACCACAACTTCTTTATCCATTTTTCTCTTTCCTAGGATATTTAAGGTGTAATGAAGTGGGGGTTCTTGTCCACAGAGCAGCCCTAAACTTTGGGGTGCCTGTGTCTTGCTGATTTTTAGTTTTCCCAATTCATACGGCCATGAGTGGAAGTGCCCTATGCTCTCCAAGCTGTGTTTTTAGATGTTTCAGAACACACCGTACACTTCTCCGGAGTGCCTGTTGGCAATTTACATCCCACCCATCAGCGTAGCAAGGCTCCCATTTCTCCATGGCCGGTCCTGCATTTCTGGTTTGGACACTTTTTTCCCCATGGCCCTTTTGCCCGCTGGGAAGCGAGACTTCTTTGGAGCGCTGATTGGCCTTTCCAGGTTGCTTGGTTGGCCAAAAAGGGCGTATGCGTTTTTTCCTGAATATATTCAGGAAAAAACGCATACGCCCTTTTTGGCCAAGGGCATCATTGTCCACGTTTTGCCGCTTTTCATGTGCTTTCAAGGCGATTCGAATCTACCTCCTGAAATCTGTTTCCTGCAATTCTGCCTTGCTTTCAAAGCCTCTTCGTTGCCTTCCCTTAATATATTTGTGGACGAGAGGTATCATTTAAAACTCTGCAGGTTTGTGAATTGCAGTGCCCCTGAGCTCCATTTTTCAACTCGCTTTTTTGGGAGCTGGCCGCAAAAGCGCAGGATTGCTTCAGGCCCTCTTCTGGTTCTGGGGGGCAGGCTGAGCTTGTGCTTGATTCTTCTTCCTGATGGGAAAAAAAAATGACCTGTGCCTGTCCCAACACCTAGAGCTAGTCTCTCATTGGTTCCCCCTCTTCCCGTTCATCCTCAGGACAAATTGCAACCTGTACGGAACAGGAGGTTAAAGGTGCTGATTCTCCAAGGAGGGAGATTGCTAGTAAATCGGCTGGAATGGCGAACCCGAGCAAAGGAGATGAGAAATGAGGTGCGTTTTAGAAACCTTTCCCGATCACACGGTGTACCATCTTCTGGGTTTCTCATGCCTGTTTTCGACGTAGGAAGATGCCCTTGAACCTGCAGATTTGGGACCCATGGGATGGGTACCATGCAGTATTACTTGAAAGGGTCTGCGTTGGCTCACCCAACCTCACCGAACCTCTCAGCCCCAAGAGTGTCCACCCTTATGTCTCAATCAGCTGTGGGTCTAGATATGGTCAATCCAGGTTGCATCACAGCCCCTGAACGAATTTTGTAAGAATTTCTCTCTCTTTCACTGTCTTTGTTTCACGGGTTTTGAAAAGTAATTTAGTTTTATAATGGGGTTTAGCTGCTTTTCACGGCTGTGTTTATGCCGCTTTACACCCCCTTGACTCACTTACAGAGAGATATCAATACATAGGTTTGAAGATTCTTACTAGTCAGATATATTCTTGTGCGGTGAATAGGGGGTGTTGAGTCCAGTTCACTGAAAAAGGAATAGGTCTTGTCTCTTACATATTGGGTTTATGGAACGGTATCGGAGCTAATTTGAAACCCTTGTTTTATGCATCACCCCACCTCACCTTTCCCGTTCACCAGCCATAGTGTGTTTCCTAAACGTGGGACTCTGTTCTGTTTTGCAATTCAGTTCAAGTGTAGCGGTTTTTACATTCCCTCTAGAAGTGATATCTTATGATAAGTGTCTTTTTCTGTGTGACTTATTTCACTTAGAATCGTCGTACCTAAATCCACTCATCGTGCTGCTACTAGCCTTATGACGTTGATTTCATGGCTGAGTGATATTCCATTGTACATGAGGACCACAACTTCTTTATCCATTTTTCTCTTTCCTAGGATATTTAAGGTGTAATGAAGTGGGGGTTCTTGTCCACAGAGCAGCCCTAAACTTTGGGGTGCCTGTGTCTTGCTGATTTTTAGTTTTCCCAATTTATACGCCCATGAGTGGAAGTGCCCTATGCTCTCCAAGCTGTGTTTTTTAGATGTTTCAGAACACACCGTACACTTCTCCAGAGTGGCTGTTGGCAATTTACATCCCACCCATCAGCGTAGCAAGGCTCCCATTTCTCCATGGCCGGTCCTGCATTTCTGGTTTGGACACTTTTTTCCGCATGGCCCTTTTGCCCGCTGGGAAGCGAGACTTCTTTGGAGCGCTAATTGGCCTTTCCAGGTTGCTTGGTTGGCCAAAAAGGGCGTATGCGTTTTTTCCTGAATATATTCAGGAAAAAACGCATACGCCCTTTTTGGCCAAGGGCATCATTGTCCACGTTTTGCCGCTTTTCATGTGCTTTCAAGGCGATTCGAATCTACCTCCTGAAATCTGTTTCCTGCAATTCTGCCTTGCTTTCAAAGCCTCTTCGTTGCCTTCCCTTAATATATTTGTGGACGAGAGGTATCATTTAAAACTCTGCAGGTTTGTGAATTGCAGTGCCCCTGAGCTCCATTTTTCAACTCGCTTTTTTGGGAGCTGGCCGCAAAAGCGCAGGATTGCTTCAGGCCTTCTTCTGGTTCTGGGGGGCAGGCTGAGCTTGTGCTTGATTCTTCTTCCTGATGGGAAAATAGAGTGACCTGTGCCTGTCCCAACACCTAGAGCTAGTCTCTCATTGGTTCCCCCTCTTCCCGTTCATCCTCAGGACAAATTGCAACCTGTACGGAACAGGAGGTTAAAGGTGCTGATTCTCCAAGGAGGGAGACGGCTAGTAAATCGGCTGGAATGGCGAACCCGAGCAAAGGAGATGAGAAATGAGGTGCGTTTTAGAAACCTTTCCCGATCACACGGTGTACCATCTTCTGGGTTTCTCATGCCTGTTTTCGACGTAGGAAGATGCCCTTGAACCTGCAGATTTGGGACCCATGGGATGGGTACCATGCAGTATTACTTGAAAGGGTCTGCGTTGGCTCACCCAACCTCACCGAACCTCTCAGCCCCAAGAGTGTCCACCCTTATGTCTCAATCAGCTGTGGGTCTAGATATGGTCAATCCAGGTTGCATCACAGCCCCTGAACGAATTTTGTAAGAATTTCTCTCTCTTTCACTGTCTTTGTTTCACGGGTTTTGAAAAGTAATTTATTTTTATAATGGGGTTTAGCTGCTTTTCACGGCTGTGTTTATGCCGCTTTACACCCCCTTGACTCACTTACAGAGAGATATCAATACATAGGTTTGAAGATTCTTACTAGTCAGATATATTCTTGTGCGGTGAATAGGGGGTGTTGAGTCCAGTTCACTGAAAAAGGAATAGGTCTTGTCTCTTACATATTGGGTTTATGGAACGGTATCGGAGCTAATTTGAAACCCTTGTTTTATGCATCACCCCACCTCACCTTTCCCGTTCAGCAGCCATAGTGTGTTTCCTAAACGTGGGACTCTGTTCTGTTTTGCAATTCAGTTCAAGTGTAGCGGTTTTTACATTCCCTCTCGAAGTGATATCTTATGATAAGTGTATTTTTCTGTGTGACTTATTTCACTTAGAATCGTCGTACCTAAATCCACTCATCGTGCTGCTACTAGCCTTATGACGTTGATTTCATGGCTGAGTGATATTCCATTGTACAGGAGGACCACAACTTCTTTATCCATTTTTCTCTTTCCTAGGATATTTAAGGTGTAATGAAGTGGGGGTTCTTGTCCACAGAGCAGCCCTAAACTTTGGGGTGCCTGTGTCTTGCTGATTTTTAGTTTTCCCAATTTATACGGCCATGAGTGGAAGTGCCCTATGCTCTCCAAGCTGTGTTTTTTAGATGTTTCAGAACACACCGTACACTTCTCCGGAGTGCCTGTTGGCAATTTACATCCCACCCATCAGCGTAGCAAGGCTCCCATTTCTCCATGGCCGGTCCTGCATTTCTGGTTTGGACACTTTTTTCCGCATGGCCCTTTTGCCCGCTGGGAAGCGAGACATCTTTGGAGCGCTGATTGGCCTTTCCAGGTTGCTTGGTTGGCCAAAAAGGGCGTATGCGTTTTTTCCTGAATATATTCAGGAAAAAACGCATACGCCCTTTTTGGCCAAGGGCATCATTGTCCACGTTTTGCCGCTTTTCATGTGCTTTCAAGGCGATTCGAATCTACCTCCTGAAATCTGTTTCCTGCAATTCTGCCTTGCTTTCAAAGCCTCTTCGTTGCCTTCCCTTAATATATTTGTGGACGAGAGGTATCATTTAAAACTCTGCAGGTTTGTGAATTGCAGTGCCCCTGAGCTCCATTTTTCAACTCGCTTTTTTGGGAGCTGGCCGCAAAAGCGCAGGATTGCTTCAGGCCCTCTTCTGGTTCTGAGGGGCAGGCTGAGCTTGTGCTTGATTCTTCTTCCTGATGGGAAAATAGAGTGACCTGTGCCTGTCCCAACACCTAGAGCTAGTCTCTCATTGGTTCCCCCTCTTCCCGTTCATCCTCAGGACAAATTGCAACCTGTACGGAACAGGAGGTTAAAGGTGCTGATTCTCCAAGGAGGGAGACGGCTAGTAAATCGGCTGGAATGGCGAACCCGAGCAAAGGAGATGAGAAATGAGGTGCGTTTTAGAAACCTTTCCCGATCACACGGTGTACCATCTTCTGGGTTTCTCATGCCTGTTTTCGACGTAGGAAGATGCCCTTGAACCTGGAGATTTGGGACCCATGGGATGGGTACCATGCAGTATTACTTGAAAGGGTCTGCGTTGGCTCACCCAACCTCACCGAACCTCTCAGCCCCAAGAGTGTCCAGCCTTATGTCTCAATCATCTGTGGGTCTAGATATGGTCAATCCAGGTTGCATCACAGCCCCTGAACGAATTTTGTAAGAATTTCTCTCTCTTTCACTGTCTTTGTTTCACGGGTTTTGAAAAGTAATTTATTTTTATAATGGGGTTTAGCTGCTTTTCACGGCTGTGTTTATGCCGCTTTACACCCCCTTGACTCACTTACAGAGAGATATCAATACATAGGTTTGAAGATTCTTACTAGTCAGATATATTCTTGTGCGGTGAATAGGGGGTGTTGAGTCCAGTTCACTGAAAAAGGAATAGGTCTTGTCTCTTACATATTGGGTTTATGGAACGGTATCGGAGCTAATTTGAAACCCTTGTTTTATGCATCACCCCACCTCACCTTTCCCGTTCAGCAGCCATAGTGTGTTTCCTAAACGTGGGACTCTGTTCTGTTTTGCAATTCAGTTCAAGTGTAGCGGTTTTTACATTCCCTCTCTAAGTGATATCTTATGATAAGTGTCTTTTTCTGTGTGACTTATTTCACTTAGAATCGTCGAACCTAAATCCACTCATCGTGCTGCTACTAGCCTTAAGACGTTGATTTCATGGCTGAGTGATATTCCATTGTACATGAGGACCACAACTTCTTTATCCATTTTTCTCTTTCCTAGGATATTTAAGGTGTAATGAAGTGGGGGTTCTTGTCCACAGAGCAGCCCTAAACTTTGGGGTGCCTGTGTCTTGCTGATTTTTAGTTTTCCCAATTTATACGGCCATGAGTGGAAGTGCCCTATGCTCTCCAAGCTGTGTTTTTTAGATGTTTCAGAACACACCGTACACTTCTCCAGAGTGGCTGTTGGCAATTTACATCCCACCCATCAGCGTAGCAAGGCTCCCATTTCTCCATGGCCGGTCCTGCATTTCTGGTTTGGACACTTTTTTCCGCATGGCCCTTTTGCCCGCTGGGAAGCGCGACTTCTTTGGAGCGCTGATTGGCCTTTCCAGGTTGCTTGGTTGGCCAAAAAGGGCGTATGCGTTTTTTCCTGAATATATTCAGGAAAAAACGCATACGCCCTTTTTGGCCAAGGGCATCATTGTCCACGTTTTGCCGCTTTTCATGTGCTTTCAAGGCGATTCGAATCTACCTCCTGAAATCTGTTTCCTGCAATTCTGCCTTGCTTTCAAAGCCTCTTCGTTGCCTTCCCTTAATATATTTGTGGACGAGAGGTATCATTGAAAACTCTGCAGGTTTGTGAATTGCAGTGCCCCTGAGCTCCATTTTTCAACTCGCTTTTTTGGGAGCTGGCCGCAAAAGCGCAGGATTGCTTCAGGCCCTCTTCTGGTTCTGGGGTGCAGGCTGAGCTTGTGCTTAATTCTTCTTCCTGATGGGAAAATAGAGTGACCTGTGCCTGTCCCAACACCTAGAGCTAGTCTCTCATTGGTTCCCCCTCTTCCCCTTCATCCTCAGGACAAATTGCAACCTGTACGGAACAGGAGGTTAAAGGTGCTGATTCTCCAAGGAGGGAGATGGCTAGTAAATCGGCTGGAATGGCGAACCCGAGCAAAGGAGATGAGAAATGAGGTGCGTTTTAGAAACCTTTCCCGATCACACGGTGTAGCATCTTCTGGGTTTCTCATGCCTGTTTTCGACGTAGGAAGATGCCCTTGAACCTGGAGATTTGGGACCCATGGGATGGGTACCATGCAGTATTACTTGAAAGGGTCTGCGTTGGCTCACCCAACCTCACCGAACCTCTCAGCCCCAAGAGTGTCCACCCTTATGTCTCAATCAGCTGTGGGTCTAGATATGGTCAATCCAGGTTGCATCACAGCCCCTGAACGAATTTTGTAAGAATTTCTCTCTCTTTCACTGTCTTTGTTTCACGGGTTTTGAAAAGTAATTTATTTTTATAATGGGGTTTAGCTGCTTTTCACGGCTGTGTTTATGCCGCTTTACACCCCCTTGACTCACTTACAGAGAGATATCAATACATAGGTTTGAAGATTCTTACTAGTCAGATATATTCTTGTGCGGTGAATAGGGGGTGTTGAGTCCAGTTCACTGAAAAAGGAATAGGTCTTGTCTCTTACATATTGGGTTTATGGAACGGTATCGGAGCTAATTTGAAACCCTTGTTTTATGCATCACCCCACCTCACCTTTCCCGTTCAGCAGCCATAGTGTGTTTCCTAAACGTGGGACTCTGTTCTGTTTTGCAATTCAGTTCAAGTGTAGCGGTTTTTACATTCCCTCTCGAAGTGATATCTTATGATAAGTGTATTTTTCTGTGTGACTTATTTCACTTAGAATCGTCGTACCTAAATCCACTCATCGTGCTGCTACTAGCCTTATGACGTTGATTTCATGGCTGAGTGATATTCCATTGTACAGGAGGACCACAACTTCTTTATCCATTTTTCTCTTTCCTAGGATATTTAAGGTGTAATGAAGTGGGGGTTCTTGTCCACAGAGCAGCCCTAAACTTTGGGGTGCCTGTGTCTTGCTGATTTTTAGTTTTCCCAATTTATACGGCCATGAGTGGAAGTGCCCTATGCTCTCCAAGCTGTGTTTTTTAGATGTTTCAGAACACACCGTACACTTCTCCGGAGTGCCTGTTGGCAATTTACATCCCACCCATCAGCGTAGCAAGGCTCCCATTTCTCCATGGCCGGTCCTGCATTTCTGGTTTGGACACTTTTTTCCGCATGGCCCTTTTGCCCGCTGGGAAGCGAGACTTCTTTGGAGCGCTGATTGGCCTTTCCAGGTTGCTTGGTTGGCCAAAAAGGGCGTATGCGTTTTTTCCTGAATATATTCAGGAAAAAACGCATACGCCCTTTTTGGCCAAGGGCATCATTGTCCACGTTTTGCCGCTTTTCATGTGCTTTCAAGGCGATTCGAATCTACCTCCTGAAATCTGTTTCCTGCAATTCTGCCTTGCTTTCAAAGCCTCTTCGTTGCCTTCCCTTAATATATTTGTGGACGAGAGGTATCATTTAAAACTCTGCAGGTTTGTGAATTGCAGTGCCCCTGAGCTCCATTTTTCAACTCGCTTTTTTGGGAGCTGGCCGCAAAAGCGCAGGATTGCTTCAGGCCCTCTTCTGGTTCTGAGGGGCAGGCTGAGCTTGTGCTTGATTCTTCTTCCTGATGGGAAAATAGAGTGACCTGTGCCTGTCCCAACACCTAGAGCTAGTCTCTCATTGGTTCCCCCTCTTCCCGTTCATCCTCAGGACAAATTGCAACCTGTACGGAACAGGAGGTTAAAGGTGCTGATTCTCCAAGGAGGGAGACGGCTAGTAAATCGGCTGGAATGGCGAACCCGAGCAAAGGAGATGAGAAATGAGGTGCGTTTTAGAAACCTTTCCCGATCACACGGTGTACCATCTTCTGGGTTTCTCATGCCTGTTTTCGACGTAGGAAGATGCCCTTGAACCTGGAGATTTGGGACCCATGGGATGGGTACCATGCAGTATTACTTGAAAGGGTCTGCGTTGGCTCACCCAACCTCACCGAACCTCTCAGCCCCAAGAGTGTCCAGCCTTATGTCTCAATCATCTGTGGGTCTAGATATGGTCAATCCAGGTTGCATCACAGCCCCTGAACGAATTTTGTAAGAATTTCTCTCTCTTTCACTGCCTTTGTTTCACGGGTTTTGAAAAGTAATTTATTTTTATAATGGGGTTTAGCTGCTTTTCACGGCTGTGTTTATGCCGCTTTACACCCCCTTGACTCACTTACAGAGAGATATCAATACATAGGTTTGAAGATTCTTACTAGTCAGATATATTCTTGTGCGGTGAATAGGGGGTGTTGAGTCCAGTTCACTGAAAAAGGAATAGGTCTTGTCTCTTACATATTGGGTTTATGGAACGGTATCGGAGCTAATTTGAAACCCTTGTTTTATGCATCACCCCACCTCACCTTTCCCGTTCAGCAGCAATAGTGTGTTTCCTAAACGTGGGACTCTGTTCTGTTTTGCAATTCAGTTCAAGTGTAGCGGTTTTTACATTCCCTCTCTAAGTGATATCTTATGATAAGTGTCTTTTTCTGTGTGACTTATTTCACTTAGAATCGTCGAACCTAAATCCACTCATCGTGCTGCTACTAGCCTTAAGACGTTGATTTCATGGCTGAGTGATATTCCATTGTACATGAGGACCACAACTTCTTTATCCATTTTTCTCTTTCCTAGGATATTTAAGGTGTAATGAAGTGGGGGTTCTTGTCCACAGAGCAGCCCTAAACTTTGGGGTGCCTGTGTCTTGCTGATTTTTAGTTTTCCCAATTTATACGGCCATGAGTGGAAGTGCCCTATGCTCTCCAAGCTGTGTTTTTTAGATGTTTCAGAACACACCGTACACTTCTCCAGAGTGGCTGTTGGCAATTTACATCCCACCCATCAGCGTAGCAAGGCTCCCATTTCTCCATGGCCGGTCCTGCATTTCTGGTTTGGACACTTTTTTCCGCATGGCCCTTTTGCCCGCTGGGAAGCGAGACTTCTTTGGAGCGCTGATTGGCCTTTCCAGGTTGCTTGGTTGGCCAAAAAGAGCGTATGCGTTTTTTCCTGAATATATTCAGGAAAAAACACATACGCCCTTTTTGGCCAAGGGCATCATTGTCCACGTTTTGCCGCTTTTCATGTGCTTTCAAGGCGATTCGAATCTACCTCCTGAAATCTGTTTCCTGCAATTCTGCCTTGCTTTCAAAGCCTCTTCGTTGCCTTCCCTTAATATATTTGTGGACGAGAGGTATCATTTAAAACTCTGCAGGTTTGTGAATTGCAGTGCCCCTGAGCTCCATTTTTCAACTCGCTTTTTTGGGAGCTGGCCGCAAAAGCGCAGGATTGCTTCAGGCCCTCTTCTGGTTCTGGGGGGCAGGCTGAGCTTGTGCTTGATTCTTCTTCCTGATGGGAAAATAGAGTGACCTGTGCCTGTCCCAACACCTAGAGCTAGTCTCTCATTGGTTCCCCCTCTTCCCGTTCATCCTCAGGACAAATTGCAACCTGTACGGAACAGGAGGTTAAAGGTGCTGATTCTCCAAGGAGGGAGATGGCTAGTAAATCGGCTGGAATGGGGAACCCGAGCAAAGGAGATGAGAAATGAGGTGCGTTTTAGAAACCTTTCCCGATCACACGGTGTACCATCTTCTGGGTTTCTCATGCCTGTTTTCGACGTAGGAAGATGCCCTTGAACCTGGAGATTTGGGACCCATGGGATGGGTACCATGCAGTATTACTTGAAAGGGTCTGCGTTGGCTCACCCAACCTCACCGAACCTCTCAGCCCCAAGAGTGTCCAGCCTTATGTCTCAATCATCTGTGGGTCTAGATATGGTCAATCCAGGTTGCATCACAGCCCCTGAACGAATTTTGTAAGAATTTCTCTCTCTTTCACTGCCTTTGTTTCACGGGTTTTGAAAAGTAATTTAGTTTTATAATGGGGTTTAGCTGCTTTTCACGGCTGTGTTTATGCCGCTTTACACCCCCTTGACTCACTTACAGAGAGATATCAATACATGGGTTTGAAGATTCTTACTAGTCAGATATATTCTTGTGCGGTGAATAGGGGGTGTTGAGTCCAGTTCACTGAAAAAGGAATAGGTCTTGTCTCTTACATATTGGGTTTATGGAACGGTATCGGAGCTAATTTGAAACCCTTGTTTTATGCATCACCCCACCTCACCTTTCCCGTTCAGCAGCCATAGTGTGTTTCCTAAACGTGGGACTCTGTTCTGTTTTGCAATTCAGTTCAAGTGTAGCGGTTTTTACATTCCCTCTAGAAGTGATATCTTATGATAAGTGTCTTTTTCTGTGTGACTTATTTCACTTAGAATCGTCGTACCTAAATCCACTCATCGTGCTGCTACTAGCCTTATGACGTTGATTTCATGGCTGAGTGATATTCCATTGTACATGAGGACCACAACTTCTTTATCCATTTTTCTCTTTCCTAGGATATTTAAGGTGTAATGAAGTGGGGGTTCTTGTCCACAGAGCAGCCCTAAACTTTGGGGTGCCTGTGTCTTGCTGATTTTTAGTTTTCCCAATTTATACGCCCATGAGTGGAAGTGCCCTATGCTCTCCAAGCTGTGTTTTTTAGATGTTTCAGAACACACCGTACACTTCTCCGGAGTGCCTGTTGGCAATTTACATCCCACCCATCAGCGTAGCAAGGCTCCCATTTCTCCATGGCTGGTCCTGCATTTCTGGTTTGGACACTTTTTTCCGCATGGCCCTTTTGCCCGCTGGGAAGCGAGACTTCTTTGGAGCGCTGATTGGCCTTTCCAGGTTGCTTGGTTGGCCAAAAAGGGCGTATGCGTTTTTTCCTGAATATATTCAGGAAAAAACGCATACGCCCTTTTTGGCCAAGGGCATCATTGTCCACGTTTTGCCGCTTTTCATGTGCTTTCAAGGCGATTCGAATCTACCTCCTGAAATCTGTTTCCTGCAATTCTGCCTTGCTTTCAAAGCCTCTTCGTTGCCTTCCCTTAATATATTTGTGGACGAGAGGTATCATTTAAAACTCTGCAGGTTTGTGAATTGCAGTGCCCCTGAGCTCCATTTTTCAACTCGCTTTTTTGGGAGCTGGCCGCAAAAGCGCAGGATTGCTTCAGGCCCTCTTCTGGTTCTGGGGGGCAGGCTGAGCTTGTGCTTAATTCTTCTTCCTGATGGGAAAATAGAGTGACCTGTGCCTGTCCCAACACCTAGAGCTAGTCTCTCATTGGTTCCCCCTCTTCCCCTTCATCCTCAGGACAAATTGCAACCTGTACGGAACAGGAGGTTAAAGGTGCTGATTCTCCAAGGAGGGAGATGGCTAGTAAATCGGCTGGAATGGCGAACCCGAGCAAAGGAGATGAGAAATGAGGTGCGTTTTAGAAACCTTTCCCGATCACACGGTGTAGCATCTTCTGGGTTTCTCATGCCTGTTTTCGACGTAGGAAGATGCCCTTGAACCTGGAGATTTGGGACCCATGGGATGGGTACCATGCAGTATTACTTGAAAGGGTCTGCGTTGGCTCACCCAACCTCACCGAACCTCTCAGCCCCAAGAGTGTCCACCCTTATGTCTCAATCAGCTGTGGGTCTAGATATGGTCAATCCAGGTTGCATCACAGCCCCTGAACGAATTTTGTAAGAATTTCTCTCTCTTTCACTGTCTTTGTTTCACGGGTTTTGAAAAGTAGTTTATTTTTATAATGGGGTTTAGCTGCTTTTCACGGCTGTGTTTATGCCGCTTTACACCCCCTTGACTCACTTACAGAGAGATATCAATACATAGGTTTGAAGATTCTTACTAGTCAGATATATTCTTGTGCGGTGAATAGGGGGTGTTGAGTCCAGTTCACTGAAAAAGGAATAGGTCTTGTCTCTTACATATTGGGTTTATGGAACGGTATCGAAGCTAATTTGAAACCCTTGTTTTATGCATCACCCCACCTCACCTTTCCCGTTCAGCAGCCATAGTGTGTTTCCTAAACGTGGGACTCTGTTCTGTTTTGCAATTCAGTTCAAGTGTAGCGGTTTTTACATTCCCTCTAGAAGTGATATCTTAGGATAAGTGTCTTTTTCTGTGTGACTTATTTCACTTAGAATCGTCGTACCTAAATCCACTCATCGTGCTGCTACTAGCCTTATGACGTTGATTTCATGGCTGAGTGATATTCCATTGTACATGAGGACCACAACTTCTTTATCCATTTTTCTCTTTCCTAGGATATTTAAGGTGTAATGAAGTGGGGGTTCTTGTCCACAGAGCAGCCCTAAACTTTGGGGTGCCTGTGTCTTGCTGATTTTTAGTTTTCCCAATTTATACGCCCATGAGTGGAAGTGCCCTATGCTCTCCAAGCTGTGTATTTAGATGTTTCAGAACACACCGTACACTTCTCCGGAGTGCCTGTTGGCAATTTACATCCCACCCATCAGCGTAGCAAGGCTCCCATTTCTCCATGGCCGGTCCTGCATTTCTGGTTTGGACACTTTTTTCCCCATGGCCCTTTTGCCCGCTGGGAAGCGAGACTTCTTTGGAGCGCTGATTGGCCTTTCCAGGTTGCTTGGTTGGCCAAAAAGGGCGTATGCGTTTTTTCCTGAATATATTCAGGAAAAAACGCATACGCCCTTTTTGGCCAAGGGCATCATTGTCCACGTTTTGCCGCTTTTCATGTGCTTTCAAGGCGATTCGAATCTACCTCCTGAAATCTGTTTCCTGCAATTCTGCCTTGCTTTCAAAGCCTCTTCGTTGCCTTCCCTTAATATATTTGTGGACGAGAGGTATCATTTAAAACTCTGCAGGTTTGTGAATTGCAGTGCCCCTGAGCTCCATTTTTCAACTCGCTTTTTTGGGAGCTGGCCGCAAAAGCGCAGGATTGCTTCAGGCCCTCTTCTGGTTCTGGGGGGCAGGCTGAGCTTGTGCTTGATTCTTCTTCCTGATGGGAAAATAGAGTGACCTGTGCCTGTCCCAACACCTAGAGCTAGTCTCTCATTGGTTCCCCCTCTTCCCGTTCATCCTCAGGACAAATTGCAACCTGTACGGAACAGGAGGTTAAAGGTGCTGATTCTCCAAGGAGGGAGACGGCTAGTAAATCGGCTGGAATGGCGAACCCGAGCAAAGGAGATGAGAAATGAGGTGCGTTTTAGAAACCTTTCCCGATCACACGGTGTAGCATCTTCTGGGTTTCTCATGCCTGTTTTCGACGTAGGAAGATGCCCTTGAACCTGGAGATTTGGGACCCATGGGATGGGTACCACGCAGTATTACTTGAAAGGGTCTGCGTTGGCTCACCAAACCTCACCGAACCTCTCAGCCCCAAGAGTGTCCACCCTTATGTCTCAATCAGCTGTGGGTCTAGATATGGTCAATCCAGGTTGCATCACAGCCCGTGAACGAATTTTGTAAGAATTACTCTCGCTTTCACTGTCTTTGTTTCACGGGTTTTGAAAAGTAATTTAGTTTTATAATGGGGTTTAGCTGCTTTTCACGGCTGTGTTTATGCCGCTTTACACCCCCTTGACTCACTTACAGAGAGATATCAATACATAGGTTTGAAGATTCTTACTAGTCAGATATATTCTTGTGCGGTGAATAGGGGGTGTTGAGTCCAGTTCACTGAAAAAGGAATAGGTCTTGTCTCTTACATATTGGGTTTATGGAACGGTATCTGAGCTAATTTGAAACCCTTGTTTTATGCATCACCCCTCCTCACCTTTCCCGTTCAGCAGCCATAGTGTGTTTCCTAAACGTGGGACTCTGTTCTGTTTTGCAATTCAGTTCAAGTGTAGCGGTTTTTACATTCCCTCTAGAAGTGATATCTTAGGATAAGTGTCTTTTTCTGTGTGACTTATTTCACTTAGAATCGTCGTACCTAAATCCACTCATCGTGCTGCTACTAGCCTTATGACGTTGATTTCATGGCTGAGTGATATTCCATTGTACATGAGGACCACAACTTCTTTATCCATTTTTCTCTTTCCTAGGATATTTAAGGTGTAATGAAGTGGGGGTTCTTGTCCACAGAGCAGCCCTAAACTTTGGGGTGCCTGTGTCTTGCTGATTTTTAGTTTTCCCAATTTATACGGCCATGAGTGGAAGTGCCCTATGCTCTCCAAGCTGTGTTTTTTAGATGTTTCAGAACACACCGTACACTTCTCCAGAGTGGCTGTTGGCAATTTACATCCCACCCATCAGCGTAGCAAGGCTCCCATTTCTCCATGGCCGGTCCTGCATTTCTGGTTTGGACACTTTTTTCCGCATGGCCCTTTTGCCCGCTGGGAAGCGAGACTTCTTTGGAGCGCTGATTGGCCTTTCCAGGTTGCTTGGTTGGCCAAAAAGGGCGTATGCGTTTTTTCCTGAATATATTCAGGAAAAAACGCATACGCCCTTTTTGGCCAAGGGCATCATTGTCCACGTTTTGCCGCTTTTCATGTGCTTTCAAGGCGATTCGAATCTACCTCCTGAAATCTGTTTCCTGCAATTCTGCCTTGCTTTCAAAGCCTCTTCGTTGCCTTCCCTTAATATATTTGTGGACGAGAGGTATCATTTAAAACTCTGCAGGTTTGTGAATTGCAGTGCCCCTGAGCTCCATTTTTCAACTCGCTTTTTTGGGAGCTGGCCGCAAAAGCGCAGGATTGCTTCAGGCCCTCTTCTGGTTCTGGGGGGCAGGCTGAGCTTGTGCTTGATTCTTCTTCCTGATGGGAAAATAGAGTGACCTGTGCCTGTCCCAACACCTAGAGCTAGTCTCTCATTGGTTCCCCCTCTTCCCGTTCATCCTCAGGACAAATTGCAACCTGTACGGAACAGGAGGTTAAAGGTGCTGATTCTCCAAGGAGGGAGATGGCTAGTAAATCGGCTGGAATGGGGAACCCGAGCAAAGGAGATGAGAAATGAGGTGCGTTTTAGAAACCTTTCCCGATCACACGGTGTACCATCTTCTGGGTTTCTCATGCCTGTTTTCGACGTAGGAAGATGCCCTTGAACCTGGAGATTTGGGACCCATGGGATGGGTACCATGCAGTATTACTTGAAAGGGTCTGCGTTGGCTCACCCAACCTCACCGAACCTCTCAGCCCCAAGAGTGTCCAGCCTTATGTCTCAATCATCTGTGGGTCTAGATATGGTCAATCCAGGTTGCATCACAGCCCCTGAACGAATTTTGTAAGAATTTCTCTCTCTTTCACTGCCTTTGTTTCACGGGTTTTGAAAAGTAATTTATTTTTATAATGGGGTTTAGCTGCTTTTCACGGCTGTGTTTATGCCGCTTTACACCCCCTTGACTCACTTACAGAGAGATATCAATACATAGGTTTGAAGATTCTTACTAGTCAGATATATTCTTGTGCGGTGAATAGGGGGTGTTGAGTCCAGTTCACTGAAAAAGGAATAGGTCTTGTCTCTTACATATTGGGTTTATGGAACGGTATCGGAGCTAATTTGAAACCCTTGTTTTATGCATCACCCCACCTCACCTTTCCCGTTCAGCAGCCATAGTGTGTTTCCTAAACGTGGGACTCTGTTCTGTTTTGCAATTCAGTTCAAGTGTAGCGGTTTTTACATTCCCTCTCTAAGTGATATCTTATGATAAGTGTCTTTTTCTGTGTGACTTATTTCACTTAGAATCGTCGTACCTAAATCCACTCATCGTGCTGCTACTAGCCTTAAGACGTTGATTTCATGGCTGAGTGATATTCCATTGTACATGAGGACCACAACTTCTTTATCCATTTTTCTCTTTCCTAGGATATTTAAGGTGTAATGAAGTGGGGGTTCTTGTCCACAGAGCAGCCCTAAACTTTGGGGTGCCTGTGTCTTGCTGATTTTTAGTTTTCCCAATTTATACGGCCATGAGTGGAAGTGCCCTATGCTCTCCAAGCTGTGTTTTTTAGATGTTTCAGAACACACCGTACACTTCTCCAGAGTGGCTGTTGGCAATTTACATCCCACCCATCAGCGTAGCAAGGCTCCCATTTCTCCATGGCCGGTCCTGCATTTCTGGTTTGGACACTTTTTTCCGCATGGCCCTTTTGCCCGCTGGGAAGCGAGACTTCTTTGGAGCGCTGATTGGCCTTTCCAGGTTGCTTGGTTGGCCAAAAAGGGCGTATGCGTTTTTTCCTGAATATATTCAGGAAAAAACGCATACGCCCTTTTTGGCCAAGGGCATCATTGTCCACGTTTTGCCGCTTTTCATGTGCTTTCAAGGCGATTCGAATCTACCTCCTGAAATCTGTTTCCTGCAATTCTGCCTTGCTTTCAAAGCCTCTTCGTTGCCTTCCCTTAATATATTTGTGGACGAGAGGTATCATTTAAAACTCTGCAGGTTTGTGAATTGCAGTGCCCCTGAGCTCCATTTTTCAACTCGCTTTTTTGGGAGCTGGCCGCAAAAGCGCAGGATTGCTTCAGGCCCTCTTCTGGTTCTGGGGGGCAGGCTGAGCTTGTGCTTGATTCTTCTTCCTGATGGGAAAATAGAGTGACCTGTGCCTGTCCCAACACCTAGAGCTAGTCTCTCATTGGTTCCCCCTCTTCCCGTTCATCCTCAGGACAAATTGCAACCTGTACGGAACAGGAGGTTAAAGGTGCTGATTCTCCAAGGAGGGAGATGGCTAGTAAATCGGCTGGAATGGGGAACCCGAGCAAAGGAGATGAGAAATGAGGTGCGTTTTAGAAACCTTTCCCGATCACACGGTGTACCATCTTCTGGGTTTCTCATGCCTGTTTTCGACGTAGGAAGATGCCCTTGAACCTGGAGATTTGGGACCCATGGGATGGGTACCATGCAGTATTACTTGAAAGGGTCTGCGTTGGCTCACCCAACCTCACCGAACCTCTCAGCCCCAAGAGTGTCCAGCCTTATGTCTCAATCATCTGTGGGTCTAGATATGGTCAATCCAGGTTGCATCACAGCCCCTGAACGAATTTTGTAAGAATTTCTCTCTCTTTCACTGCCTTTGTTTCACGGGTTTTGAAAAGTAATTTATTTTTATAATGGGGTTTAACTGCTTTTCACGGCTGTGTTTATGCCGCTTTACACCCCCTTGACTCACTTACAGAGAGATATCAATACATAGGTTTGAAGATTCTTACTAGTCAGATATATTCTTGTGCGGTGAATAGGGGGTGTTGAGTCCAGTTCACTGAAAAAGGAATAGGTCTTGTCTCTTACATATTGGGTTTATGGAACGGTATCGGAGCTAATTTGAAACCCTTGTTTTATGCATCACCCCACCTCACCTTTCCCGTTCAGCAGCCATAGTGTGTTTCCTAAACGTGGGACTCTGTTCTGTTTTGCAATTCAGTTCAAGTGTAGCGGTTTTTACATTCCCTCTCTAAGTGATATCTTATGATAAGTGTCTTTTTCTGTGTGACTTATTTCACTTAGAATCGTCGTACCTAAATCCACTCATCGTGCTCCTACTAGCCTTAAGACGTTGATTTCATGGCTGAGTGATATTCCATTGTACATGAGGACCACAACTTCTTTATCCATTTTTCTCTTTCCTAGGATATTTAAGGTGTAATGAAGTGGGGGTTCTTGTCCACAGAGCAGCCCTAAACTTTGGGGTGCCTGTGTCTTGCTGATTTTTAGTTTTCCCAATTTATACGGCCATGAGTGGAAGTGCCCTATGCTCTCCAAGCTGTGTTTTTTAGATGTTTCAGAACACACCGTACACTTCTCCAGAGTGGCTGTTGGCAATTTACATCCCACCCATCAGCGTAGCAAGGCTCCCATTTCTCCATGGCCGGTCCTGCATTTCTGGTTTGGACACTTTTTTCCGCATGGCCCTTTTGCCCGCTGGGAAGCGAGACTTCTTTGGAGCGCTGATTGGCCTTTCCAGGTTGCTTGGTTGGCCAAAAAGGGCGTATGCGTTTTTTCCTGTATATATTCAGGAAAAAACGCATACGCCCTTTTTGGCCAAGGGCATCATTGTCCACGTTTTGCCGCTTTTCATGTGCTTTCAAGGCGATTCGAATCTACCTCCTGAAATCTGTTTCCTGCAATTCTGCCTTGCTTTCAAAGCCTCTTCGTTGCCTTCCCTTAATATATTTGTGGACGAGAGGTATCATTTAAAACTCTGCAGGTTTGTGAATTGCAGTGCCCCTGAGCTCCATTTTTCAACTCGCTTTTTTGGGAGCTGGCCGCAAAAGCGCAGGATTGCTTCAGGCCCTCTTCTGGTTCTGGGGGGCAGGCTGAGCTTGTGCTTGATTCTTCTTCCTGATGGGAAAATAGAGTGACCTGTGCCTGTCCCAACACCTAGAGCTAGTCTCTCATTGGTTCCCCCTCTTCCCGTTCATCCTCAGGACAAATTGCAACCTGTACGGAACAGGAGGTTAAAGGTGCTGATTCTCCAAGGAGGGAGATGGCTAGTAAATCGGCTGGAATGGGGACCCCGAGCAAAGGAGATGAGAAATGAGGTGCATTTTAGAAACCTTTCCCGATCACACGGTGTACCATCTTCTGGGTTTCTCATGCCTGTTTTCGACGTAGGAAGATGCCCTTGAACCTGGAGATTTGGGACCCATGGGATGGGTACCATGCAGTATTACTTGAAAGGGTCTGCGTTGGCTCACCCAACCTCACCGAACCTCTCAGCCCCAAGAGTGTCCAGCCTTATGTCTCAATCATCTGTGGGTCTAGATATGGTCAATCCAGGTTGCATCACAGCCCCTGAACGAATTTTGTAAGAATTTCTCTCTCTTTCACTGCCTTTGTTTCACGGGTTTTGAAAAGTAATTTATTTTTATAATGGGGTTTAGCTGCTTTTCACGGCTGTGTTTATGCCGCTTTACACCCCCTTGACTCACTTACAGAGAGATATCAATACATGGGTTTGAAGATTCTTACTAGTCAGATATATTCTTGTGCGGTGAATAGGGGGTGTTGAGTCCAGTTCACTGAAAAAGGAATAGGTCTTGTCTCTTACATATTGGGTTTATGGAACGGTATCGGAGCTAATTTGAAACCCTTGTTTTATGCATCACCCCACCTCACCTTTCCCGTTCAGCAGCCATAGTGTGTTTCCTAAACGTGGGACTCTGTTCTGTTTTGCAATTCAGTTCAAGTGTAGCGGTTTTTACATTCCCTCTAGAAGTGATATCTTATGATAAGTGTCTTTTTCTGTGTGACTTATTTCACTTAGAATCGTCGTACCTAAATCCACTCATCGTGCTGCTACTAGCCTTATGACGTTGATTTCATGGCTGAGTGATATTCCATTGTACATGAGGACCACAACTTCTTTATCCATTTTTCTCTTTCCTAGGATATTTAAGGTGTAATGAAGTGGGGGTTCTTGTCCACAGAGCAGCCCTAAACTTTGGGGTGCCTGTGTCTTGCTGATTTTTAGTTTTCCCAATTTATACGCCCATGAGTGGAAGTGCCCTATGCTCTCCAAGCTGTGTTTTTTGGATGTTTCAGAACACACCGTACACTTCTCCGGAGTGCCTGTTGGCAATTTACATCCCACCCATCAGCGTAGCAAGGCTCCCATTTCTCCATGGCTGGTCCTGCATTTCTGGTTTGGACACTTTTTTCCGCATGGCCCTTTTGCCCGCTGGGAAGCGAGACTTCTTTGGAGCGCTGATTGGCCTTTCCAGGTTGCTTGGTTGGCCAAAAAGGGCGTATGCGTTTTTTCCTGAATATATTCAGGAAAAAACGCATACGCCCTTTTTGGCCAAGGGCATCATTGTCCACGTTTTGCCGCTTTTCATGTGCTTTCAAGGCGATTCGAATCTACCTCCTGAAATCTGTTTCCTGCAATTCTGCCTTGCTTTCAAAGCCTCTTCGTTGCCTTCCCTTAATATATTTGTGGACGAGAGGTATCATTTAAAACTCTGCAGGTTTGTGAATTGCAGTGCCCCTGAGCTCCATTTTTCAACTCGCTTTTTTGGGAGCTGGCCGCAAAAGCGCAGGATTGCTTCAGGCCCTCTTCTGGTTCTGGGGGGCAGGCTGAGCTTGTGCTTAATTCTTCTTCCTGATGGGAAAATAGAGTGACCTGTGCCTGTCCCAACACCTAGAGCTAGTCTCTCATTGGTTCCCCCTCTTCCCCTTCATCCTCAGGACAAATTGCAACCTGTACGGAACAGGAGGTTAAAGGTGCTGATTCTCCAAGGAGGGAGATGGCTAGTAAATCGGCTGGAATGGCGAACCCGAGCAAAGGAGATGAGAAATGAGGTGCGTTTTAGAAACCGTTCCCGATCACACGGTGTAGCATCTTCTGGGTTTCTCATGCCTGTTTTCGACGTAGGAAGATGCCCTTGAACCTGGAGATTTGGGACCCATGGGATGGGTACCATGCAGTATTACTTGAAAGGGTCTGCGTTGGCTCACCCAACCTCACCGAACCTCTCAGCCCCAAGAGTGTCCACCCTTATGTCTCAATCAGCTGTGGGTCTAGATATGGTCAATCCAGGTTGCATCACAGCCCCTGAACGAATTTTGTAAGAATTTCTCTCTCTTTCACTGTCTTTGTTTCACGGGTTTTGAAAAGTAGTTTATTTTTATAATGGGGTTTAGCTGCTTTTCACGGCTGTGTTTATGCCGCTTTACACCCCCTTGACTCACTTACAGAGAGATATCAATACATAGGTTTGAAGATTCTTACTAGTCAGATATATTCTTGTGCGGTGAATAGGGGGTGTTGAGTCCAGTTCACTGAAAAAGGAATAGGTCTTGTCTCTTACATATTGGGTTTATGGAACGGTATCGAAGCTAATTTGAAACCCTTGTTTTATGCATCACCCCACCTCACCTTTCCCGTTCAGCAGCCATAGTGTGTTTCCTAAACGTGGGACTCTGTTCTGTTTTGCAATTCAGTTCAAGTGTAGCGGTTTTTACATTCCCTCTAGAAGTGATATCTTATGATAAGTGTCTTTTTCTGTGTGACTTATTTCACTTAGAATCGTCGTACCTAAATCCACTCATCGTGCTGCTACTAGCCTTATGACGTTGATTTCATGGCTGAGTGATATTCCATTGTACATGAGGACCACAACTTCTTTATCCATTTTTCTCTTTCCTAGGATATTTAAGGTGTAATGAAGTGGGGGTTCTTGTCCACAGAGCAGCCCTAAACTTTGGGGTGCCTGTGTCTTGCTGATTTTTAGTTTTCCCAATTCATACGGCCATGAGTGGAAGTGCCCTATGCTCTCCAAGCTGTGTTTTTAGATGTTACAGAACACACCGTACACTTCTCCGGAGTGCCTGTTGGCAATTTACATCCCACCCATCAGCGTAGCAAGGCTCCCATTTCTCCATGGCCGGTCCTGCATTTCTGGTTTGGACACTTTTTTCCGCATGGCCCTTTTGCCCGCTGGGAAGCGAGACTTCTTTGGAGCGCTGATTGGCCTTTCCAGGTTGCTTGGTTGGCCAAAAAGGGCGTATGCGTTTTTTCCTGAATATATTCAGGAAAAAACGCATACGCCCTTTTTGGCCAAGGGCATCATTGTCCACGTTTTGCCGCTTTTCATGTGCTTTCAAGGCGATTCGAATCTACCTCCTGAAATCTGTTTCCTGCAATTCTGCCTTGCTTTCAAAGCCTCTTCGTTGCCTTCCCTTAATATATTTGTGGACGAGAGGTATCATTTAAAACTCTGCAGGTTTGTGAATTGCAGTGCCCCTGAGCTCCATTTTTCAACTCGCTTTTTTGGGAGCTGGCCGCAAAAGCGCAGGATTGCTTCAGGCCCTCTTCTGGTTCTGGGGGGCAGGCTGAGCTTGTGCTTGATTCTTCTTCCTGATGGGAAAATAGAGTGACCTGTGCCTGTCCCAACACCTAGAGCTAGTCTCTCATTGGTTCCCCCTCTTCCCGTTCATCCTCAGGACAAATTGCAACCTGTACGGAACAGGAGGTTAAAGGTGCTGATTCTCCAAGGAGGGAGATGGCTAGTAAATCGGCTGGAATGGCGAACCCGAGCAAAGGAGATGAGAAATGAGGTGCGTTTTAGAAACCTTTCCCGATCACACGGTGTACCATCTTCTGGGTTTCTCATGCCTGTTTTCGACGTAGGAAGATGCCCTTGAACCTGGAGATTTGGGACCCATGGGATGGGTACCATGCAGTATTACTTGAAAGGGTCTGCGTTGGCTCACCCAACCTCACCGAACCTCTCAGCCCCAAGAGTGTCCACCCTTATGTCTCAATCAGCTGTGGGTCTAGATATGGTCAATCCAGGTTGCATCACAGCCCGTGAACGAATTTTGTAAGAATTTCTCTCGCTTTCACTGTCTTTGTTTCACGGGTTTTGAAAAGTAATTTATTTTTATAATGGGGTTTAGCTGCTTTTCACGGCTGTGTTTAGGCCGCTTTACACCCCCTTGACTCACTTACAGAGAGATATCAATACATAGGTTTGAAGATTCTTACTAGTCAGATATATTCTTGTGCGGTGAATAGGGGGTGTTGAGTCCAGTTCACTGAAAAAGGAATAGGTCTTGTCTCTTACATATTGGGATTATGGAACGGTATCGGAGCTAATTTGAAACCCTTGTTTTATGCATCACCCCACCTCACCTTTCCCGTTCAGCAGCCATAGTGTGTTTCCTAAACGTGTGACTCTGTTCTGTTTTGCAATTCAGTTCAAGTGTAGCGGTTTTTACATTCCCTCTCTAAGTGATATCTTATGATAAGTGTCTTTTTCTGTGTGACTTATTTCACTTAGAATCGTCGTACCTAAATCCACTCATCGTGCTGCTACTAGCCTTATGATGTTGATTTCATGGCTGAGTGATATTCCATTGTACATGAGGACCACAACTTCTTTATCCATTTTTCTCTTTCCTAGGATATTTAAGGTGTAATGAAGTGGGGGTTCTTGTCCACAGAGCAGCCCTAAACTTTGGGGTGCCTGTGTCTTGCTGATTTTTAGTTTTCCCAATTCATACGGCCATGAGTGGAAGTGCCCTATGCTCTCCAAGCTGTGTTTTTAGATGTTTCAGAACACACCGTACACTTCTCCGGATTGCCTGTTGGCAATTTACATCCCACCCATCAGCGTAGCAAGGCTCCCATTTCTCCATGGCCGGTCCTGCATTTCTGGTTTGGACACTTTTTTCCCCATGGCCCTTTTGCCCGCTGGGAAGCGAGACTTCTTTGGAGCGCTGATTGGCCTTTCCAGGTTGCTTGGTTGGCCAAAAAGGGCGTATGCGTTTTTTCCTGAATATATTCAGGAAAAAACGCATACGCCCTTTTTGGCCAAGGGCATCATTGTCCACGTTTTGCCGCTTTTCATGTGCTTTCAAGGCGATTCGAATCTACCTCCTGAAATCTGTTTCCTGCAATTCTGCCTTGCTTTCAAAGCCTCTTCGTTGCCTTCCCTTAATATATTTGTGGACGAGAGGTATCATTTAAAACTCTGCAGGTTTGTGAATTGCAGTGCCCCTGAGCTCCATTTTTCAACTCGCTTTTTTGGGAGCTGGCCGCAAAAGCGCAGGATTGCTTCAGGCCCTCTTCTGGTTCTGGGGGGCAGGCTGAGCTTGTGCTTGATTCTTCTTCCTGATGGGAAAATAGAGTGACCTGTGCCTGTCCCAACACCTAGAGCTAGTCTCTCATTGGTTCCCCCTCTTCCCGTTCATCCTCAGGACAAATTGCAACCTGTACGGAACAGGAGGTTAAAGGTGCTGATTCTCCAAGGAGGGAGATGGCTAGTAAATCGGCTGGAATGGCGAACCCGAGCAAAGGAGATGAGAAATGAGGTGCGTTTTAGAAACCTTTCCCGATCACACGGTGTACCATCTTCTGGGTTTCTCATGCCTGTTTTCGACGTAGGAAGATGCCCTTGAACCTGGAGATTTGGGACCCATGGGATGGGTACCATGCAGTATTACTTGAAAGGGTCTGCGTTGGCTCACCCAACCTCACCGAACCTCTCAGCCCCAAGAGTGTCCACCCTTATGTCTCAATCAGCTGTGGGTCTAGATATGGTCAAGCCAGGTTGCATCACAGCCCGTGAACGAATTTTGTAAGAATTTCTCTCGCTTTCACTGTCTTTGTTTCACGGGTTTTGAAAAGTAATTTATTTTTATAATGGGGTTTAGCTGCTTTTCACGGCTGTGTTTAGGCCGCTTTACACCCCCTTGACTCACTTACAGAGAGATATCAATACATAGGTTTGAAGATTCTTACTAGTCAGATATATTCTTGTGCGGTGAATAGGGGGTGTTGAGTCCAGTTCACTGAAAAAGGAATAGGTCTTGTCTCTTACATATTGGGATTATGGAACGGTATCGGAGCTAATTTGAAACCCTTGTTTTATGCATCACCCCACCTCACCTTTCCCGTTCAGCAGCCATAGTGTGTTTCCTAAACGTGTGACTCTGTTCTGTTTTGCAATTCAGTTCAAGTGTAGCGGTTTTTACATTCCCTCTCTAAGTGATATCTTATGATAAGTGTCTTTTTCTGTGTGACTTATTTCACTTAGAATCGTCGTACCTAAATCCACTCATCGTGCTGCTACTAGCCTTATGACGTTGATTTCATGGCTGAGTGATATTCCATTGTACATGAGGACCACAACTTCTTTAACCATTTTTCTCTTTCCTAGGATATTTAAGGTGTAATGAAGTGGGGGTTCTTGTCAACAGAGCAGCCCTAAACTTTGGGGTGCCTGTGTCTTGCTGATTTTTACTTTTCCCAATTTATACGCCCATGAGTGGAAGTGCCCTATGCTCTCCAAGCTGTGTTTTTAGATGTTTCAGAACACACTGTACACTTCTCCGGAGTGCCTGTTGGCAATTTACATCCCACCCATCAGCGTAGCAAGGCTCCCATTTCTCCATGGCCGGTCCTGCATTTCTGGTTTGGACACTTTTTTCCGCATGGCCCTTTTGCCCGCTGGGAAGCGAGACTTCTTTGGAGCGCTGATTGGCCTTTCCAGGTTGCTTGGTTGGCCAAAAAGGGCGTATGCGTTTTTTCCTGAATATATTCAGGAAAAAACGCATACGCCCTTTTTGGCCAAGGGCATCATTGTCCACGTTTTGCCGCTTTTCATGTGCTTTCAAGGCGATTCGATTCTACCTCCTGAAATCTGTTGCCTGCAATTCTGCCTTGCTTTCAAAGCCTCTTCGTTGCCTTCCCTTAATATATTTGTGGACGAGAGGTATCATTTAAAACTCTGCAGGTTTGTGAATTGCAGTGCCCCTGAGCTCCATTTTTCAACTCGCTTTTTTGGGAGCTGGCCGCAAAAGCGCAGGATTGCTTCAGGCCCTCTTCTGGTTCTGGGGGGCAGGCTGAGCTTGTGCTTGATTCTTCTTCCTGATGGGAAAATAGAGTGACCTGTGCCTGTCCCAACACCTAGAGCTAGTCTCTCATTGGTTCCCCCTCTTCCCGTTCATCCTCAGGACAAATTGCAACCTGTACGGAACAGGAGGTTAAAGGTGCTGATTCTCCAAGGAGGGAGATGGCTAGTAAATCGGCTGGAATGGCGAACCCGAGCAAAGGAGATGAGAAATGAGGTGCGTTTTAGAAACCTTTCCCGATCACACGGTGTACCATCTTCTGGGTTTCTCATGCCTGTTTTCGACGTAGGAAGATGCCCTTGAACCTGGAGATTTGGGACCCATGGGATGGGTACCATGCAGTATTACTTGAAAGGGTCTGCGTTGGCTCACCCAACCTCACCGAACCTCTCAGCCCCAAGAGTGTCCACCCTTATGTCTCAATCAGCTGTGGGTCTAGATATGGTCAATCCAGGTTGCATCACAGCCCCTGAACGAATTTTGTAAGAATTTCTCTCTCTTTCACTGTCTTTGTTTCACGGGTTTTGAAAAGTAATTTATTTTTATAATGGGGTTTAGCTGCTTTTCACGGCTGTGTTTATGCCGCTTTACACCCCCTTGACTCACTTACAGAGAGATATCAATACATAGGTTTGAAGATTCTTACTAGTCAGATATATTCTTGTGCGGTGAATAGGGGGTGTTGAGTCCAGTTCACTGAAAAAGGAATAGGTCTTGTCTCTTACATATTGGGTTTATGGAACGGTATCGGAGCTAATTTGAAACCCTTGTTTTATGCATCACCCCACCTCACCTTTCCCGTTCAGCAGCCATAGTGTGTTTCCTAAACGTGGGACTCTGTTCTGTTTTGCAATTCAGTTCAAGTGTAGCGGTTTTTACATTCCCTCTAGAAGTGATATCTTAGGATAAGTGTCTTTTTCTGTGTGACTTATTTCACTTAGAATCGTCGTACCTAAATCCACTCATCGTGCTGCTACTAGCCTTATGACGTTGATTTCATGGCTGAGTGATATTCCATTGTACATGAGGACCACAACTTCTTTATCCATTTTTCTCTTTCCTAGGATATTTAAGGTGTAATGAAGTGGGGGTTCTTGTCCACAGAGCAGCCCTAAAGTTTGGGGTGCCTGTGTCTTGCTGATTTTTAGTTTTCCCAATTCATACGGCCATGAGTGGAAGTGCCCTATGCTCTCCAAGCTGTGTTTTTAGATGTTTCAGAACACACCGTACACTTCTCCGGATTGCCTGTTGGCAATTTACATCCCACCCATCAGCGTAGCAAGGCTCCCATTTCTCCATGGCCGGTCCTGCATTTCTGGTTTGGACACTTTTTTCCCCATGGCCCTTTTGCCCGCTGGGAAGCAAGACTTCTTTGGAGCGCTGATTGGCCTTTCCAGGTTGCTTGGTTGGCCAAAAAGGGCGTATGCGTTTTTTCCTGAATATATTCAGGAAAAAACGCATACGCCCTTTTTGGCCAAGGGCATCATTGTCCACGTTTTGCCGCTTTTCATGTGCTTTCAAGGCGATTCGAATCTACCTCCTGAAATCTGTTTCCTGCAATTCTGCCTTGCTTTCAAAGCCTCTTCGTTGCCTTCCCTTAATATATTTGTGGACGAGAGGTATCATTTAAAACTCTGCAGGTTTGTGAATTGCAGTGCCCCTGAGCTCCATTTTTCAACTCGCTTTTTTGGGAGCTGGCCGCAAAAGCGCAGGATTGCTTCAGGCCCTCTTCTGGTTCTGGGGGGCAGGCTGAGCTTGTGCTTGATTCTTCTTCCTGATGGGAAAATAGAGTGACCTGTGCCTGTCCCAACACCTAGAGCTAGTCTCTCATTGGTTCCCCCTCTTCCCGTTCATCCTCAGGACAAATTGCAACCTGTACGGAACAGGAGGTTAAAGGTGCTGATTCTCCAAGGAGGGAGATGGCTAGTAAATCGGCTGGAATGGCGAACCCGAGCAAAGGAGATGAGAAATGAGGTGCGTTTTAGAAACCTTTCCCGATCACACGGTGTACCATCTTCTGGGTTTCTCATGCCTGTTTTCGACGTAGGAAGATGCCCTTGAACCTGGAGATTTGGGACCCATGGGATGGGTACCATGCAGTATTACTTGAAAGGGTCTGCGTTGGCTCACCCAACCTCACCGAACCTCTCAGCCCCAAGAGTGTCCACCCTTATGTCTCAATCAGCTGTGGGTCTAGATATGGTCAATCCAGGTTGCATCACAGCCCGTGAACGAATTTTGTAAGAATTTCTCTCGCTTTCACTGTCTTTGTTTCACGGGTTTTGAAAAGTAATTTATTTTTATAATGGGGTTTAGCTGCTTTTCACGGCTGTGTTTAGGCCGCTTTACACCCCCTTGACTCACTTACAGAGAGATATCAATACATAGGTTTGAAGATTCTTACTAGTCAGATATATTCTTGTGCGGTGAATAGGGGGTGTTGAGTCCAGTTCACTGAAAAAGGAATAGGTCTTGTCTCTTACATATTGGGATTATGGAACGGTATCGGAGCTAATTTGAAACCCTTGTTTTATGCATCACCCCACCTCACCTTTCCCGTTCAGCAGCCATAGTGTGTTTCCTAAACGTGTGACTCTGTTCTGTTTTGCAATTCAGTTCAAGTGTAGCGGTTTTTACATTCCCTCTCTAAGTGATATCTTATGATAAGTGTCTTTTTCTGTGTGACTTATTTCACTTAGAATCGTCGTACCTAAATCCACTCATCGTGCTGCTACTAGCCTTATGACGTTGATTTCATGGCTGAGTGATATTCCATTGTACATGAGGACCACAACTTCTTTAACCATTTTTCTCTTTCCTAGGATATTTAAGGTGTAATGAAGTGGGGGTTCTTGTCAACAGAGCAGCCCTAAACTTTGGGGTGCCTGTGTCTTGCTGATTTTTACTTTTCCCAATTTATACGCCCATGAGTGGAAGTGCCCTATGCTCTCCAAGCTGTGTTTTTAGATGTTTCAGAACACACCGTACACTTCTCCGGAGTGCCTGTTGGCAATTTACATCCCACCCATCAGCGTAGCAAGGCTCCCATTTCTCCATGGCCGGTCCTGCATTTCTGGTTTGGACACTTTTTTCCGCATGGCCCTTTTGCCCGCTGGGAAGCGAGACTTCTTTGGAGCGCTGATTGGCCTTTCCAGGTTGCTTGGTTGGCCAAAAAGGGCGTATGCGTTTTTTCCTGAATATATTCAGGAAAAAACGCATACGCCCTTTTTGGCCAAGGGCATCATTGTCCACGTTTTGCCGCTTTTCATGTGCTTTCAAGGCGATTCGATTCTACCTCCTGAAATCTGTTGCCTGCAATTCTGCCTTGCTTTCAAAGCCTCTTCGTTGCCTTCCCTTAATATATTTGTGGACGAGAGGTATCATTTAAAACTCTGCAGGTTTGTGAATTGCAGTGCCCCTGAGCTCCATTTTTCAACTCGCTTTTTTGGGAGCTGGCCGCAAAAGCGCAGGATTGCTTCAGGCCCTCTTCTGGTTCTGGGGGGCAGGCTGAGCTTGTGCTTGATTCTTCTTCCTGATGGGAAAATAGAGTGACCTGTGCCTGTCCCAACACCTAGAGCTAGTCTCTCATTGGTTCCCCCTCTTCCCGTTCATCCTCAGGACAAATTGCAACCTGTACGGAACAGGAGGTTAAAGGTGCTGATTCTCCAAGGAGGGAGATGGCTAGTAAATCGGCTGGAATGGCGAACCCGAGCAAAGGAGATGAGAAATGAGGTGCGTTTTAGAAACCTTTCCCGATCACACGGTGTACCATCTTCTGGGTTTCTCATGCCTGTTTTCGACGTAGGAAGATGCCCTTGAACCTGGAGATTTGGGACCCATGGGATGGGTACCATGCAGTATTACTTGAAAGGGTCTGCGTTGGCTCACCCAACCTCACCGAACCTCTCAGCCCCAAGAGTGTCCACCCTTATGTCTCAATCAGCTGTGGGTCTAGATATGGTCAATCCAGGTTGCATCACAGCCCCTGAACGAATTTTGTAAGAATTTCTCTCTCTTTCACTGTCTTTGTTTCACGGGTTTTGAAAAGTAATTTATTTTTATAATGGGGTTTAGCTGCTTTTCACGGCTGTGTTTATGCCGCTTTACACCCCCTTGACTCACTTACAGAGAGATATCAATACATAGGTTTGAAGATTCTTCCTAGTCAGATATATTCTTGTGCGGTGAATAGGGGGTGTTGAGTCCAGTTCACTGAAAAAGGAATAGGTCTTGTCTCTTACATATTGGGTTTATGGAACGGTATCGGAGCTAATTTGAAACCCTTGTTTTATGCATCACCCCACCTCACCTTTCCCGTTCAGCAGCCATAGTGTGTTTCCTAAACGTGGGACTCTGTTCTGTTTTGCAATTCAGTTCAAGTGTAGCGGTTTTTACATTCCCTCTCTAAGTGATATCTTATGATAAGTGTCTTTTTCTGTGTGACTTATTTCACTTAGAATCGTTGTACCTAAATCCACTCATCGTGCTGCTACTAGCCTTATGACGTTGATTTCATGGCTGAGTGATATTCCATTGTACATGAGGACCACAACTTCTTTATCCATTTTTCTCTTTCCTAGGATATTTAAGGTGTAATGAAGTGGGGGTTCTTGTCAACAGAGCAGCCCTAAACTTTGGGGTGCCTGTGTCTTGCTGATTTTTAGTTTTCCCAATTTATACACCCATGAGTGGAAGTGCCCTATGCTCTCCAAGCTGTGTTTTTAGATGTTTCAGAACACACCGTACACTTCTCCGGAGTGCCTGTTGGCAATTTACATCCCACCCATCAGCGTAGCAAGGCTCCCATTTCTCCATGGCCGGTCCTGCATTTCTGGTTTGGACACTTTTTTCCGCATGGCCCTTTTGCCCGCTGGGAAGCGAGACTTCTTTGGAGCGCTGATTGGCCTTTCCAGGTTGCTTGGTTGGCCAAAAAGGGCGTATGCGTTTTTTCCTGAATATATTCAGGAAAAAACGCATACGCCCTTTTTGGCCAAGGGCATCATTGTCCACGTTTTGCCGCTTTTCATGTGCTTTCAAGGCGATTCGAATCTACCTCCTGAAATCTGTTTCCTGCAATTCTGCCTTGCTTTCAAAGCCTCTTCGTTGCCTTCCCTTAATATATTTGTGGACGAGAGGTATCATTTAAAACTCTGCAGGTTTGTGAATTGCAGTGCCCCTGAGCTCCATTTTTCAACTCGCTTTTTTGGGAGCTGGCCGCAAAAGCGCAGGATTGCTTCAGGCCCTCTTCTGGTTCTGGGGGGCAGGCTGAGCTTGTGCTTGATTCTTCTTCCTGATGGGAAAATAGAGTGACCTGTGCCTGTCCCAACACCTAGAGCTAGTCTCTCATTGGTTCCCCCTCTTGCCGTTCATCCTCAGGACAAATTGCAACCTGTACGGAACAGGAGGTTAAAGGTGCTGATTCTCCAAGGAGGGAGATGGCTAGTAAATCGTCTGGAATGGCGAACCCGAGCAAAGGAGATGAGAAATGAGGTGCGTTTTAGAAACCTTTCCCGATCACACGGTGTACCATCTTCTGGGTTTCTCATGCCTGTTTTCGACGTAGGAAGATGCCCTTGAACCTGGATATTTGGGACCCATGGGATGGGTACCATGCAGTATTACTTGAAAGGGTCTGCGTTGGCTCACCCAACCTCACCGAACCTCTCAGCCCCAAGAGTGTCCAGCCTTATGTCTCAATCATCTGTGGGTCTAGATATGGTCAATCCAGGTTGCATCACAGCCCCTGAACGAATTTTGTAAGAATTTCTCTCTCTTTCACTGCCTTTGTTTCACGGGTTTTGAAAAGTAATTTATTTTTATAATGGGGTTTAGCTGCTTTTCACGGCTGTGTTTATGCCGCTTTACACCCCCTTGACTCACTTACAGAGAGATATCAATACATAGGTTTGAAGATTCTTACTAGTCAGATATATTCTTGTGCGGTGAATAGGGGGTGTTGAGTCCAGTTCACTGAAAAAGGAATAGGTCTTGTCTCTTACATATTGGGTTTATGGAACGGTATCGGAGCTAATTTGAAACCCTTGTTTTATGCATCACCCCACCTCACCTTTCCCGTTCAGCAGCCATAGTGTGTTTCCTAAACGTGGGACTCTGTTCTGTTTTGCAATTCAGTTCAAGTGTAGCGGTTTTTACATTCCCTCTAGAAGTGATATCTTATGATAAGTGTCTTTTTCTGTGTGACTTATTTCACTTAGAATCGTCGTACCTAAATCCACTCATCGTGCTGCTACTAGCCTTATGACGTTGATTTCATGGCTGAGTGATATTCCATTGTACATGAGGACCACAACTTCTTTATCCATTTTTCTCTTTCCTAGGATATTTAAGGTGTAATGAAGTGGGGGTTCTTGTCCACAGAGCAGCCCTAAACTTTGGGGTGCCTGTGTCTTGCTGATTTTTAGTTTTCCCAATTTATACGCCCATGAGTGGAAGTGCCCTATGCTCTCCAAGCTGTGTTTTTTAGATGTTTCAGAACACACCGTACACTTCTCCGGAGTGCCTGTTGGCAATTTACATCCCACCCATCAGCGTAGCAAGGCTCCCATTTCTCCATGGCCGGTCCTGCATTTCTGGTTTGGACACTTTTTTCCCCATGGCCCTTTTGCCCGCTGGGAAGCGAGACTTCTTTGGAGCGCTGATTGGCCTTTCCAGGTTGCTTGGTTGGCCATAAAGGGCGTATACGTTTTTTCCTGAATATATTCAGGAAAAAACGCATACGCCCTTTTTGGCCAAGGGCATCATTGTCCACGTTTTGCCGCTTTTCATGTGCTTTCAAGGCGATTCGAATCTACCTCCTGAAATCTGTTTCCTGCAATTCTGCCTTGCTTTCAAAGCCTCTTCGTTGCCTTCCCTTAATATATTTGTGGACGAGAGGTATCATTTAAAACTCTGCAGGTTTGTGAATTGCAGTGCCCCTGAGCTCCATTTTTCAACTCGCTTTTTTGGGAGCTGGCCGCAAAAGCGCAGGATTGCTTCAGGCCCTCTTCTGGTTCTGGGGGGCAGGCTGAGCTTGTGCTTGATTCTTCTTCCTGATGGGAAAATAGAGTGACCTGTGCCTGTCCCAACACCTAGAGCTAGTCTCTCATTGGTTCCCCCTCTTCCCGTTCATCCTCAGGACAAATTGCAACCTGTACGGAACAGGAGGTTAAAGGTGCTGATTCTCCAAGGAGGGAGATGGCTAGTAAATCGGCTGGAATGGCGAACCCGAGCAAAGGAGATGAGAAATGAGGTGCGTTTTAGAAACCTTTCCCGATCACACGGTGTACCATCTTCTGGGTTTCTCATGCCTGTTTTCGACGTAGGAAGATGCCCTTGAACCTGGAGATTTGGGACCCATGGGATGGGTACCATGCAGTATTACTTGAAAGGGTCTGCGTTGGCTCACCCAACCTCACCGAACCTCTCAGCCCCAAGAGTGTCCAGCCTTATGTCTCAATCAGCTGTGGGTCTAGATATGGTCAATCCAGGTTGCATCACAGCCCCTGAACGAATTTTGTAAGAATTTCTCTCTCTTTCACTGCCTTTGTTTCACGGGTTTTGAAAAGTAATTTATTTTTATAATGGGGTTTAGCTGCTTTTCACGGCTGTGTTTATGCCGCTTTACACCCCCTTGACTCACTTACAGAGAGATATCAATACATAGGTTTGAAGATTCTTACTAGTCAGATATATTCTTGTGCGGTGAATAGGGGGTGTTGAGTCCAGTTCACTGAAAAAGGAATAGGTCTTGTCTCTTACATATTGGGTTTATGGAACGGTATCGGAGCTAATTTGAAACCCTTGTTTTATGCATCACCCCACCTCACCTTTCCCGTTCAGCAGCCATAGTGTGTTTCCTAAACGTGGGACTCTGTTCTGTTTTGCAATTCAGTTCAAGTGTAGCGGTTTTTACATTCCCTCTAGAAGTGATATCTTATGATAAGTGTCTTTTTCTGTGTGACTTATTTCACTTAGAATCGTCGTACCTAAATCCACTCATCGTGCTGCTACTAGCCTTATGACGTTGATTTCATGGCTGAGTGATATTCCATTGTACATGAGGACCACAACTTCTTTATCCATTTTTCTCTTTCCTAGGATATTTAAGGTGTAATGAAGTGGGGGTTCTTGTCCACAGAGCAGCCCTAAACTTTGGGGTGCCTGTGTCTTGCTGATTTTTAGTTTTCCCAATTTATACGCCCATGAGTGGAAGTGCCCTATGCTCTCCAAGCTGTGTTTTTTAGATGTTTCAGAACACACCGTACACTTCTCCGGAATGCCTGTTGGCAATTTACATCCCACCCATCAGCGTAGCAAGGCTCCCATTTCTCCATGGCCGGTCCTGCATTTCTGGTTTGCACAATTTTTTCCGCATGGCCCTTTTGCCCGCTGGGAAGCGAGACTTCTTTGGAGCGCTGATTGGCCTTTCCAGGTTGCTTGGTTGGCCAAAAAGGGCGTATGCGTTTTTTCCTGAATATATTCAGGAAAAAACGCATACGCCCTTTTTGGCCAAGGGCATCATTGTCCACGTTTTGCCGCTTTTCATGTGCTTTCAAGGCGATTCGAATCTACCTCCTGAAATCTGTTTCCTGCAATTCTGCCTTGCTTTCAAAGCCTCTTCGTTGCCTTCCCTTAATATATTTGTGGACGAGAGGTATCATTTAAAACTCTGCAGGTTTGTGAATTGCAGTGCCCCTGAGCTCCATTTTTCAACTCGCTTTTTTGGGAGCTGGCCGCAAAAGCGCAGGATTGCTTCAGGCCCTCTTCTGGTTCTGGGGGGCAGGCTGAGCTTGTGCTTGATTCTTCTTCCTGATGGGAAAATAGAGTGACCTGTGCCTGTCCCAACACCTAGAGCTAGTCTCTCATTGGTTCCCCCTCTTCCCGTTCATCCTCAGGACAAATTGCAACCTGTACGGAACAGGAGGTTAAAGGTGCTGATTCTCCAAGGAGGGAGATGGCTAGTAAATCGGCTGGAATGGCGAACCCGAGCAAAGGAGATGAGAAATGAGGTGCGTTTTAGAAACCTTTCCCGATCACACGGTGTACCATCTTCTGGGTTTCTCATGCCTGTTTTCGACGTAGGAAGATGCCCTTGAACCTGGAGATTTGGGACCCATGGGATGGGTACCATGCAGTATTACTTGAAAGGGTCTGCGTTGGCTCACCCAACCTCACCGAACCTCTCAGCCCCAAGAGTGTCCACCCTTATGTCTCAATCAGCTGTGGGTCTAGATATGGTCAATCCAGGTTGCATCACAGCCCCTGAACGAATTTTGTAAGAATTTCTCTCTCTTTCACTGTCTTTGTTTCACGGGTTTTGAAAAGTAATTTATTTTTATAATGGGGTTTAGCTGCTTTTCACGGCTGTGTTTATGCCGCTTTACACCCCCTTGACTCACTTACAGAGAGATATCAATACATAGGTTTGAAGATTCTTACTAGTCAGATATATTCTTGTGCGGTGAATAGGGGGTGTTGAGTCCAGTTCACTGAAAAAGGAATAGGTCTTGTCTCTTACATATTGGGTTTATGGAACGGTATCGGAGCTAATTTGAAACCCTTGTTTTATGCATCACCCCACCTCACCTTTCCCGTTCAGCAGCCATAGTGTGTTTCCTAAACGTGGGACTCTGTTCTGTTTTGCAATTCAGTTCAAGTGTAGCGGTTTTTACATTCCCTCTAGAAGTGATATCTTATGATAAGTGTCTTTTTCTGTGTGACTTATTTCACTTAGAATCGTCGTACCTAAATCCACTCATCGTGCTGCTACTAGCCTTATGACGTTGATTTCATGGCTGAGTGATATTCCATTGTACATGAGGACCACAACTTCTTTATCCATTTTTCTCTTTCCTAGGATATTTAAGGTGTAATGAAGTGGGGGTTCTTGTCCACAGAGCAGCCCTAAACTTTGGGGTGCCTGTGTCTTGCTGATTTTTAGTTTTCCCAATTTATACGCCCATGAGTGGAAGTGCCCTATGCTCTCCAAGCTGTGTTTTTTAGATGTTTCAGAACACACCGTACACTTCTCCGGAGTGCCTGTTGGCAATTTACATCCCACCCATCAGCGTAGCAAGGCTCCCATTTCTCCATGGCCGGTCCTGCATTTCTGGTTTGGACACTTTTTTCCGCATGGCCCTTTTGCCCGCTGGGAAGCGAGACTTCTTTGGAGCGCTGATTGGCCTTTCCAGGTTGCTTGGTTGGCCAAAAAGGGCGTATGCGTTTTTTCCTGAATATATTCAGGAAAAAACGCATACGCCCTTTTTGGCCAAGGGCATCATTGTCCACGTTTTGCCGCTTTTCATGTGCTTTCAAGGCGATTCGAATCTACCTCCTGAAATCTGTTTCCTGCAATTCTGCCTTGCTTTCAAAGCCTCTTCGTTGCCTTCCCTTAATATATTTGTGGACGAGAGGTATCATTTAAAACTCTGCAGGTTTGTGAATTGCAGTGCCCCTGAGCTCCATTTTTCAACTCGCTTTTTTGGGAGCTGGCCGCAAAAGCGCAGGATTGCTTCAGGCCCTCTTCTGGTTCTGGGGGGCAGGCTGAGCTTGTGCTTGATTCTTCTTCCTGATGGGAAAATAGAGTGACCTGTGCCTGTCCCAACACCTAGAGCTAGTCTCTCATTGGTTCCCCCTCTTCCCGTTCATCCTCAGGACAAATTGCAACCTGTACGGAACAGGAGGTTAAAGGTGCTGATTCTCCAAGGAGGGAGATGGCTAGTAAATCGGCTGGAATGGCGAACCCGAGCAAAGGAGATGAGAAATGAGGTGCGTTTTAGAAACCTTTCCCGATCACACGGTGTAGCATCTTCTGGGTTTCTCATGCCTGTTTTCGACGTAGGAAGATGCCCTTGAACCTGCAGATTTGGGACCCATGGGATGGGTACCATGCAGTATTACTTGAAAGGGTCTGCGTTGGCTCACCCAACCTCACCGAACCTCTCAGCCCCAAGAGTGTCCACCCTTATGTCTCAATCAGCTGTGGGTCTAGATATGGTCAATCCAGGTTGCATCACAGCCCCTGAACGAATTTTGTAAGAATTTCTCTCTCTTTCACTGTCTTTGTTTCACGGGTTTTGAAAAGTAATTTATTTTTATAATGGGGTTTAGCTGCTTTTCACGGCTGTGTTTATGCCGCTTTACACCCCCTTGACTCACTTACAGAGAGATATCAATACATAGGTTTGAAGATTCTTACTAGTCAGATATATTCTTGTGCGGTGAATAGGGGGTGTTGAGTCCAGTTCACTGAAAAAGGAATAGGTCTTTTCTCTTACATATTGGGTTTATGGAACGGTATCGGAGCTAATTTGAAACCCTTGTTTTATGCATCACCCCACCTCACCTTTCCCGTTCAGCAGCCATAGTGTGTTTCCTAAACGTGGGACTCTGTTCTGTTTTGCAATTCAGTTCAAGTGTAGCGGTTTTTACATTCCCTCTAGAAGTGATATCTTATGATAAGTGTCTTTTTCTGTGTGACTTATTTCACTTAGAATCGTCGTACCTAAATCCACTCATCGTGCTGCTACTAGCCTTATGACGTTGATTTCATGGCTGAGTGATATTCCATTGTACATGAGGACCACAACTTCTTTATCCATTTTTCTCTTTCCTAGGATATTTAAGGTGTAATGAAGTGGGGGTTCTTGTCCACAGAGCAGCCCTAAACTTTGGGGTGCCTGTGTCTTGCTGATTTTTAGTTTTCCCAATTCATACGGCCATGAGTGGAAGTGCCCTATGCTCTCCAAGCTGTGTTTTTAGATGTTTCAGAACACACCGTACACTTCTCCGGAGTGCCTGTTGGCAATTTACATCCCACCCATCAGCGTAGCAAGGCTCCCATTTCTCCATGGCCGGTCCTGCATTTCTGGTTTGGACACTTTTTTCCCCATGGCCCTTTTGCCCGCTGGGAAGCGAGACTTCTTTGGAGCGCTGATTGGCCTTTCCAGGTTGCTTGGTTGGCCAAAAAGGGCGTATGCGTTTTTTCCTGAATATATTCAGGAAAAAACGCATACGCCCTTTTTGGCCAAGGGCATCATTGTCCACGTTTTGCCGCTTTTCATGTGCTTTCAAGGCGATTCGAATCTACCTCCTGAAATCTGTTTCCTGCAATTCTGCCTTGCTTTCAAAGCCTCTTCGTTGCCTTCCCTTAATATATTTGTGGGCGAGAGGTATCATTTAAAACTCTGCAGGTTTGTGAATTGCAGTGCCCCTGAGCTCCATTTTTCAACTCGCTTTTTTGGGAGCTGGCCGCAAAAGCGCAGGATTGCTTCAGGCCCTCTTCTGGTTCTGGGGGGCAGGCTGAGCTTGTGCTTCATTCTTCTTCCTGATGGGAAAATAGAGTGACCTGTGCCTGTCCCAACACCTAGAGCTAGTCTCTCATTGGTTCCCCCTCTTCCCGTTCATCCTCAGGACAAATTGCAACCTGTACGGAACAGGAGGTTAAAGGTGCTGATTCTCCAAGGAGGGAGATGGCTAGTAAATCGGCTGGAAAGGCGAACCCGAGCAAAGAAGATGAGAAATGAGGTGCGTTTTAGAAACCTTTCCCGATCACACGGTGTACCATCTTCTGGGTTTCTCATGCCTGTTTTCGACGTAGGAAGATGCCCTTGAACCTGGAGATTTGGGACCCATGGGATGGGTACCATGCAGTATTACTTGAAAGGGTCTGCGTTGGCTCACCCAACCTCACCGAACCTCTCAGCCCCAAGAGTTTCCACCCTTATGTCTCAATCAGCTGTGGGTCTAGATATGGTCAATCCAGGTTGCATCACAGCCCGTGAACGAATTTTGTAAGAATTTCTCTCGCTTTCACTGTCTTTGTTTCACGGGTTTTGAAAAGTAATTTATTTTTATAATGGGGTTTAGCTGCTTTTCACGGCTGTGTTTAGGCCGCTTTACACCCCCTTGACTCACTTACAGAGAGATATCAATACATAGGTTTGAAGATTCTTACTAGTCAGATATATTCTTGTGCGGTGAATAGGGGGTGTTGAGTCCAGTTCACTGAAAAAGGAATAGGTCTTGTCTCTTACATATTGGGATTATGGAACGGTATCGGAGCTAATTTGAAACCCTTGTTTTATGCATCACCCCACCTCACCTTTCCCGTTCAGCAGCCATAGTGTGTTTCCTAAACGTGTGACTCTGTTCTGTTTTGCAATTCAGTTCAAGTGTAGCGGTTTTTACATTCCCTCTCTAAGTGATATCTTATGATAAGTGTCTTTTTCTGTGTGACTTATTTCACTTAGAATCGTCGTACCTAAATCCACTCATCGTGCTGCTACTAGCCTTATGACGTTGATTTCATGGCTGAGTGATATTCCATTGTACATGAGGACCACAACTTCTTTAACCATTTTTCTCTTTCCTAGGATATTTAAGGTGTAATGAAGTGGGGGTTCTTGTCAACAGAGCAGCCCTAAACTTTGGGGTGCCTGTGTCTTGCTGATTTTTACTTTTCCCAATTTATACGCCCATGAGTGGAAGTGCCCTATGCTCTCCAAGCTGTGTTTTTAGATGTTTCAGAACACACCGTTCACTTCTCCAGAGTGCCTGTTGGCAATTTACATCCCACCCATCAGCGTAGCAAGGCTCCCATTTCTCCATGGCCGGTCCTGCATTTCTGGTTTGGACACTTTTTTCCGCATGGCCCTTTTGCCCGCTGGGAAGCGAGACTTCTTTGGAGCGCTGATTGGCCTTTCCAGGTTGCTTGGTTGGCCAAAAAGGGCGTATGCGTTTTTTCCTGAATATATTCAGGAAAAAACGCATACGCCCTTTTTGGCCAAGGGCATCATTGTCCACGTTTTGCCGCTTTTCATGTGCTTTCAAGGCGATTCGAATCTACCTCCTGAAATCTGTTTCCTGCAATTCTGCCTTGCTTTCAAAGCCTCTTCGTTGCCTTCCCTTAATATATTTGTGGACGAGAGGTATCATTTAAAACTCTGCAGGTTTGTGAATTGCAGTGCCCCTGAGCTCCATTTTTCAACTCGCTTTTTTGGGAGCTGGCCGCAAAAGCGCAGGATTGCTTCAGGCCCTCTTCTGGTTCTGGGGGGCAGGCTGAGCTTGTGCTTGATTCTTCTTCCTGATGGGAAAATAGAGTGACCTGTGCCTGTCCCAACACCTAGAGCTAGTCTCTCATTGGTTCCCCCTCTTCCCGTTCATCCTCAGGACAAATTGCAACCTGTACGGAACAGGAGGTTAAAGGTGCTGATTCTCCAAGGAGGGAGATGGCTAGTAAATCGGCTGGAATGGCGAACCCGAGCAAAGGAGATGAGAAATGAGGTGCGTTTTAGAAACCTTTCCCGATCACACGGTGTACCATCTTCTGGGTTTCTCATGCCTGTTTTCGACGTAGGAAGATGCCCTTGAACCTGGAGATTTGGGACCCATGGGATGGGTACCATGCAGTATTACTTGAAAGGGTCTGCGTTGGCTCACCCAACCTCACCGAACCTCTCAGCCCCAAGAGTGTCCACCCTTATGTCTCAATCAGCTGTGGGTCTAGATATGGTCAATCCAGGTTGCATCACAGCCCCTGAACGAATTTTGTAAGAATTTCTCTCTCTTTCACTGTCTTTGTTTCACGGGTTTTGAAAAGTAATTTATTTTTATAATGGGGTTTAGCTGCTTTTCACGGCTGTGTTTATGCCGCTTTACACCCCCTTGACTCACTTACAGAGAGATATCAATACATAGGTTTGAAGATTCTTACTAGTCAGATATATTCTTGTGCGGTGAATAGGGGGTGTTGAGTCCAGTTCACTGAAAAAGGAATAGGTCTTGTCTCTTACATATTGGGTTTATGGAACGGTATCTGAGCTAATTTGAAACCCTTGTTTTATGCATCACCCCACCTCACCTTTCCCGTTCAGCAGCCATAGTGTGTTTCCTAAACGTGGGACTGTGTTCTGTTTTGCAATTCAGTTCAAGTGTAGCGGTTTTTACATTCCCTCTCTAAGTGATATCTTATGATAAGTGTCTTTTTCTGTGTGACTTATTTCACTTAGAATCGTCGTACCTAAATCCACTCATCGTGCTGCTACTAGCCTTATGACGTTGATTTCATGGCTGAGTGATATTCCATTGTACATGAGGACCACAACTTCTTTATCCATTTTTCTCTTTCCTAGGATATTTAAGGTGTAATGAAGTGGGGGTTCTTGTCCACAGAGCAGCCCTAAACTTTGGGGTGCCTGTGTCTTGCTGATTTTTAGTTTTCCCAATTTATACGCCCATGAGTGGAAGTGCCCTATGCTCTCCAAGCTGTGTTTTTTAGATGTTTCAGAACACACCGTACACTTCTCCGGAGTGCCTGTTGGCAATTTACATCCCACCCATCAGCGTAGCAAGGCTCCCATTTCTCCATGGCCGGTCCTGCATTTCTGGTTTGGACACTTTTTTCCGCATGGCCCTTTTGCCCGCTGGGAAGCGAGACTTCTTTGGAGCGCTGATTGGCCTTTCCAGGTTGCTTGGTTGGCCAAAAAGGGCGTATGCGTTTTTTCCTGAATATATTCAGGAAAAAACGCATACGCCCTTTTTGGCCAAGGGCATCATTGTCCACGTTTTGCCGCTTTTCATGTGCTTTCAAGGCGATTCGAATCTACCTCCTGAAATCTGTTTCCTGCAATTCTGCCTTGCTTTCAAAGCCTGTTCGTTGCCTTCCCTTAATATATTTGTGGACGAGAGGTATCATTTAAAACTCTGCAGGTTTGTGAATTGCAGTGCCCCTGAGCTCCATTTTTCAACTCGCTTTTTTGGGAGCTGGCCGCAAAAGCGCAGGATTGCTTCAGGCCCTCTTCTGGTTCTGGGGGGCAGGCTGAGCTTGTGCTTGATTCTTCTTCCTGATGGGAAAATAGAGTGACCTGTGCCTGTCCCAACACCTAGAGCTAGTCTCTCATTGGTTCCCCCTCTTCCCGTTCATCCTCAGGACAAATTGCAACCTGTACGGAACAGGAGGTTAAAGGTGCTGATTCTCCAAGGAGGGAGATGGCTAGTAAATCGGCTGGAATGGCGAACCCGAGCAAAGGAGATGAGAAATGAGGTGCGTTTTAGAAACCTTTCCCGATCACACGGTGTAGCATCTTCTGGGTTTCTCATGCCTGTTTTCGACGTAGGAAGATGCCCTTGAACCTGGAGATTTGGGACCCATGGGATGGGTACCATGCAGTATTACTTGAAAGGGTCTGCGTTGGCTCACCCAACCTCACCGAACCTCTCAGCCCCAAGAGTGTCCACCCTTATGTCTCAATCAGCTGTGGGTCTAGATATGGTCAATCCAGGTTGCATCACAGCCCCTGAACGAATTTTGTAAGAATTTCTCTCTCTTTCACTGTCTTTGTTTCACGGGTTTTGAAAAGTAATTTATTTTTATAATGGGGTTTAGCTGCTTTTCACGGCTGTGTTTATGCCGCTTTACACCCCCTTGACTCACTTACAGAGAGATATCAATACATAGGTTTGAAGATTCTTACTAGTCAGATATATTCTTGTGCGGTGAATAGGGGGTGTTGAGTCCAGTTCACTGAAAAAGGAATAGGTCTTTTCTCTTACATATTGGGTTTATGGAACGGTATCGGAGCTAATTTGAAACCCTTGTTTTATGCATCACCCCACCTCACCTTTCCCGTTCAGCAGCCATAGTGTGTTTCCTAAACGTGGGACTCTGTTCTGTTTTGCAATTCAGTTCAAGTGTAGCGGTTTTTACATTCCCTCTAGAAGTGATATCTTATGATAAGTGTCTTTTTCTGTGTGACTTATTTCACTTAGAATCGTCGTACCTAAATCCACTCATCGTGCTGCTACTAGCCTTATGACGTTGATTTCATGGCTGAGTGATATTCCATTGTACATGAGGACCACAACTTCTTTATCCATTTTTCTCTTTCCTAGGATATTTAAGGTGTAATGAAGTGGGGGTTCTTGTCCACAGAGCAGCCCTAAACTTTGGGGTGCCTGTGTCTTGCTGATTTTTAGTTTTCCCAATTCATACGGCCATGAGTGGAAGTGCCCTATGCTCTCCAAGCTGTGTTTTTAGATGTTTCAGAACACACCGTACACTTCTCCGGAGTGCCTGTTGGCAATTTACATCCCACCCATCAGCGTAGCAAGGCTCCCATTTCTCCATGGCCGGTCCTGCATTTCTGGTTTGGACACTTTTTTCCCCATGGCCCTTTTGCCCGCTGGGAAGCGAGACTTCTTTGGAGCGCTGATTGGCCTTTCCAGGTTGCTTGGTTGGCCAAAAAGGGCGTATGCGTTTTTTCCTGAATATATTCAGGAAAAAACGCATACGCCCTTTTTGGCCAAGGGCATCATTGTCCACGTTTTGCCGCTTTTCATGTGCTTTCAAGGCGATTCGAATCTACCTCCTGAAATCTGTTTCCTGCAATTCTGCCTTGCTTTCAAAGCCTCTTCGTTGCCTTCCCTTAATATATTTGTGGGCGAGAGGTATCATTTAAAACTCTGCAGGTTTGTGAATTGCAGTGCCCCTGAGCTCCATTTTTCAACTCGCTTTTTTGGGAGCTGGCCGCAAAAGCGCAGGATTGCTTCAGGCCCTCTTCTGGTTCTGGGGGGCAGGCTGAGCTTGTGCTTGATTCTTCTTCCTGATGGGAAAATAGAGTGACCTGTGCCTGTCCCAACACCTAGAGCTAGTCTCTCATTGGTTCCCCCTCTTCCCGTTCATCCTCAGGACAAATTGCAACCTGTACGGAACAGGAGGTTAAAGGTGCTGATTCTCCAAGGAGGGAGATGGCTAGTAAATCGGCTGGAAAGGCGAACCCGAGCAAAGAAGATGAGAAATGAGGTGCGTTTTAGAAACCTTTCCCGATCACACGGTGTACCATCTTCTGGGTTTCTCATGCCTGTTTTCGACGTAGGAAGATGCCCTTGAACCTGGAGATTTGGGACCCATGGGATGGGTACCATGCAGTATTACTTGAAAGGGTCTGCGTTGGCTCACCCAACCTCACCGAACCTCTCAGCCCCAAGAGTGTCCACCCTTATGTCTCAATCAGCTGTGGGTCTAGATATGGTCAATCCAGGTTGCATCACAGCCCGTGAACGAATTTTGTAAGAATTTCTCTCGCTTTCACTGTCTTTGTTTCACGGGTTTTGAAAAGTAATTTATTTTTATAATGCGGTTTAGCTGCTTTTCACGGCTGTGTTTAGGCCGCTTTACACCCCCTTGACTCACTTACAGAGAGATATCAATACATAGGTTTGAAGATTCTTACTAGTCAGATATATTCTTGTGCGGTGAATAGGGGGTGTTGAGTCCAGTTCACTGAAAAAGGAATAGGTCTTGTCTCTTACATATTGGGATTATGGAACGGTATCGGAGCTAATTTGAAACCCTTGTTTTATGCATCACCCCACCTCACCTTTCCCGTTCAGCAGCCATAGTGTGTTTCCTAAACGAGTGACTCTGTTCTGTTTTGCAATTCAGTTCAAGTGTAGCGGTTTTTACATTCCCTCTCTAAGTGATATCTTATGATAAGTGTCTTTTTCTGTGTGACTTATTTCACTTAGAATCGTCGTACCTAAATCCACTCATCGTGCTGCTACTAGCCTTATGACGTTGATTTCATGGCTGAGTGATATTCCATTGTACATGAGGACCCCAACTTCTTTATCCATTTTTCTCTTTCCTAGGATATTTAAGGTGTAATGAAGTGGGGGTTCTTGTCAACAGAGCAGCCCTAAACTTTGGGGTGCCTGTGTCTTGCTGATTTTTACTTTTCCCAATTTATACGCCCATGAGTGGAAGTGACCTATGCTCTCCAAGCTGTGTTTTTAGATGTTTCAGAACACACCGTACACTTCTCCAGAGTGCATGTTGGCAATTTACATCCCACCCATCAGCGTAGCAAGGCTCCCATTTCTCCATGGCCGGTCCTGCATTTCTGGTTTGGACACTTTTTTCCCCATGGCCCTTTTGCCCGCTGGGAAGCGAGACTTCTTTGGAGCGCTGATTGGCCTTTCCAGGTTGCTTGGTTGGCCAAAAAGGGCGTATGCGTTTTTTCCTGAATATATTCAGGAAAAAACGCATACGCCCTTTTTGGCCAAGGGCATCATTGTCCACGTTTTGCCGCTTTTCATGTGCTTTCAATGCGATTCGAATCTACCTCCTGAAATCTGTTTCCTGCAATTCTGCCTTGCTTTCAAAGCCTCTTCGTTGCCTTCCCTTAATATATTTGTGGGCGAGAGGTATCATTTAAAACTCTGCAGGTTTGTGAATTGCAGTGCCCCTGAGCTCCATTTTTCAACTCGCTTTTTTGGGAGCTGGCCGCAAAAGCGCAGGATTGCTTCAGGCCCTCTTCTGGTTCTGGGGGGCAGGCTGAGCTTGTGCTTGATTCTTCTTCCTGATGGGAAAATAGAGTGACCTGTGCCTGTCCCAACACCTAGAGCTAGTCTCTCATTGGTTCCCCCTCTTCCCGTTCATCCTCAGGACAAATTGCAACCTGTACGGAACAGGAGGTTAAAGGTGCTGATTCTCCAAGGAGGGAGATGGCTAGTAAATCGGCTGGAATGGGGAAACCGAGCAAAGGAGATGAGAAATGAGGTGCGTTTTAGAAACCTTTCCCGATCACACGGTGTAGCATCTTCTGGGTTTCTCATGCCTGTTTTCGACGTAGGAAGATGCCCTTGAACCTGGAGATTTGGGACCCATGGGATGGGTACCATGCAGTATTACTTGAAAGGGTCTGCGTTGGCTCACCCAACCTCACCGAACCTCTCAGCCCCAAGAGTGTCCACCCTTATGTCTCAATCAGCTGTGGGTCTAGATATGGTCAATCCAGGTTGCATCACAGCCCCTGAACGAATTTTGTAAGAATTTCTCTCTCTTTCACTGTCTTTGTTTCACGGGTTTTGAAAAGTAATTTATTTTTATAATGGGGTTTAGCTGCTTTTCACGGCTGTGTTTATGCCGCTTTACACCCCCTTGACTCACTTACAGAGAGATATCAATACATAGGTTTGAAGATTCTTACTAGTCAGATATATTCTTGTGCGGTGAATAGGGGGTGATGAGTCCAGTTCACTGAAAAAGGAATAGGTCTTGTCTCTTACATATTGGGTTTATGGAACGGTATCTGAGCTAATTTGAAACCCTTGTTTTATGCATCACCCCACCTCTCCTTTCCTGTTCAGCAGCCATAGTGTGTTTCCTAAACGTGGGACTCTGTTCTGTTTTGCAATTCAGTTCAAGTGTAGCGGTTTTTACATTCCCTCTAGAAGTGATATCTTAGGATAAGTGTCTTTTTCTGTGTGACTTATTTCACTTAGAATCGTCGTACCTAAATCCACTCATCGTGCTGCTACTAGCCTTATGACGTTGATTTCATGGCTGAGTGATATTCCATTGTACATGAGGACCACAACTTCTTTATCCATTTTTCTCTTTCCTAGGATATTTAAGGTGTAATGAAGTGGGGGTTCTTGTCAACAGAGCAGCCCTAAACTTTGGGGTGCCTGTGTCTTGCTGATTTTTACTTTTCCCAATTTATACGCCCATGAGTGGAAGTGCCCTATCCTCTCCAAGCTGTGTTTTTAGATGTTTCAGAACGCACCGTACACTTCTCCGGAGTGCCTGTTGGCAATTTACATCCCACCCATCAGCGTAGCAAGGCTCCCATTTCTCCATGGCCGGTCCTGCATTTCTGGTTTGGACACTTTTTTCCCCATGCCTCTTTTGCCCGCTGGGAAGCGAGGCTTCTTTGGAGCGCTGATTGGCCTTTCCAGGTTGCTTGGTTGGCCAAAAAGGGCGTATGCGTTTTTTCCTGAATATATTCAGGAAAAAACGCATACGCCCTTTTTGGCCAAGGGCATCATTGTCCACGTTTTGCCGCTTTTCATGTGCTTTCAAGGCGATTCGAATCTACCTCCTGAAATCTGTTGCCTGCAATTCTGCCTTGCTTTCAAAGCCTCTTCGTTGCCTACCCTTAATATATTTGTGGACGAGAGGTATCATTTAAAACTCTGCAGGTTTGTGAATTGCAGTGCCCCTGAGCTCCATTTTTCAACTCGCTTTTTTGGGAGCTGGCCGCAAAAGCGCAGGATTGCTTCAGGCCCTCTTCTGGTTCTGGGGGGCAGGCTGAGCTTGTGCTTGATTCTTCTTCCTGATGGGAAAATAGAGTGACCTGTGCCTGTCCCAACACCTAGAGCTAGTCTCTCATTGGTTCCCCCTCTTCCCGTTCATCCTCAGGACAAATTGCAACCTGTACGGAACAGGAGGTTAAAGGTGCTGATTCTCCAAGGAGGGAGATGGCTAGTAAATCGGCTGGAATGGGGAACCCGAGCAAAGGAGATGAGAAATGAGGTGCGTTTTAGAAACCTTTCCCGATCACACGGTGTACCATCTTCTGGGTTTCTCATGCCTGTTTTCGACGTAGGAAGATGCCCTTGAACCTGGAGATTTGGGACCCATGGGATGGGTACCATGCAGTATTACTTGAAAGGGTCTGCGTTGGCTCACCCAACCTCACCGAACCTCTCAGCCCCAAGAGTGTCCAGCCTTATGTCTCAATCATCTGTGGGTCTAGATATGGTCAATCCAGGTTGCATCACAGCCCCTGAACGAATTTTGTAAGAATTTCTCTCTCTTTCACTGTCTTTGTTTCACGGGTTTTGAAAAGTAATTTATTTTTATAATGGGGTTTAGCTGCTTTTCACGGCTGTGTTTATGCCGCTTTACACCCCCTTGACTCACTTACAGAGAGATATCAATACATAGGTTTGAAGATTCTTACTAGTCAGATATATTCTTGTGCGGTGAATAGGGGGTGATGAGTCCAGTTCACTGAAAAAGGAATAGGTCTTGTCTCTTACATATTGGGTTTATGGAACGGTATCTGAGCTAATTTGAAACCCTTGTTTTATGCATCACCCCACCTCACCTTTCCTGTTCAGCAGCCATAGTGTGTTTCCTAAACGTGGGACTCTGTTCTGTTTTGCAATTCAGTTCAAGTGTAGCGGTTTTTACATTCCCTCTAGAAGTGATTTCTTAGGATAAGTGTCTTTTTCTGTGTGACTTATTTCACTTAGAATCGTCGTACCTAAATCCACTCATCGTGCTGCTACTAGCCTTATGACGTTGATTTCATGGCTGAGTGATATTCCATTGTACATGAGGACCACAACTTCTTTATCCATTTTTCTCTTTCCTAGGATATTTAAGGTGTAATGAAGTGGGGGTTCTTGTCAACAGAGCAGCCCTAAACTTTGGGGTGCCTGTGTCTTGCTGATTTTTAGTTTTCCCAATTTATACGCCCATGAGTGGAAGTGCCCTATGCTCTCCATGCTGTGTTTTTAGATGTTTCAGAACACACCGTACACTTCTCCAGAGTGCATGTTGGCAATTTACATCCCACCCATCAGCGTAGCAAGGCTCCCATTTCTCCATGGCCGGTCCTGCATTTCTGGTTTGGACACTTTTTTCCCCATGGCCCTTTTGCCCGCTGGGAAGCGAGACTTCTTTGGAGCGCTGATTGGCCTTTCCAGGTTGCTTGGTTGGCCAAAAAGGGCGTATGCGTTTTTTCCTGAATATATTCAGGAAAAAACGCATACGCCCTTTTTGGCCAAGGGCATCATTGTCCACGTTTTGCCGCTTTTCATGTGCTTTCAAGGCGATTCGAATCTACCTCCTGAAATCTGTTTCCTGCAATTCTGCCTTGCTTTCAAAGCCTCTTCGTTGCCTTCCCTTAATATATTTGTGGGCGAGAGGTATCATTTAAAACTCTGCAGGTTTGTGAATTGCAGTGCCCCTGAGCTCCATTTTTCAACTCGCTTTTTTGGGAGCTGGCCGCAAAAGCGCAGGATTGCTTCAGGCCCTCTTCTGGTTCTGGGGGGCAGGCTGAGCTTGTGCTTGATTCTTCTTCCTGATGGGAAAATAGAGTGACCTGTGCCTGTCCCAACACCTAGAGCTAGTCTCTCATTGGTTCCCCCTCTTCCCGTTCATCCTCAGGACAAATTGCAACCTGTACGGAACAGGAGGTTAAAGGTGCTGATTCTCCAAGGAGGGAGATGGCTAGTAAATCGGCTGGAATGGGGAAACCGAGCAAAGGAGATGAGAAATGAGGTGCGTTTTAGAAACCTTTCCCGATCACACGGTGTAGCATCTTCTGGGTTTCTCATGCCTGTTTTCGACGTAGGAAGATGCCCTTGAACCTGGAGATTTGGGACCCATGGGATGGGTACCATGCAGTATTACTTGAAAGGGTCTGCGTTGGCTCACCCAACCTCACCGAACCTCTCAGCCCCAAGAGTGTCCACCCTTATGTCTCAATCAGCTGTGGGTCTAGATATGGTCAATCCATGTTGCATCACAGCCCCTGAACGAATTTTGTAAGAATTTCTCTCGCTTTCACTGTCTTTGTTTCACGGGTTTTGAAAAGTAATTTATTTTTATAATGGGGTTTAGCTGCTTTTCACGGCTGTGTTTAGGCCGCTTTACACCCCCTTGACTCACTTACAGAGAGATATCAATACATAGGTTTGAAGATTCTTACTAGTCAGATATATTCTTGTGCGGTGAATAGGGGGTGATGAGTCCAGTTCACTGAAAAAGGAATAGGTCTTGTCTCTTACATATTGGGTTTATGGAACGGTATCTGAGCTAATTTGAAACCCTTGTTTTATGCATCACCCCACCTCTCCTTTCCTGTTCAGCAGCCATAGTGTGTTTCCTAAACGTGGGACTCTGTTCTGTTTTGCAATTCAGTTCAAGTGTAGCGGTTTTTACATTCCCTCTAGAAGTGATATCTTAGGATAAGTGTCTTTTTCTGTGTGACTTATTTCACTTAGAATCGTCGTACCTAAATCCACTCATCGTGCTGCTACTAGCCTTATGACGTTGATTTCATGGCTGAGTGATATTCCATTGTACATGAGGACCACAACTTCTTTATCCATTTTTCTCTTTCCTAGGATATTTAAGGTGTAATGAAGTGGGGGTTCTTGTCAACAGAGCAGCCCTAAACTTTGGGGTGCCTGTGTCTTGCTGATTTTTAGTTTTCCCAATTTATACGCCCATGAGTGGAAGTGCCCTATCCTCTCCAAGCTGTGTTTTTAGATGTTTCAGAACGCACCGTACACTTCTCCGGAGTGCCTGTTGGCAATTTACATCCCACCCATCAGCGTAGCAAGGCTCCCATTTCTCCATGGCCGGTCCTGCATTTCTGGTTTGGACACTTTTTTCCCCATGCCTCTTTTGCCCGCTGGGAAGCGAGGCTTCTTTGGAGCGCTGATTGGCCTTTCCAGGTTGCTTGGTTGGCCAAACAGGGCGTATGCGTTTTTTCCTGAATATATTCAGGAAAAAACGCATACGCCCTTTTTGGCCAAGGGCATCATTGTCCACGTTTTGCCGCTTTTCATGTGCTTTCAAGGCGATTCGAATCTACCTCCTGAAATCTGTTGCCTGCAATTCTGCCTTGCTTTCAAAGCCTCTTCGTTGCCTACCCTTAATATATTTGTGGACGAGAGGTATCATTTAAAACTCTGCAGGTTTGTGAATTGCAGTGCCCCTGAGCTCCATTTTTCAACTCGCTTTTTTGGGAGCTGGCCGCAAAAGCGCAGGATTGCTTCAGGCCCTCTTCTGGTTCTGGGGGGCAGGCTGAGCTTGTGCTTGATTCTTCTTCCTGATGGGAAAATAGAGTGACCTGTGCCTGTCCCAACACCTAGAGCTAGTCTCTCATTGGTTCCCCCTCTTCCCGTTCATCCTCAGGACAAATTGCAACCTGTACGGAACAGGAGGTTAAAGGTGCTGATTCTCCAAGGAGGGAGATGGCTAGTAAATCGGCTGGAATGGGGAAACCGAGCAAAGGAGATGAGAAATGAGGTGCGTTTTAGAAACCTTTCCCGATCACACGGTGTAGCATCTTCTGGGTTTCTCATGCCTGTTTTCGACGTAGGAAGATGCCCTTGAACCTGGAGATTTGGGACCCATGGGATGGGTACCATGCAGTATTACTTGAAAGGGTCTGCGTTGGCTCACCCAACCTCACCGAACCTCTCAGCCCCAAGAGTGTCCACCCTTATGTCTCAATCAGCTGTGGGTCTAGATATGGTCAATCCAGGTTGCATCACAGCCCCTGAACGAATTTTGTAAGAATTTCTCTCTCTTTCACTGTCTTTGTTTCACGGGTTTTGAAAAGTAATTTATTTTTATAATGGGGTTTAGCTGCTTTTCACGGCTGTGTTTATGCCGCTTTACACCCCCTTGACTCACTTACAGAGAGATATCAATACATAGGTTTGAAGATTCTTACTAGTCAGATATATTCTTGTGCGGTGAATAGGGGGTGATGAGTCCAGTTCACTGAAAAAGGAATAGGTCTTGTCTCTTACATATTGGGTTTATGGAACGGTATCTGAGCTAATTTGAAACCCTTGTTTTATGCATCACCCCACCTCACCTTTCCTGTTCAGCAGCCATAGTGTGTTTCCTAAACGTGGGACTCTGTTCTGTTTTGCAATTCAGTTCAAGTGTAGCGGTTTTTACATTCCCTCTAGAAGTGATTTCTTAGGATAAGTGTCTTTTTCTGTGTGACTTATTTCACTTAGAATCGTCGTACCTAATTCCACTCATCGTGCTGCTACTAGCCTTATGACGTTGATTTCATGGCTGAGTGATATTCCATTGTACATGAGGACCACAACTTCTTTATCCATTTTTCTCTTTCCTAGGATATTTAAGGTGTAATGAAGTGGGGGTTCTTGTCAACAGAGCAGCCCTAAACTTTGGGGTGCCTGTGTCTTGCTGATTTTTAGTTTTCCCAATTTATACGCCCATGAGTGGAAGTGCCCTATGCTCTCCAAGCTGTGTTTTTAGATGTTTCAGAACACACCGTACACTTCTCCAGAGTGCCTGTTGGCAATTTACATCCCACCCATCAGCGTAGCAAGGCTCCCATTTCTCCATGGCCGGTCCTGCATTTCTGGTTTGGACACTTTTTTCCCCATGGCCCTTTTGCCCGCTGGGAAGCGAGACTTCTTTGGAGCGCTGATTGGCCTTTCCAGGTTGCTTGGTTGGCCAAAAAGGGCGTATGCGTTTTTTCCTGAATATATTCAGGAAAAAACGCATACGCCCTTTTTGGCCAAGGGCATCATTGTCCACGTTTTGCCGCTTTTCATGTGCTTTCAAGGCGATTCGAATCTACCTACTGAAATCTGTTTCCTGCAATTCTGCCTTGCTTTCAAAGCCTCTTCGTTGCCTTCCCTTAATATATTTGTGGGCGAGAGGTATCATTTAAAACTCTGCAGGTTTGTGAATTGCAGTGCCCCTGAGCTCCATTTTTCAACTCGCTTTTTTGGGAGCTGGCCGCAAAAGCGCAGGATTGCTTCAGGCCCTCTTCTGGTTCTGGGGGGCAGGCTGAGCTTGTGCTTGATTCTTCTTCCTGATGGGAAAATAGAGTGACCTGTGCCTGTCCCAACACCTAGAGCTAGTCTCTCATTGGTTCCCCCTCTTCCCGTTCATCCTCAGGACAAATTGCAACCTGTACGGAACAGGAGGTTAAAGGTGCTGATTCTCCAAGGAGGGAGATGGCTAGTAAATCGGCTGGAATGGCGAACCCGAGCAAAGGAGATGAGAAATGAGGTGCGTTTTAGAAACCTTTCCCGATCACACGGTGTACCATCTTCTGGGTTTCTCATGCCTGTTTTCGACGTATGAAGATGCCCTTGAACCTGGAGATTTGGGACCCATGGGATGGGTACCATGCAGTATTACTTGAAAGGGTCTGCGTTGGCTCACCCAACCTCACCGAACCTCTCAGCCCCAAGAGTGTCCACCCTTATGTCTCAATCAGCTGTGGGTCTAGATATGGTCAATCCAGGTTGCATCACAGCCCGTGAACGAATTTTGTAAGAATTTCTCTCTCTTTCACTGTCTTTCTTTCACGGGTTTTGAAAAGTAATTTATTTTTATAATGGGGTTTAGCTGCTTTTCATGGCTGTGTTTATGCCGCTTTACACCCCCTTGACTCACTTACAGAGAGATATCAATACATAGGTTTGAAGATTCTTACTAGTCAGATATATTCTTGTGCGGTGAATAGGGGGTGTTGAGTCCAGTTCACTGAAAAAGGAATAGGTCTTGTCTCTTACATATTGGGATTGTGGAACGGTATCGGAGCTAATTTGAAACCCTTGTTTTATGCATCACCCCACCTCACCTTTCCCGTTCAGCAGCCATAGTGTGTTTCCTAAACGTGGGACTCTGTTCTGTTTTGCAATTCAGTTCAAGTGTAGCGGTTTTTACATTCCCTCTAGAAGTGATATCTTAGGATAAGTGTCTTTTTCTGTGTGACTTATTTCACTTAGAATCGTCGTACCTAAATCCACTCATCGTGCTGCTACTAGCCTTATGACGTTGATTTCATGGCTGAGTGATATTCCATTGTACATGAGGACCACAACTTCTTTATCCATTTTTCTCTTTCCTAGGATATTTAAGGTGTAATGAAGTGGGGGTTCTTGTCAACAGAGCAGCCCTAAACTTTGGGGTGCCTGTGTCTTGCTGATTTTTACTTTTCCCAATATATACGCCCATGAGTGGAAGTGCCCTATGCTCTCCAAGCTGTGTTTTTAGATGTTTCAGAACACACCGTACACTTCTCCAGAGTGCCTGTTGGCAACTTACATCCCACCCATCAGCGTAGCAAGGCTCCCATTTCTCCATGGCCGGTCCTGCATTTCTGGTTTGGACACTTTTTTCCCCATGGCCCTTTTGCCCGCTGGGAAGCGAGACTTCTTTGGAGCGCTGATTGGCCTTTCCAGGTTGCTTGGTTGGCCAAAAAGGGCGTATGCGTTTTTTCCTGAATATATTCAGGAAAAAACGCATACGCCCTTTTTGGCCAAGGGCATCATTGTCCACGTTTTGCCGCTTTTCATGTGCTTTCAAGGCGATTCGAATCTACCTCCTGAAATCTGTTGCCTGCAATTCTGCCTTGCTTTCAAAGCCTCTTCGTTGCCTTCCCTTAATATATTTGTGGGCGAGAGGTATCATTTAAAACTCTGCAGGTTTGTGAATTGCAGTGCCCCTGAGCTCCATTTTTCAACTCGCTTTTTTGGGAGCTGGCCGCAAAAGCGCAGGATTGCTTCAGGCCCTCTTCTGGTTCTGGGGGGCAGGCTGAGCTTGTGCTTGATTCTTCTTCCTGATGGGAAAATAGAGTGACCTGTGCCTGTCCCAACACCTAGAGCTAGTCTCTCATTGGTTCCCCCTCTTCCCGTTCATCCTCAGGACAAATTGCAACCTGTACGGAACAGGAGGTTAAAGGTGCTGATTCTCCAAGGAGGGAGATGGCTAGTAAATCGGCTGGAATGGGGAACCCGAGCAAAGGAGATGAGAAATGAGGTGCGTTTTAGAAACCTTTCCCGATCACACGGTGTACCATCTTCTGGGTTTCTCATGCCTGTTTTCGACGTAGGAAGATGCCCTTGAACCTGGAGATTTGGGACCCATGGGATGGGTACCATGCAGTATTACTTGAAAGGGTCTGCGTTGGCTCACCCAACCTCACCGAACCTCTCAGCCCCAAGAGTGTCCACCCTTATGTCTCAATCAGCTGTGGGTCTAGATATGGTCAATCCAGGTTGCATCACAGCCCGTGAACGAATTTTGTAAGAATTTCTCTCGCTTTCACTGTCTTTGTTTCACGGGTTTTGAAAAGTAATTTATTTTTATAATGGGGTTTAGCTGCTTTTCACGGCTGTGTTTATGCCGCTTTACACCCCCTTGACTCACTTACAGAGAGATATCAATACATAGGTTTGAAGATTCTTACTAGTCAGATATATTCTTGTGCGGTGAATAGGGGGTGTTGAGTCCAGTTCACTGAAAAAGGAATAGGTCTTGTCTCTTACATATTGGGATTGTGGAACGGTATCGGAGCTAATTTGAAACCCTTGTTTTATGCATCACCCCACCTCACCTTTCCCGTTCAGCAGCCATAGTGTGTTTCCTAAACGTGGGACTCTGTTCTGTTTTGCAATTCAGTTCAAGTGTAGCGGTTTTTACATTCCCTCTAGAAGTGATATCTTAGGATAAGTGTCTTTTTCTGTGTGACTTATTTCACTTAGAATCGTCGTACCTAAATCCACTCATCGTGCTGCTACTAGCCTTATGACGTTGATTTCATGGCTGAGTGATATTCCATTGTACATGAGGACCACAACTTCTTTAACCATTTTTCTCTTTCCTAGGATATTTAAGGTGTAATGAAGTGGGGGTTCTTGTCAAAAGAGCAGCCCTAAACTTTGGGGTGCCTGTGTCTTGCTGATTTTTACTTTTCCCAATTTATACGCCCATGAGTGGAAGTGCCCTATGCTCTCCAAGCTGTGTTTTTAGATGTTTCAGAACACACCGTACACTTCTCCGGAGTGCCTGTTGGCAATTTACATCCCACCCATCAGCGTAGCAAGGCTCCCATTTCTCCATGGCCGGTCCTGCATTTCTGGTTTGGACACTTTTTTCCCCATGCCTCTTTTGCCCGCTGGGAAGCGAGGCTTCTTTGGAGCGCTGATTGGCCTTTCCAGGTTGCTTGGTTGGCCAAAAAGGGCGTATGCGTTTTTTCCTGAATATATTCAGGAAAAAACGCATACGCCCTTTTTGGCCAAGGGCATCATTGTCCACGTTTTGCCGCTTTTCATGTGCTTTCAAGGCGATTCGAATCTACCTCCTGAAATCTGTTGCCTGCAATTCTGCCTTGCTTTCAAAGCCTCTTCGTTGCCTTCCCTTAATATATTTGTGGACGAGAGGTATCATTTAAAACTCTGCAGTTTTGTGAATTGCAGTGCCCCTGAGCTCCATTTTTCAACTCGCTTTTTTGGGAGCTGGCCGCAAAAGCGCAGGATTGCTTCAGGCCCTCTTCTGGTTCTGGGGGGCAGGCTGAGCTTGTGCTTGATTCTTCTTCCTGATGGGAAAATAGAGTGACCTGTGCCTGTCCCAACACCTAGAGCTAGTCTCTCATTGGTTCCCCCTCTTCCCGTTCATCCTCAGGACAAATTGCAACCTGTACGGAACAGGAGGTTAAAGGTGCTGATTCTCCAAGGAGGGAGATGGCTAGTAAATCGGCTGGAATGGGGAACCCGAGCAAAGGAGATGAGAAATGAGGTGCGTTTTAGAAACCTTTCCCGATCACACGGTGTACCATCTTCTGGGTTTCTCATGCCTGTTTTCGACGTAGGAAGATGCCCTTGAACCTGGAGATTTGGGACCCATGGGATGGGTACCATGCAGTATTACTTGAAAGGGTCTGCGTTGGCTCACCCAACCTCACCGAACCTCTCAGCCCCAAGAGTGTCCACCCTTATGTCTCAATCAGCTGTGGGTCTAGATATGGTCAATCCAGGTTGCATCACAGCCCCTGAACGAATTTTGTAAGAATTTCTCTCTCTTTCACTGTCTTTCTTTCACGGGTTTTGAAAAGTAATTTATTTTTATAATGGGGTTTAGCTGCTTTTCATGGCTGTGTTTATGCCGCTTTACACCCCCTTGACTCACTTACGGAGAGATATCAATACATAGGTTTGAAGATTCTTCCTAGTCAGATATATTCTTGTGCGGTGAATAGGGGGTGATGAGTCCAGTTCACTGAAAAAGGAATAGGTCTTGTCTCTTACATATTGGGTTTATGGAACGGTATCTGAGCTAATTTGAAACCCTTGTTTTATGCATCACCCCACCTCACCTTTCCCGTTCAGCAGCCATAGTGTGTTTCCTAAACGTGGGACTCTGTTCTGTTTTGCAATTCAGTTCAAGTGTAGCGGTTTTTACATTCCCTCTAGAAGTGATATCTTAGGATAAGTGTCTTTTTCTGTGTGACTTATTTCACTTAGAATCGTCGTACCTAAATCCACTCATCGTGCTGCTACTAGCCTTATGACGTTGATTTCATGGCTGAGTGATATTCCATTGTACATGAGGACCACAACTTCTTTATCCATTTTTCTCTTTCCTAGGATATTTAAGGTGTAATGAAATGGGGGTTCTTGTCAACAGAGCAGCCCTAAACTTTGGGGTGCCTGTGTCTTGCTGATTTTTACTTTTCCCAATATATACGCCCATGAGTGGAAGTGCCCTATGCTCTCCAAGCTGTGTTTTTAGATGTTTCAGAACACACCGTACACTTCTCCGGAGTGCCTGTTGGCAATTTACATCCCACCCATCAGCGTAGCAAGGCTCCCATTTCTCCATGGCCGGTCCTGCATTTCTGGTTTGGACACTTTTTTCCCCATGCCCCTTTTGCCCGCTGGGAAGCGAGGCTTCTTTGGAGCGCTGATTGGTCTTTCCAGGTTGCTTGGTTGGCCAAAAAGGGCGTATGCGTTTTTTCCTGAATATATTCAGGAAAAAACGCATACGCCCTTTTTGGCCAAGGGCATCATTGTCCACGTTTTGCCGCTTTTCATGTGCTTTCAAGGCGATTCGAATCTACCTCCTGAAATCTGTTGCCTGCAATTCTGCCTTGCTTTCAAAGCCTCTTCGTTGCCTTCCCTTAATATATTTGTGGACGAGAGGTATCATTTAAAACTCTGCAGGTTTGTGAATTGCAGTGCCCCTGAGCTCCATTTTTCAACTCGCTTTTTTGGGAGCTGGCCGCAAAAGCGCAGGATTGCTTCAGGCCCTCTTCTGGTTCTGGGGGGCAGGCTGAGCTTGTGCTTGATTCTTCTTCCTGATGGGAAAATAGAGTGACCTGTGCCTGTCCCAACACCTAGAGCTAGTCTCTCATTGGTTCCCCCTCTTCCCGTTCATCCTCAGGACAAATTGCAACCTGTACGGAACAGGAGGTTAAAGGTGCTGATTCTCCAAGGAGGGAGATGGCTAGTAAATCGGCTGGAATGGCGAACCCGAGCAAAGGAGATGAGAAATGAGGTGCGTTTTAGAAACCTTTCCCAATCACACGGTGTACCATCTTCTGGGTTTCTCATGCCTGTTTTCGACGTAGGAAGATGCCCTTGAACCTGGAGATTTGGGACCCATGGGATGGGTACCATGCAGTATTACTTGAAAGGGTCTGCGTTGGCTCACCCAACCTCACCGAACCTCTCAGCCCCAAGAGTGTCCACCCTTATGTCTCAATCAGCTGTGGGTCTAGATATGGTCAATCCAGGTTGCATCACAGCCCGTGAACGAATTTTGTAAGAATTTCTCTCGCTTTCACTGTCTTTGTTTCACGGGTTTTGAAAAGTAATTTATTTTTATAATGGGGTTTAGCTGCTTTTCACGGCTGTGTTTATGCCGCTTTACACCCCCTTGACTCACTTACAGAGAGATATCAATACATAGGTTTGAAGATTCTTACTAGTCAGATATATTCTTGTGCGGTGAATAGGGGGTGTTGAGTCCAGTTCACTGAAAAAGGAATAGGTCTTGTCTCTTACATATTGGGATTATGGAACGGTATCGGAGCTAATTTGAAACCCTTGTTTTATGCATCACCCCACCTCACCTTTCCCGTTCAGCATCCATAGTGTGTTTCCTAAACGTGTGACTCTGTTCTGTTTTGCAATTCAGTTCAAGTGTAGCGGTTTTTACATTCCCTCTCTAAGTGATATCTTAGGATAAGTGTCTTTTTCTGTGTGACTTATTTCACTTAGAATCGTCGTACCTAAATCCACTCATCGTGCTGCTACTAGCCTTATGACGTTGATTTCATGGCTGAGTGATATTCCATTGTACATGAGGACCACAACTTCTTTAACCATTTTTCTCTTTCCTAGGATATTTAAGGTGTAATGAAGTGGGGGTTCTTGTCAACAGAGCAGCCCTAAACTTTGGGGTGCCTGTGTCTTGCTGATTTTTAGTTTTCCCAATTTATACGCCCATGAGTGGAAGTGCCCTATGCTCTCCAAGCTGTGTTTTTAGATGTTTCAGAACACACCGTACACTTCTCCGGAGTGCCTGTTGGCAATTTACATCCCACCCATCAGCGTAGCAAGGCTCCCATTTCTCCATGGCCGGTCCTGCATTTCTGGTTTGCACACTTTTTTCCCCATGCCTCTTTTGCCCGCTGGGAAGCGAGGCTTCTTTGGAGCGCTGATTGGCCTTTCCAGGTTGCTTGGTTGGCCAATAAGGGCGTATGCGTTTTTTCCTGAATATATTCAGGAAAAAACGCATACGCCCTTTTTGGCCAAGGGCATCATTGTCCACGTTTTGCCGCTTTTCATGTGCTTTCAAGGCGATTCGAATCTACCTCCTGAAATCTGTTGCCTGCAATTCTGCCTTGCTTTCAAAGCCTCTTCGTTGCCTTCCCTTAATATATTTGTGGACGAGAGGTATCATTTAAAACTCTGCAGGTTTGTGAATTGCAGTGCCCCTGAGCTCCATTTTTCAACTCGCTTTTTTGGGAGCTGGCCGCAAAAGCGCAGGATTGCTTCAGGCCCTCTTCTGGTTCTGGGGGGCAGGCTGAGCTTGTGCTTGATTCTTCTTCCTGATGGGAAAATAGAGTGACCTGTGCCTGTCCCAACACCTAGAGCTAGTCTCTCATTGGTTCCCCCTCTTCCCGTTCATCCTCAGGACAAATTGCAACCTGTACGGAACAGGAGGTTAAAGGTGCTGATTCTCCAAGGAGGGAGATGGCTAGTAAATCGGCTGGAACGGCGAACCCGAGCAAAGGAGATGAGAAATGAGGTGCGTTTTAGAAACCTTTCCCGATCACACGGTGTACCATCTTCTGGGTTTCTCATGCCTGTTTTCGACGTGGAAGATGCCCTTGAACCTGGAGATTTGGGACCCATGGGATGGGTACCATGCAGTATTACTTGAAAGGGTCTGCGTTGGCTCACCCAACCTCACCGAACCTCTCAGCCCCAAGAGTGTCCACCCTTATGTCTCAATCAGCTGTGGGTCTAGATATGGTCAATCCAGGTTGCATCACAGCCCCTGAACGAATTTTGTAAGAATTTCTCTCGCTTTCACTGTCTTTGTTTCACGGGTTTTGAAAAGTAATTTATTTTTATAATGGGGTTTAGCTGCTTTTCACGGCTGTGTTTATGCCGCTTTACACCCCCTTGACTCACTTACAGAGAGATATCAATACATAGGTTTGAAGATTCTTACTAGTCAGATATATTCTTGTGCGGTGAATAGGGGGTGATGAGTCCAGTTCACTGAAAAAGGAATAGGTCTTGTCTCTTACATATTGGGTTTATGGAACGGTATCTGAGCTAATTTGAAACCCTTGTTTTATGCATCACCCCACCTCACCTTTCCTGTTCAGCAGCCATAGTGTGTTTCCTAAACGTGGGACTCTGTTCTGTTTTGCAATTCAGTTCAAGTGTAGCGGTTTTTACATTCCCTCTAGAAGTGATTTCTTAGGATAAGTGTCTTTTTCTGTGTGACTTATTTCACTTAGAATCGTCGTACCTAAATCCACTCATCGTGCTGCTACTAGCCTTATGACGTTGATTTCATGGCTGAGTGATATTCCATTGTACATGAGGACCACAACTTCTTTATCCATTTTTCTCTTTCCTAGGATATTTAAGGTGTAATGAAGTGGGGGTTCTTGTCAACAGAGCAGCCCTAAACTTTGGGGTGCCTGTGTCTTGCTGATTTTTAGTTTTCCCAATTTATACGCCCATGAGTGGAAGTGCCCTATGCTCTCCAAGCTGTGTTTTTAGATGTTTCAGAACACACCGTACACTTCTCCAGAGTGCCTGTTGGCAATTTACATCCCACCCATCAGCGTAGCAAGGCTCCCATTTCTCCATGGCCGGTCCTGCATTTCTGGTTTGGACACTTTTTTCCCCATGGCCCTTTTGCCCGCTGGGAAGCGAGACTTCTTTGGAGCGCTGATTGGCCTTTCCAGGTTGCTTGGTTGGCCAAAAAGGGCGTATGCGTTTTTTCCTGAATATATTCAGGAAAAAACGCATACGCCCTTTTTGGCCAAGGGCATCATTGTCCACGTTTTGCCGCTTTTCATGTGCTTTCAAGGCGATTCGAATCTACCTCCTGAAATCTGTTTCCTGCAATTCTGCCTTGCTTTCAAAGCCTCTTCGTTGCCTTCCCTTAATATATTTGTGGACGAGAGGTATCATTTAAAACTCTGCAGGTTTGTGAATTGCAGTGCCCCTGAGCTCCATTTTCAACTCGCTTTTTTGGGAGCTGGCCGCAAAAGCGCAGGATTGCTTCAGGCCCTCTTCTGGTTCTGGGGGGCAGGCTGAGCTTGTGCTTGATTCTTCTTCCTGATGGGAAAATAGAGTGACCTGTGCCTGTCCCAACACCTAGAGCTAGTCTCTCATTGGTTCCCCCTCTTCCCGTTCATCCTCAGGACAAATTGCAACCTGTACGGAACAGGAGGTTAAAGGTGCTGATTCTCCAAGGAGGGAGATGGCTAGTAAATCGGCTGGAATGGCGAACCCGAGCAAAGGAGATGAGAAATGAGGTGCGTTTTAGAAACCTTTCCCGATCACACGGTGTACCATCTTCTGGGTTTCTCATGCCTGTTTTCAACGTAGGAAGATGCCCTTGAACCTGGAGATTTGGGACCCATGGGATGGGTACCATGCAGTATTACTTGAAAGGGTCTGCGTTGGCTCACCCAACCTCACCGAACCTCTCAGCCCCAAGAGTGTCCACCCTTATGTCTCAATCAGCTGTGGGTCTAGATATGGTCAATCCAGGTTGCATCACAGCCCGTGAACGAATTTTGTAAGAATTTCTCTCGCTTTCACTGTCTTTGTTTCACGGGTTTTGAAAAGTAATTTATTTTTATAATGGGGTTTAGCTGCTTTTCACGGCTGTGTTTATGCCGCTTTACACCCCCTTGACTCACTTACAGAGAGATATCAATACATAGGTTTGAAGATTCTTACTAGTCAGATATATTCTTGTGCGGTGAATAGGGGGTGTTGAGTCCAGTTCACTGAAAAAGGAATAGGTCTTGTCTCTTACATATTGGGATTATGGAACGGTATCGGAGCTAATTTGAAACCCTTGTTTTATGCATCACCCCACCTCACCTTTCCCGTTCAGCAGCCATAGTGTGTTTCCTAAACGTGTGACTCTGTTCTGTTTTGCAATTCAGTTCAAGTGTAGCGGTTTTTACATTCCCTCTCTAAGTGATATCTTATGATAAGTGTCTTTTTCTGTGTGACTTATTTCACTTAGAATCGTCGTACCTAAATCCACTCATCGTGCTGCTACTAGCCTTATGACGTTGATTTCATGGCTGAGTGATATTCCATTGTACATGAGGACCACAACTTCTTTAACCATTTTTCTCTTTCCTAGGATATTTAAGGTGTAATGAAGTGGGGGTTCTTGTCCACAGAGCAGCCCTAAACTTTGCTGTGCCTGTGTCTTGCTGATTTTTACTTTTCCCAATTTATACGCCCATGAGTGGAAGTGCCCTATGCTCTCCAAGCTGTGTTTTTAGATGTTTCAGAACACACCGTACACTTCTCCGGAGTGCCTGTTGGCAATTTACATCCCACCCATCAGCGTAGCAAGGCTCCCATTTCTCCATGGCCGGTCCTGCATTTCTGGTTTGGACACTTTTTTCCCCATGCCCCTTTTGCCCGCTGGGAAGCGAGGCTTCTTTGGAGCGCTGATTGGCCTTTCCAGGTTGCTTGGTTGGCCAAAAAGGGCGTATGCGTTTTTTCCTGAATATATTCAGGAAAAAACGCATACGCCCTTTTTGGCCAAGGGCATCATTGTCCACGTTTTGCCGCTTTTCATGTGCTTTCAAGGCGAGTCGAATCTACCTCCTGAAATCTGTTGCCTGCAATTCTGCCTTGCTTTCAAAGCCTCTTCGTTGCCTTCCCTTAATATATTTGTGGACGAGAGGTATCATTTAAAACTCTGCAGGTTTGTGAATTGCAGTGCCCCTGAGCTCCATTTTTCAACTCGCTTTTTTGGGAGCTGGCCGCAAAAGCGCAGGATTGCTTCAGGCCCTCTTCTGGTTCTGGGGGGCAGGCTGAGCTTGTGCTTGATTCTTCTTCCTGATGGGAAAATAGAGTGACCTGTGCCTGTCCCAACACCTAGAGCTAGTCTCTCATTGGTTCCCCCTCTTCCCGTTCATCCTCAGGACAAATTGCAACCTGTACGGAACAGGAGGTTAAAGGTGCTGATTCTCCAAGGAGGGAGATGGCTAGTAAATCGGCTGGAATGGCGAACCCGAGCAAAGGAGATGAGAAATGAGGTGCGTTTTAGAAACCTTTCCCGATCACACGGTGTACCATCTTCTGGGTTTCTCATGCCTGTTTTCGACGTAGGAAGATGCCCTTGAACCTGGAGATTTGGGACCCATGGGATGGGTACCATGCAGTATTACTTGAAAGGGTCTGCGTTGGCTCACCCAACCTCACCGAACCTCTCAGCCCCAAGAGTGTCCACCCTTATGTCTCAATCAGCTGTGGGTCTAGATATGGTCAATCCAGGTTGCATCACAGCCCCTGAACGAATTTTGTAAGAATTTCTCTCTCTTTCACTGTCTTTGTTTCACGGGTTTTGAAAAGTAATTTATTTTTATAATGGGGTTTAGCTGCTTTTCACGGCTGTGTTTATGCCGCTTTACACCCCCTTGACTCACTTACAGAGAGATATCAATACATAGGTTTGAAGATTCTTACTAGTCAGATATATTCTTGTGCGGTGAATAGGGGGTGATGACTCCAGTTCACTGAAAAAGGAATAGGTCTTGTCTCTTACATATTGGGTTTATGGAACGGTATCTGAGCTAATTTGAAACCCTTGTTTTATGCATCACCCCACCTCACCTTTCCCGTTCAGCAGCCATAGTGTGTTTCCTAAACGTGGGACTCTGTTCTGTTTTGCAATTCAGTTCAAGTGTAGCGGTTTTTACATTCCCTCTAGAAGTGATATCTTAGGATAAGTGTCTTTTTCTGTGTGACTTATTTCACTTAGAATCGTCGTACCTAAATCCACTCATCGTGCTGCTACTAGCCTTATGACGTTGATTTCATGGCTGAGTGATATTCCATTGTACATGAGGACCACAACTTCTTTATCCATTTTTCTCTTTCCTAGGATATTTAAGGTGTAATGAAGTGGGGGTTCTTGTCAACAGAGCAGCCCTAAACTTTGGGGTGCCTGTGTCTTGCTGATTTTTACTTTTCCCAATTTATACGCCCATGAGTGGAAGTGCCCTATGCTCTCCAAGCTGTGTTTTTAGATGTTTCAGAACACACCGTACACTTCTCCGGAGTGCCTGTTGGCAATTTACATCCCACCCATCAGCGTAGCAAGGCTCCCATTTCTCCATGGCCGGTCCTGCATTTCTGGTTTGGACACTTTTTTCCCCATGCCCCTTTTGCCCGCTGGGAAGCGAGGCTTCTTTGGAGCGCTGATTGGTCTTTCCAGGTTGCTTGGTTGGCCAAAAAGGGCGTATGCGTTTTTTCCTGAATATATTCAGGAAAAAACGCATACGCCCTTTTTGGCCAAGGGCATCATTGTCCACGTTTTGCCGCTTTTCATGTGCTTTCAAGGCGATTCGAATCTACCTCCTGAAATCTGTTGCCTGCAATTCTGCCTTGCTTTCAAAGCCTCTTCGTTGCCTTCCCTTAATATATTTGTGGACGAGAGGTATCATTTAAAACTCTGCAGGTTTGTGAATTGCAGTGCCCCTGAGCTCCATTTTTCAACTCGCTTTTTTGGGAGCTGGCCGCAAAAGCGCAGGATTGCTTCAGGCCCTCTTCTGGTTCTGGGGGGCAGGCTGAGCTTGTGCTTGATTCTTCTTCCTGATGGGAAAATAGAGTGACCTGTGCCTGTCCCAACACCTAGAGCTAGTCTCTCATTGGTTCCCCCTCTTCCCGTTCATCCTCAGGACAAATTGCAACCTGTACGGAACAGGAGGTTAAAGGTGCTGATTCTCCAAGGAGGGAGATGGCTAGTAAATCGGCTGGAATGGCGAACCCGAGCAAAGGAGATGAGAAATGAGGTGCGTTTTAGAAACCTTTCCCGATCACACGGTGTACCATCTTCTGGGTTTCTCATGCCTGTTTTCGACGTAGGAAGATGCCCTTGAACCTGGAGATTTGGGACCCATGGGATGGGTACCATGCAGTATTACTTGAAAGGGTCTGCGTTGGCTCACCCAACCTCACCGAACCTCTCAGCCCCAAGAGTGTCCACCCTTATGTCTCAATCAGCTGTGGGTCTAGATATGGTCAATCCAGGTTGCATCACAGCCCGTGAACGAATTTTGTAAGAATTTCTCTCGCTTTCACTGTCTTTGTTTCACGGGTTTTGAAAAGTAATTTATTTTTATAATGGGGTTTAGCTGCTTTTCACGGCTGTGTTTATGCCGCTTTACACCCCCTTGACTCACTTACAGAGAGATATCAATACATAGGTTTGAAGATTCTTACTAGTCAGATATATTCTTGTGCGGTGAATAGGGGGTGTTGAGTCCAGTTCACTGAAAAAGGAATAGGTCTTGTCTCTTACATATTGGGATTATGGAACGGTATCGGAGCTAATTTGAAACCCTTGTTTTATGCATCACCCCACCTCACCTTTCCCGTTCAGCATCCATAGTGTGTTTCCTAAACGTGTGACTCTGTTCTGTTTTGCAATTCAGTTCAAGTGTAGCGGTTTTTACATTCCCTCTCTAAGTGATATCTTAGGATAAGTGTCTTTTTCTGTGTGACTTATTTCACTTAGAATCGTCGTACCTAAATCCACTCATCGTGCTGCTACTAGCCTTATGACGTTGATTTCATGGCTGAGTGATATTCCATTGTACATGAGGACCACAACTTCTTTAACCATTTTTCTCTTTCCTAGGATATTTAAGGTGTAATGAAGTGGGGGTTCTTGTCAACAGAGCAGCCCTAAACTTTGGGGTGCCTGTGTCTTGCTGATTTTTACTTTTCCCAATTTATACGCCCATGAGTGGAAGTGCCCTATGCTCTCCAAGCTGTGTTTTTAGATGTTTCAGAACACACCGTACACTTCTCCGGAGTGCCTGTTGGCAATTTACATCCCACCCATCAGCGTAGCAAGGCTCCCATTTCTCCATGGCCGGTCCTGCATTTCTGGTTTGGACACTTTTTTCCCCATGCCTCTTTTGCCCGCTGGGAAGCGAGGCTTCTTTGGAGCGCTGATTGGCCTTTCCAGGTTGCTTGGTTGGCCAATAAGGGCGTATGCGTTTTTTCCTGAATATATTCAGGAAAAAACGCATACGCCCTTTTTGGCCAAGGGCATCATTGTCCACGTTTTGCCGCTTTTCATGTGCTTTCAAGGCGATTCGAATCTACCTCCTGAAATCTGTTGCCTGCAATTCTGCCTTGCTTTCAAAGCCTCTTCGTTGCCTTCCCTTAATATATTTGTGGACGAGAGGTATCATTTAAAACTCTGCAGGTTTGTGAATTGCAGTGCCCCTGAGCTCCATTTTTCAACTCGCTTTTTTGGGAGCTGGCCGCAAAAGCGCAGGATTGCTTCAGGCCCTCTTCTGGTTCTGGGGGGCAGGCTGAGCTTGTGCTTGATTCTTCTTCCTGATGGGAAAATAGAGTGACCTGTGCCTGTCCCAACACCTAGAGCTAGTCTCTCATTGGTTCCCCCTCTTCCCGTTCATCCTCAGGACAAATTGCAACCTGTACGGAACAGGAGGTTAAAGGTGCTGATTCTCCAAGGAGGGAGATGGCTAGTAAATCGGCTGGAATGGCGAACCCGAGCAAAGGAGATGAGAAATGAGGTGCGTTTTAGAAACCTTTCCCGATCACACGGTGTACCATCTTCTGGGTTTCTCATGCCTGTTTTCGACGTAGGAAGATGCCCTTGAACCTGGAGATTTGGGACCCATGGGATGGGTACCATGCAGTATTACTTGAAAGGGTCTGCGTTGGCTCACCCAACCTCACCGAACCTCTCAGCCCCAAGAGTGTCCACCCTTATGTCTCAATCAGCTGTGGGTTTAGATATGGTCAATCCAGGTTGCATCACAGCCCGTGAACGAATTTTGTAAGAATTTCTCTCGCTTTCACTGTCTTTGTTTCACGGGTTTCGAAAAGTAATTTATTTTTATAATGGGGTTTAGCTGCTTTTCACGGCTGTGTTTATGCCGCTTTACACCCCCTTGACTCACTTACAGAGAGATATCAATACATAGGTTTGAAGATTCTTACTAGTCAGATATATTCTTGTGCGGTGAATAGGGGGTGTTGAGTCCAGTTCACTGAAAAAGGAATAGGTCTTGTCTCTTACATATTGGGATTATGGAACGGTATCGGAGCTAATTTGAAACCCTTGTTTTATGCATCACCCCACCTCACCTTTCCCGTTCAGCAGCCATAGTGTGTTTCCTAAACGTGTGACTCTGTTCTGTTTTGCAATTCAGTTCAAGTGTAGCGGTTTTTACATTCCCTCTCTAAGTGATATCTTATGATAAGTGTCTTTTTCTGTGTGACTTATTTCACTTAGAATCGTCGTACCTAAATCCACTCATCGTGCTGCTACTAGCCTTATGACGTTGATTTCATGGCTGAGTGATATTCCATTGTACATGAGGACCACAACTTCTTTAACCATTTTTCTCTATCCTAGGATATTTAAGGTGTAATGAAGTGGGGGTTCTTGTCAACAGAGCAGCCCTAAACTTTGGGGTGCCTGTGTCTTGCTGATTTTTACTTTTCCCAATTTATACGCCCATGAGTGGAAGTGCCCTATGCTCTCCAAGCTGTGTTTTTAGATGTTTCAGAACACACCGTACACTTCTCCGGAGTGCCTGTTGGCAATTTACATCCCACCCATCAGCGTAGCAAGGCTCCCATTTCTCCATGGCCGGTCCTGCATTTCTGGTTTGGACACTTTTTTCCCCATGCCCCTTTTGCCCGCTGGGAAGCGAGGCTTCTTTGGAGCGCTGATTGGCATTTCCAGGTTGCTTGGTTGGCCAAAAAGGGCGTATGCGTTTTTTCCTGAATATATTCAGGAAAAAACGCATACGCCCTTTTTGGCCAAGGGCATCATTGTCCACGTTTTGCCGCTTTTCATGTGCTTTCAAGGCGATTCGAATCTACCTCCTGAAATCTGTTGCCTGCAATTCTGCCTTGCTTTCAAAGCCTCTTCGTTGCCTTCCCTTAATATATTTGTGGACGAGAGGTATCATTTAAAACTCTGCAGGTTTGTGAATTGCAGTGCCCCTGAGCTCCATTTTTCAACTCGCTTTTTTGGGAGCTGGCCGCAAAAGCGCAGGATTGCTTCAGGCCCTCTTCTGGTTCTGGGGGGCAGGCTGAGCTTGTGCTTGATTCTTCTTCCTGATGGGAAAATAGAGTGACCTGTGCCTGTCCCAACACCTAGAGCTAGTCTCTCATTGGTTCCCCCTCTTCCCGTTCATCCTCAGGACAAATTGCAACCTGTACGGAACAGGAGGTTAAAGGTGCTGATTCTCCAAGGAGGGAGATGGCTAGTAAATCGGCTGGAATGGCGAACCCGAGCAAAGGAGATGAGAAATGAGGTGCGTTTTAGAAACCTTTCCCGATCACACGGTGTACCATCTTCTGGGTTTCTCATGCCTGTTTTCGACGTAGGAAGATGCCCTTGAACCTGGAGATTTGGGACCCATGGGATGGGTTCCATGCAGTATTACTTGAAAGGGTCTGCGTTGGCTCACCCAACCTCACCGAACCTCTCAGCCCCAAGAGTGTCCACCCTTATGTCTCAATCAGCTGTGGGTTTAGATATGGTCAATCCAGGTTGCATCACAGCCCGTGAACGAATTTTGTAAGAATTTCTCTCGCTTTCACTGTCTTTGTTTCACGGGTTTCGAAAAGTAATTTATTTTTATAATGGGGTTTAGCTGCTTTTCACGGCTGTGTTTATGCCGCTTTACACCCCCTTGACTCACTTACAGAGAGATATCAATACATAGGTTTGAAGATTCTTACTAGTCAGATATATTCTTGTGCGGTGAATAGGGGGTGTTGAGTCCAGTTCACTGAAAAAGGAATAGGTCTTGTCTCTTACATATTGGGATTATGGAACGGTATCGGAGCTAATTTGAAACCCTTGTTTTATGCATCACCCCACCTCACCTTTCCCGTTCAGCAGCCATAGTGTGTTTCCTAAACGTGTGACTCTGTTCTGTTTTGCAATTCAGTTCAAGTGTAGCGGTTTTTACATTCCCTCTCTAAGTGATATCTTATGATAAGTGTCTTTTTCTGTGTGACTTATTTCACTTAGAATCGTCGTACCTAAATCCACTCATCGTGCTGCTACTAGCCTTATGACGTTGATTTCATGGCTGAGTGATATTCCATTGTACATGAGGACCACAACTTCTTTAACCATTTTTCTCTATCCTAGGATATTTAAGGTGTAATGAAGTGGGGGTTCTTGTCAACAGAGCAGCCCTAAACTTTGGGGTGCCTGTGTCTTGCTGATTTTTACTTTTCCCAATTTATACGCCCATGAGTGGAAGTGCCCTATGCTCTCCAAGCTGTGTTTTTAGATGTTTCAGAACACACCGTACACTTCTCCGGAGTGCCTGTTGGCAATTTACATCCCACCCATCAGCGTAGCAAGGCTCCCATTTCTCCATGGCCGGTCCTGCATTTCTGGTTTGGACACTTTTTTCCCCATGCCCCTTTTGCCCGCTGGGAAGCGAGGCTTCTTTGGAGCGCTGATTGGCATTTCCAGGTTGCTTGGTTGGCCAAAAAGGGCGTATGCGTTTTTTCCTGAATATATTCAGGAAAAAACGCATACGCCCTTTTTGGCCAAGGGCATCATTGTCCACGTTTTGCCGCTTTTCATGTGCTTTCAAGGCGATTCGAATCTACCTCCTGAAATCTGTTGCCTGCAATTCTGCCTTGCTTTCAAAGCCTCTTCGTTGCCTTCCCTTAATATATTTGTGGACGAGAGGTATCATTTAAAACTCTGCAGGTTTGTGAATTGCAGTGCCCCTGAGCTCCATTTTTCAACTCGCTTTTTTGGGAGCTGGCCGCAAAAGCGCAGGATTGCTTCAGGCCCTCTTCTGGTTCTGGGGGGCAGGCTGAGCTTGTGCTTGATTCTTCTTCCTGATGGGAAAATAGAGTGACCTGTGCCTGTCCCAACACCTAGAGCTAGTCTCTCATTGGTTCCCCCTCTTCCCGTTCATCCTCAGGACAAATTGCAACCTGTACGGAACAGGAGGTTAAAGGTGCTGATTCTCCAAGGAGGGAGATGGCTAGTAAATCGGCTGGAATGGCGAACCCGAGCAAAGGAGATGAGAAATGAGGTGCGTTTTAGAAACCTTTCCCGATCACACGGTGTACCATCTTCTGGGTTTCTCATGCCTGTTTTCGACGTAGGAAGATGCCCTTGAACCTGGAGATTTGGGACCCATGGGATGGGTTCCATGCAGTATTACTTGAAAGGGTCTGCGTTGGCTCACCCAACCTCACCGAACCTCTCAGCCCCAAGAGTGTCCACCCTTATGTCTCAATCAGCTGTGGGTTTAGATATGGTCAATCCAGGTTGCATCACAGCCCGTGAACGAATTTTGTAAGAATTTCTCTCGCTTTCACTGTCTTTGTTTCACGGGTTTCGAAAAGTAATTTATTTTTATAATGGGGTTTAGCTGCTTTTCACGGCTGTGTTTATGCCGCTTTACACCCCCTTGACTCACTTACAGAGAGATATCAATACATAGGTTTGAAGATTCTTACTAGTCAGATATATTCTTGTGCGGTGAATAGGGGGTGTTGAGTCCAGTTCACTGAAAAAGGAATAGGTCTTGTCTCTTACATATTGGGATTATGGAACGGTATCGGAGCTAATTTGAAACCCTTGTTTTATGCATCACCCCACCTCACCTTTCCCGTTCAGCAGCCATAGTGTGTTTCCTAAACGTGTGACTCTGTTCTGTTTTGCAATTCAGTTCAAGTGTAGCGGTTTTTACATTCCCTCTCTAAGTGATATCTTATGATAAGTGTCTTTTTCTGTGTGACTTATTTCACTTAGAATCGTCGTACCTAAATCCACTCATCGTGCTGCTACTAGCCTTATGACGTTGATTTCATGGCTGAGTGATATTCCATTGTACATGAGGACCACAACTTCTTTAACCATTTTTCTCTATCCTAGGATATTTAAGGTGTAATGAAGTGGGGGTTCTTGTCAACAGAGCAGCCCTAAACTTTGGGGTGCCTGTGTCTTGCTGATTTTTACTTTTCCCAATTTATACGCCCATGAGTGGAAGTGCCCTATGCTCTCCAAGCTGTGTTTTTAGATGTTTCAGAACACACCGTACACTTCTCCGGAGTGCCTGTTGGCAATTTACATCCCACCCATCAGCGTAGCAAGGCTCCCATTTCTCCATGGCCGGTCCTGCATTTCTGGTTTGGACACTTTTTTCCCCATGCCCCTTTTGCCCGCTGGGAAGCGAGGCTTCTTTGGAGCGCTGATTGGCATTTCCAGGTTGCTTGGTTGGCCAAAAAGGGCGTATGCGTTTTTTCCTGAATATATTCAGGAAAAAACGCATACGCCCTTTTTGGCCAAGGGCATCATTGTCCACGTTTTGCCGCTTTTCATGTGCTTTCAAGGCGATTCGAATCTACCTCCTGAAATCTGTTGCCTGCAATTCTGCCTTGCTTTCAAAGCCTCTTCGTTGCCTTCCCTTAATATATTTGTGGACGAGAGGTATCATTTAAAACTCTGCAGGTTTGTGAATTGCAGTGCCCCTGAGCTCCATTTTTCAACTCGCTTTTTTGGGAGCTGGCCGCAAAAGCGCAGGATTGCTTCAGGCCCTCTTCTGGTTCTGGGGGGCAGGCTGAGCTTGTGCTTGATTCTTCTTCCTGATGGGAAAATAGAGTGACCTGTGCCTGTCCCAACACCTAGAGCTAGTCTCTCATTGGTTCCCCCTCTTCCCGTTCATCCTCAGGACAAATTGCAACCTGTACGGAACAGGAGGTTAAAGGTGCTGATTCTCCAAGGAGGGAGATGGCTAGTAAATCGGCTGGAATGGCGAACCCGAGCAAAGGAGATGAGAAATGAGGTGCGTTTTAGAAACCTTTCCCGATCACACGGTGTACCATCTTCTGGGTTTCTCATGCCTGTTTTCGACGTAGGAAGATGCCCTTGAACCTGGAGATTTGGGACCCATGGGATGGGTTCCATGCAGTATTACTTGAAAGGGTCTGCGTTGGCTCACCCAACCTCACCGAACCTCTCAGCCCCAAGAGTGTCCACCCTTATGTCTCAATCAGCTGTGGGTTTAGATATGGTCAATCCAGGTTGCATCACAGCCCGTGAACGAATATTGTAAGAATTTCTCTCGCTTTCACTGTCTTTGTTTCACGGGTTTCGAAAAGTAATTTATTTTTATAATGGGGTTTAGCTGCTTTTCACGGCTGTGTTTATGCCGCTTTACACCCCCTTGACTCACTTACAGAGAGATATCAATACATAGGTTTGAAGATTCTTACTAGTCAGATATATTCTTGTGCGGTGAATAGGGGGTGTTGAGTCCAGTTCACTGAAAAAGGAATAGGTCTTGTCTCTTACATATTGGGATTATGGAACGGTATCGGAGCTAATTTGAAACCCTTGTTTTATGCATCACCCCACCTCACCTTTCCCGTTCAGCAGCCATAGTGTGTTTCCTAAACGTGTGACTCTGTTCTGTTTTGCAATTCAGTTCAAGTGTAGCGGTTTTTACATTCCCTCTCTAAGTGATATCTTATGATAAGTGTCTTTTTCTGTGTGACTTATTTCACTTAGAATCGTCGTACCTAAATCCACTCATCGTGCTGCTACTAGCCTTATGACGTTGATTTCATGGCTGAGTGATATTCCATTGTACATGAGGACCACAACTTCTTTAACCATTTTTCTCTTTCCTAGGATATTTAAGGTGTAATGAAGTGGGGGTTCTTGTCAAAAGAGCAGCCCTAAACTTTGGGGTGCCTGTGTCTTGCTGATTTTTACTTTTCCCAATTTATACGCCCATGAGTGGAAGTGCCCTATGCTCTCCAAGCTGTGTTTTTAGATGTTTCAGAACACACCGTACACTTCTCCGGAGTGCCTGTTGGCAATTTACATCCCACCCATCAGCGTAGCAAGGCTCCCATTTCTCCATGGCCGGTCCTGCATTTCTGGTTTGGACACTTTTTTCCCCATGCCTCTTTTGCCCGCTGGGAAGCGAGGCTTCTTTGGAGCGCTGATTGGCCTTTCCAGGTTGCTTGGTTGGCCAATAAGGGCGTATGCGTTTTTTCCTGAATATATTCAGGAAAAAACGCATACGCCCTTTTTGGCCAAGGGCATCATTGTCCACGTTTTGCCGCTTTTCATGTGCTTTCAAGGCGAGTCGAATCTACCTCCTGAAATCTGTTGCCTGCAATTCTGCCTTGCTTTCAAAGCCTCTTCGTTGCCTTCCCTTAATATATTTGTGGACGAGAGGTATCATTTAAAACTCTGCAGGTTTGTGAATTGCAGTGCCCCTGAGCTCCATTTTTCAACTCGCTTTTTTGGGAGCTGGCCGCAAAAGCGCAGGATTGCTTCAGGCCCTCTTCTGGTTCTGGGGGGCAGGCTGAGCTTGTGCTTGATTCTTCTTCCTGATGGGAAAATAGAGTGACCTGTGCCTGTCCCAACACCTAGAGCTAGTCTCTCATTGGTTCCCCCTCTTCCCGTTCATCCTCAGGACAAATTGCAACCTGTACGGAACAGGAGGTTAAAGGTGCTGATTCTCCAAGGAGGGAGATGGCTAGTAAATCGGCTGGAATGGCGAACCCGAGCAAAGGAGATGAGAAATGAGGTGCGTTTTAGAAACCTTTCCCGATCACACGGTGTACCATCTTCTGGGTTTCTCATGCCTGTTTTCGACGTAGGAAGATGCCCTTGAACCTGGAGATTTGGGACCCATGGGATGGGTACCATGCAGTATTACTTGAAAGGGTCTGCGTTGGCTCACCCAACCTCACCGAACCTCTCAGCCCCAAGAGTGTCCACCCTTATGTCTCAATCAGCTGTGGGTCTAGATATGGTCAATCCAGGTTGCATCACAGCCCCTGAACGAATTTTGTAAGAATTTCTCTCTCTTTCACTGTCTTTGTTTCACGGGTTTTGAAAAGTAATTTATTTTTATAATGGGGTTTAGCTGCTTTTCACGGCTGTGTTTATGCCGCTTTACACCCCCTTGACTCACTTACAGAGAGATATCAATACATAGGTTTGAAGATTCTTACTAGTCAGATATATTCTTGTGCGGTGAATAGGGGGTGATGAGTCCAGTTCACTGAAAAAGGAATAGGTCTTGTCTCTTACATATTGGGTTTATGGAACGGTATCTGAGCTAATTTGAAACCCTTGTTTTATGCATCACCCCACCTCACCTTTCCTGTTCAGCAGCCATAGTGTGTTTCCTAAACGTGGGACTCTGTTCTGTTTTGCAATTCAGTTCAAGTGTAGCGGTTTTTACATTCCCTCTAGAAGTGATTTCTTAGGATAAGTGTCTTTTTCTGTGTGACTTATTTCACTTAGAATCGTCGTACCTAAATCCACTCATCGTGCTGCTACTAGCCTTATGACGTTGATTTCATGGCTGAGTGATATTCCATTGTACATGAGGACCACAACTTCTTTATCCATTTTTCTCTTTCCTAGGATATTTAAGGTGTAATGAAGTGGGGGTTCTTGTCAACAGAGCAGCCCTAAACTTTGGGGTGCCTGTGTCTTGCTGATTTTTAGTTTTCCCAATTTATACGCCCATGAGTGGAAGTGCCCTATGCTCTCCAAGCTGTGTTTTTAGATGTTTCAGAACACACCGTACACTTCTCCAGAGTGCCTGTTGGCAATTTACATCCCACCCATCAGCGTAGCAAGGCTCCCATTTCTCCATGGCCGGTCCTGCATTTCTGGTTTGGACACTTTTTTCCCCATGGCCCTTTTGCCCGCTGGGAAGCGAGACTTCTTTGGAGCGCTGATTGGCCTTTCCAGGTTGCTTGGTTGGCCAAAAAGGGCGTATGCGTTTTTTCCTGAATATATTCAGGAAAAAACGCATACGCCCTTTTTGGCCAAGGGCATCATTGTCCACGTTTTGCCGCTTTTCATGTGCTTTCAAGGCGATTCGAATCTACCTCCTGAAATCTGTTTCCTGCAATTCTGCCTTGCTTTCAAAGCCTCTTCGTTGCCTTCCCTTAATATATTTGTGGACGAGAGGTATCATTTAAAACTCTGCAGGTTTGTGAATTGCAGTGCCCCTGAGCTCCATTTTTCAACTCGCTTTTTTGGGAGCTGGCCGCAAAAGCGCAGGATTGCTTCAGGCCCTCTTCTGGTTCTGGGGGGCAGGCTGAGCTTGTGCTTGATTCTTCTTCCTGATGGGAAAATAGAGTGACCTGTGCCTGTCCCAACACCTAGAGCTAGTCTCTCATTGGTTCCCCCTCTTCCCGTTCATCCTCAGGACAAATTGCAACCTGTACGGAACAGGAGGTTAAAGGTGCTGATTCTCCAAGGAGGGAGATGGCTAGTAAATCGGCTGGAATGGCGAACCCGAGCAAAGGAGATGAGAAATGAGGTGCGTTTTAGAAACCTTTCCCGATCACACGGTGTACCATCTTCTGGGTTTCTCATGCCTGTTTTCAACGTAGGAAGATGCCCTTGAACCTGGAGATTTGGGACCCATGGGATGGGTACCATGCAGTATTACTTGAAAGGGTCTGCGTTGGCTCACCCAACCTCACCGAACCTCTCAGCCCCAAGAGTGTCCACCCTTATGTCTCAATCAGCTGTGGGTCTAGATATGGTCAATCCAGGTTGCATCACAGCCCGTGAACGAATTTTGTAAGAATTTCTCTCGCTTTCACTGTCTTTGTTTCACGGGTTTTGAAAAGTAATTTATTTTTATAATGGGGTTTAGCTGCTTTTCACGGCTGTGTTTATGCCGCTTTACACCCCCTTGACTCACTTACAGAGAGATATCAATACATAGGTTTGAAGATTCTTACTAGTCAGATATATTCTTGTGCGGTGAATAGGGGGTGTTGAGTCCAGTTCACTGAAAAAGGAATAGGTCTTGTCTCTTACATATTGGGATTATGGAACGGTATCGGAGCTAATTTGAAACCCTTGTTTTATGCATCACCCCACCTCACCTTTCCCGTTCAGCAGCCATAGTGTGTTTCCTAAACGTGTGACTCTGTTCTGTTTTGCAATTCAGTTCAAGTGTAGCGGTTTTTACATTCCCTCTCTATGTGATATCTTATGATAAGTGTCTTTTTCTGTGTGACTTATTTCACTTAGAATCGTCGTACCTAAATCCACTCATCGTGCTGCTACTAGCCTTATGACGTTGATTTCATGGCTGAGTGATATTCCATTGTACATGAGGACCACAACTTCTTTAACCATTTTTCTCTTTCCTAGGATATTTAAGGTGTAATGAAGTGGGGGTTCTTGTCCACAGAGCAGCCCTAAACTTTGCTGTGCCTGTGTCTTGCTGATTTTTACTTTTCCCAATTTATACGCCCATGAGTGGAAGTGCCCTATGCTCTCCAAGCTGTGTTTTTAGATGTTTCAGAACACACCGTACACTTCTCCGGAGTGCCTGTTGGCAATTTACATCCCACCCATCAGCGTAGCAAGGCTCCCATTTCTCCATGGCCGGTCCTGCATTTCTGGTTTGGACACTTTTTTCCCCATGCCCCTTTTGCCCGCTGGGAAGCGAGGCTTCTTTGGAGCGCTGATTGGCCTTTCCAGGTTGCTTGGTTGGCCAATAAGGGCGTATGCGTTTTTTCCTGAATATATTCAGGAAAAAACGCATACGCCCTTTTTGGCCAAGGGCATCATTGTCCACGTTTTGCCGCTTTTCATGTGCTTTCAAGGCGAGTCGAATCTACCTCCTGAAATCTGTTGCCTGCAATTCTGCCTTGCTTTCAAAGCCTCTTCGTTGCCTTCCCTTAATATATTTGTGGACGAGAGGTATCATTTAAAACTCTGCAGGTTTGTGAATTGCAGTGCCCCTGAGCTCCATTTTTCAACTCGCTTTTTTGGGAGCTGGCCGCAAAAGCGCAGGATTGCTTCAGGCCCTCTTCTGGTTCTGGGGGGCAGGCTGAGCTTGTGCTTGATTCTTCTTCCTGATGGGAAAATAGAGTGACCTGTGCCTGTCCCAACACCTAGAGCTAGTCTCTCATTGGTTCCCCCTCTTCCCGTTCATCCTCAGGACAAATTGCAACCTGTACGGAACAGGAGGTTAAAGGTGCTGATTCTCCAAGGAGGGAGATGGCTAGTAAATCGGCTGGAATGGCGAACCCGAGCAAAGGAGATGAGAAATGAGGTGCGTTTTAGAAACCTTTCCCGATCACACGGTGTACCATCTTCTGGGTTTCTCATGCCTGTTTTCGACGTAGGAAGATGCCCTTGAACCTGGAGATTTGGGACCCATGGGATGGGTACCATGCAGTATTACTTGAAAGGGTCTGCGTTGGCTCACCCAACCTCACCGAACCTCTCAGCCCCAAGAGTGTCCACCCTTATGTCTCAATCAGCTGTGGGTCTAGATATGGTCAATCCAGGTTGCATCACAGCCCCTGAACGAATTTTGTAAGAATTTCTCTCTCTTTCACTGTCTTTGTTTCACGGGTTTTGAAAAGTAATTTATTTTTATAATGGGGTTTAACTGCTTTTCACGGCTGTGTTTATGCCGCTTTACACCCCCTTGACTCACTTACAGAGAGATATCAATACATAGGTTTGAAGATTCTTACTAGTCAGATATATTCTTGTGCGGTGAATAGGGGGTGATGACTCCAGTTCACTGAAAAAGGAATAGGTCTTGTCTCTTACATATTGGGTTTATGGAACGGTATCTGAGCTAATTTGAAACCCTTGTTTTATGCATCACCCCACCTCACCTTTCCCGTTCAGCAGCCATAGTGTGTTTCCTAAACGTGGGACTCTGTTCTGTTTTGCAATTCAGTTCAAGTGTAGCGGTTTTTACATTCCCTCTAGAAGTGATATCTTAGGATAAGTGTCTTTTTCTGTGTGACTTATTTCACTTAGAATCGTCGTACCTAAATCCACTCATCGTGCTGCTACTAGCCTTATGACGTTGATTTCATGGCTGAGTGATATTCCATTGTACATGAGGACCACAACTTCTTTATCCATTTTTCTCTTTCCTAGGATATTTAAGGTGTAATGAAGTGGGGGTTCTTGTCAACAGAGCAGCCCTAAACTTTGGGGTGCCTGTGTCTTGCTGATTTTTACTTTTCCCAATTTATACGCCCATGAGTGGAAGTGCCCTATGCTCTCCAAGCTGTGTTTTTAGATGTTTCAGAACACACCGTACACTTCTCCGGAGTGCCTGTTGGCAATTTACATCCCACCCATCAGCGTAGCAAGGCTCCCATTTCTCCATGGCCGGTCCTGCATTTCTGGTTTGGACACTTTTTTCCCCATGCCCCTTTTGCCCGCTGGGAAGCGAGGCTTCTTTGGAGCGCTGATTGGCATTTCCAGGTTGCTTGGTTGGCCAAAAAGGGCGTATGCGTTTTTTCCTGAATATATTCAGGAAAAAACGCATACGCCCTTTTTGGCCAAGGGCATCATTGTCCACGTTTTGCCGCTTTTCATGTGCTTTCAAGGCGATTCGAATCTACCTCCTGAAATCTGTTGCCTGCAATTCTGCCTTGCTTTCAAAGCCTCTTCGTTGCCTTCCCTTAATATATTTGTGGACGAGAGGTATCATTTAAAACTCTGCAGGTTTGTGAATTGCAGTGCCCCTGAGCTCCATTTTTCAACTCGCTTTTTTGGGAGCTGGCCGCAAAAGCGCAGGATTGCTTCAGGCCCTCTTCTGGTTCTGGGGGGCAGGCTGAGCTTGTGCTTGATTCTTCTTCCTGATGGGAAAATAGAGTGACCTGTGCCTGTCCCAACACCTAGAGCTAGTCTCTCATTGGTTCCCCCTCTTCCCGTTCATCCTCAGGACAAATTGCAACCTGTACGGAACAGGAGGTTAAAGGTGCTGATTCTCCAAGGAGGGAGATGACTAGTAAATCGGCTGGAATGGCGAACCCGAGCAAAGGAGATGAGAAATGAGGTGCGTTTTAGAAACCTTTCCCGATCACACGGTGTACCATCTTCTGGGTTTCTCATGCCTGTTTTCGACGTAGTAAGATGCCCTTGAACCTGGAGATTTGGGACCCATGGGATGGGTACCATGCAGTATTACTTGAAAGGGTCTGCGTTGGCTCACCCAACCTCACCGAACCTCTCAGCCCCAAGAGTGTCCACCCTTATGTCTCAATCAGCTGTGGGTCTAGATATGGTCAATCCAGGTTGCATCACAGCCCCTGAACGAATTTTGTAAGAATTTCTCTCTCTTTCACTGTCTTTGTTTCACGGGTTTTGAAAAGTAATTTATTTTTATAATGGGGTTTAGCTGCTTTTCACGGCTGTGTTTATGCCGCTTTACACCCCCTTGACTCACTTACAGAGAGATATCAATACATAGGTTTGAAGATTCTTACTAGTCAGATATATTCTTGTGCGGTGAATAGGGGGTGATGAGTCCAGTTCACTGAAAAAGGAATAGGTCTTGTCTCTTACATATTGGGTTTATGGAACGGTATCTGAGCTAATTTGAAACCCTTGTTTTATGCATCACCCCACCTCACCTTTCCCGTTCAGCAGCCATAGTGTGTTTCCTAAACGTGGGACTCTGTTCTGTTTTGCAATTCAGTTCAAGTGTAGCGGTTTTTACATTCCCTCTAGAAGTGATTTCTTAGGATAAGTGTCTTTTTCTGTGTGACTTATTTCACTTAGAATCGTCGTACCTAAATCCACTCATCGTGCTGCTACTAGCCTTATGACGTTGATTTCATGGCTGAGTGATATTCCATTGTACATGAGGACCACAACTTCTTTATCCATTTTTCTCTTTCCTAGGATATTTAAGGTGTAATGAAGTGGGGGTTCTTGTCAACAGAGCAGCCCTAAACTTTGGGGTGCCTGTGTCTTGCTGATTTTTAGTTTTCCCAATTTATACGCCCATGAGTGGAAGTGCCCTATGCTCTCCAAGCTGTGTTTTTAGATCTTTCAGAACACACCGTACACTTCTCCGGAGTGCCTGTTGGCAATTTACATCCCACCCATCAGCGTAGCAAGGCTCCCATTTCTCCATGGCCGGTCCTGCATTTCTGGTTTGGACACTTTTTTCCCCATGCCCTTTTTGCCCGCTGGGAAGCGAGGCTTCTTTGGAGCGCTGATTGGCCTTTCCAGGTTGCTTGGTTGGCCAAAAAGGGCGTATGCGTTTTTTCCTGAATATATTCAGGAAAAAACGCATACGCCCTTTTTGGCCAAGGGCATCATTGTCCACGTTTTGCCGCTTTTCATGTGCTTTCAAGGCGATTCGAATCTACCTCCTGAAATCTGTTTCCTGCAATTCTGCCTTGCTTTCAAAGCCTCTTCGTTGCCTTCCCTTAATATATTTGTGGACGAGAGGTATCATTTAAAACTCTGCAGGTTTGTGAATTGCAGTGCCCCTGAGCTCCATTTTTCAACTCGCTTTTTTGGGAGCTGGCCGCCAAAGCGCAGGATTGCTTCAGGCCCTCTTCTGGTTCTGGGGGGCAGGCTGAGCTTGTGCTTGATTCTTCTTCCTGATGGGAAAATAGAGTGACCTGTGCCTGTCCCAACACCTAGAGCTAGTCTCTCATTGGTTCCCCCTCTTCCCGTTCATCCTCAGGACAAATTGCAACCTGTACGGAACAGGAGGTTAAAGGTGCTGATTCTCCAAGGAGGGAGATGGCTAGTAAATCGGCTGGAATGGCGAACCCGAGCAAAGGAGATGAGAAATGAGGTGCGTTTTAGAAACCTTTCCCGATCACACGGTGTACCATCTTCTGGGTTTCTCATGCCTGTTTTCGACGTAGGAAGATGCCCTTGAACCTGGAGATTTGGGACCCATGGGATGGGTACCATGCAGTATTACTTGAAAGGGTCTGCGTTGGCTCACCCAACCTCACCGAACCTCTCAGCCCCAAGAGTGTCCACCCTTATGTCTCAATCAGCTGTGGGTCTAGATATGGTCAATCCAGGTTGCATCACAGCCCCTGAACGAATTTTGTAAGAATTTCTCTCTCTTTCACTGTCTTTGTTTCACGGGTTTTGAAAAGTAATTTATTTTTATAATGGGGTTTAGCTGCTTTTCACGGCTGTGTTTATGCCGCTTTACACCCCCTTGACTCACTTACAGAGAGATATCAATACATAGGTTTGAAGATTCTTACTAGTCAGATATATTCTTGTGCGGTGAATAGGGGGTGATGAGTCCAGTTCACTGAAAAAGGAATAGGTCTTGTCTCTTACATATTGGGTTTATGGAACGGTATCGGAGCTAATTTGAAACCCTTGTTTTATGCATCACCCCACCTCACCTTTCCCGTTCAGCAGCCATAGTGTGTTTCCTAAACGTGTGACTCTGTTCTGTTTTGCAATTCAGTTCAAGTGTAGCGGTTTTTACATTCCCTCTAGAAGTGATTTCTTAGGATAAGTGTCTTTTTCTGTGTGACTTATTTCACTTAGAATCGTCGTACCTAAATCCACTCATCGTGCTGCTACTAGCCTTATGACGTTGATTTCATGGCTGAGTGATATTCCATTGTACATGAGGACCACAACTTCTTTAACCATTTTTCTCTTTCCTAGGATATTTAAGGTGTAATGAAGTGGGGGTTCTTGTCAACAGAGCAGCCCTAAACTTTGGGGTGCCTGTGTCTTGCTGATTTTTACTTTTCCCAATTTATACGCCCATGAGTGGAAGTGCCCTATGCTCTCCAAGCTGTGTTTTTAGATGTTTCAGAAGACACCGTACACTTCTCCGGAGTGCCTGTTGGCAATTTACATCCCACCCATCAGCGTAGCAAGGCTCCCATTTCTCCATGGCCGGTCCTGCATTTCTGGTTTGGACACTTTTTTCCCCATGCCCCTTTTGCCCGCTGGGAAGCGAGGCTTCTTTGGAGCGCTGATTGGCCTTTCCAGGTTGCTTGGTTGGCCAAAAAGGGCGTATGCGTTTTTTCCTGAATATATTCAGGAAAAAACGCATACGCCCTTTTTGGCCAAGGGCATCATTGTCCACGTTTTGCCGCTTTTCATGTGCTTTCAAGGCGATTCGAATCTACCTCCTGAAATCTGTTTCCTGCAATTCTGCCTTGCTTTCAAAGCCTCTTCGTTGCCTTCCCTTAATATATTTGTGGACGAGAGGTATCATTTAAAACTCTGCAGGTTTGTGAATTGCAGTGCCCCTGAGCTCCATTTTTCAACTCGCTTTTTTGGGAGCTGGCCGCAAAAGCGCAGGATTGCTTCAGGCCCTCTTCTGGTTCTGGGGGGCAGGCTGAGCTTGTGCTTGATTCTTCTTCCTGATGGGAAAATAGAGTGACCTGTGCCTGTCCCAACACCTAGAGCTAGTCTCTCATTGGTTCCCCCTCTTCCCGTTCATCCTCAGGACAAATTGCAACCTGTACGGAACAGGAGGTTAAAGGTGCTGATTCTCCAAGGAGGGAGATGGCTAGTAAATCGGCTGGAATGGCGAACCCGAGCAAAGGAGATGAGAAATGAGGTGCGTTTTAGAAACCTTTCCCGATCACACGGTGTACCATCTTCTGGGTTTCTCATGCCTGTTTTCGACGTAGGAAGATGCCCTTGAACCTGGAGATTTGGGACCCATGGGATGGGTACCATGCAGTATTACTTGAAAGGGTCTGCGTTGGCTCACCCAACCTCACCGAACCTCTCAGCCCCAAGAGTGTCCACCCTTATGTCTCAATCAGCTGTGGGTCTAGATATGGTCAATCCAGGTTGCATTACAGCCCCTGAACGAATTTTGTAAGAATTTCTCTCTCTTTCACTGTCTTTGTTTCACGGGTTTTGAAAAGTAATTTATTTTTATAATGGGGTTTAGCTGCTTTTCACGGCTGTGTTTATGCCGCTTTACACCCCCTTGACTCACTTACAGAGAGATATCAATACATAGGTTTGAAGATTCTTACTAGTCAGATATATTCTTGTGCGGTGAATAGGGGGTGATGAGTCCAGTTCACTGAAAAAGGAATAGGTCTTGTCTCTTACATATTGGGTTTATGGAACGGTATCTGAGCTAATTTGAAACCCTTGTTTTATGCATCACCCCACCTCACCTTTCCTGTTCAGCAGCCATAGTGTGTTTCCTAAACGTGGGACTCTGTTCTGTTTTGCAATTCAGTTCAAGTGTAGCGGTTTTTACATTCCCTCTAGAAGTGATATCTTAGGATAAGTGTCTTTTTCTGTGTGACTTATTTCACTTAGAATCGTCGTACCTAAATCCACTCATCGTGCTGCTACTAGCCTTATGACGTTGATTTCATGGCTGAGTGATATTCCATTGTACATGAGGACCACAACTTCTTTATCCATTTTTCTCTTTCCTAGGATATTTAAGGTGTAATGAAGTGGGGGTTCTTGTCAACAGAGCAGCCCTAAACTTTGGGGTGCCTGTGTCTTGCTGATTTTTAGTTTTCCCAATTTATACGCCCATGAGTGGAAGTGCCCTATGCTCTCCAAGCTGTGTTTTTAGATGTTTCAGAACACACCGTACACTTCTCCGGAGTGCCTGTTGGCAATTTACATCCCACCCATCAGCGTAGCAAGGCTCCCATTTCTCCATGGCCGGTCCTGCATTTCTGGTTTGGACACTTTTTTCCCCATGCCTCTTTTGCCCGCTGGGAAGCGAGGCTTCTTTGGAGCGCTGATTGGCCTTTCCAGGTTGCTTGGTTGGCCAAAAAGGGCGTATGCGTTTTTTCCTGAATATATTCAGGAAAAAACGCATACGCCCTTTTTGGCCAAGGGCATCATTGTCCACGTTTTGCCGCTTTTCATGTGCTTTCAAGGCGATTCGAATCTACCTCCTGAAATCTGTTGCCTGCAATTCTGCCTTGCTTTCAAAGCCTCTTCGTTGCCTTCCCTTAATATATTTGTGGACGAGAGGTATCATTTAAAACTCTGCAGTTTTGTGAATTGCAGTGCCCCTGAGCTCCATTTTTCAACTCGCTTTTTTGGGAGCTGGCCGCAAAAGCGCAGGATTGCTTCAGGCCCTCTTCTGGTTCTGGGGGGCAGGCTGAGCTTGTGCTTGATTCTTCTTCCTGATGGGAAAATAGAGTGACCTGTGCCTGTCCCAACACCTAGAGCTAGTCTCTCATTGGTTCCCCCTCTTCCCGTTCATCCTCAGGACAAATTGCAACCTGTACGGAACAGGAGGTTAAAGGTGCTGATTCTCCAAGGAGGGAGATGGCTAGTAAATCGGCTGGAATGGGGAACCCGAGCAAAGGAGATGAGAAATGAGGTGCGTTTTAGAAACCTTTCCCGATCACACGGTGTACCATCTTCTGGGTTTCTCATGCCTGTTTTCGACGTAGGAAGATGCCCTTGAACCTGGAGATTTGGGACCCATGGGATGGGTACCATGCAGTATTACTTGAAAGGGTCTGCGTTGGCTCACCCAACCTCACCGAACCTCTCAGCCCCAAGAGTGTCCACCCTTATGTCTCAATCAGCTGTGGGTCTAGATATGGTCAATCCAGGTTGCATCACAGCCCCTGAACGAATTTTGTAAGAATTTCTCTCTCTTTCACTGTCTTTGTTTCACGGGTTTTGAAAAGTAATTTATTTTTATAATGGGGTTTAGCTGCTTTTCACGGCTGTGTTTATGCCGCTTTACACCCCCTTGACTCACTTACAGAGAGATATCAATACATAGGTTTGAAGATTCTTACTAGTCAGATATATTCTTGTGCGGTGAATAGGGGGTGATGAGTCCAGTTCACTGAAAAAGGAATAGGTCTTGTCTCTTACATATTGGGTTTATGGAACGGTATCTGAGCTAATTTGAAACCCTTGTTTTATGCATCACCCCACCTCACCTTTCCTGTTCAGCAGCCATAGTGTGTTTCCTAAACGTGGGACTCTGTTCTGTTTTGCAATTCAGTTCAAGTGTAGCGGTTTTTACATTCCCTCTAGAAGTGATTTCTTAGGATAAGTGTCTTTTTCTGTGTGACTTATTTCACTTAGAATCGTCGTACCTAAATCCACTCATCGTGCTTCTACTAGCCTTATGACGTTGATTTCATGGCTGAGTGATATTCCATTGTACATGAGGACCACAACTTCTTTATCCATTTTTCTCTTTCCTAGGATATTTAAGGTGTAATGAAGTGGGGGTTCTTGTCAACAGAGCAGCCCTAAACTTTGAGGTGCCTGTGTCTTGCTGATTTTTAGTTTTCCCAATTTATACGCCCATGAGTGGAAGTGCCCTATGCTCTCCAAGCTGTGTTTTTAGATGTTTCAGAACACACCGTACACTTCTCCAGAGTGCCTGTTGGCAATTTACATCCCACCCATCAGCGTAGCAAGGCTCCCATTTCTCCATGGCCGGTCCTGCATTTCTGGTTTGGACACTTTTTTCCCCATGGCCCTTTTGCCCGCTGGGAAGCGAGACTTCTTTGGAGCGCTGATTGGCCTTTCCAGGTTGCTTGGTTGGCCAAAAAGGGCGTATGCGTTTTTTCCTGAATATATTCAGGAAAAAACGCATACGCCCTTTTTGGCCAAGGGCATCATTGTCCACGTTTTGCCGCTTTTCATGTGCTTTCAAGGCGATTCGAATCTACCTCCTGAAATCTGTTTCCTGCAATTCTGCCTTGCTTTCAAAGCCTCTTCGTTGCCTTCCCTTAATATATTTGTGGGCGAGAGGTATCATTTAAAACTCTGCAGGTTTGTGAATTGCAGTGCCCCTGAGCTCCATTTTTCAACTCGCTTTTTTGGGAGCTGGCCGCAAAAGCGCAGGATTGCTTCAGGCCCTCTTCTGGTTCTGGGGGGCAGGCTGAGCTTGTGCTTGATTCTTCTTCCTGATGGGAAAATAGAGTGACCTGTGCCTGTCCCAACACCTAGAGCTAGTCTCTCATTGGTTCCCCCTCTTCCCGTTCATCCTCAGGACAAATTGCAACCTGTACGGAACAGGAGGTTAAAGGTGCTGATTCTCCAAGGAGGGAGATGGCTAGTAAATCGGCTTGAATGGCGAACCCGAGCAAAGGAGATGAGAAATGAGGTGCGTTTTAGAAACCTTTCCCGATCACACGGTGTACCATCTTCTGGGTTTCTCATGCCTGTTTTCGACGTAGGAAGATGCCCTTGAACCTGGAGATTTGGGACCCATGGGATGGGTACCATGCAGTATTACTTGAAAGGGTCTGCGTTGGCTCACCCAACCTCACCGAACCTCTCAGCCCCAAGAGTGTCCACCCTTATGTCTCAATCAGCTGTGGGTCTAGATATGGTCAATCCAGGTTGCATCACAGCCCGTGAACGAATTTTGTAAGAATTTCTCTCGCTTTCACTGTCTTTGTTTCACGGGTTTTGAAAAGTAATTTATTTTTATAATGGGGTTTAGCTGCTTTTCACGGCTGTGTTTATGCCGCTTTACACCCCCTTGACTCACTTACAGAGAGATATCAATACATAGGTTTGAAGATTCTTACTAGTCAGATATATTCTTGTGCGGTGAATAGGGGGTGTTGAGTCCAGTTCACTGAAAAAGGAATAGGTCTTGTCTCTTACATATTGGGATTATGGAACGGTATCGGAGCTAATTTGAAACCCTTGTTTTATGCATCACCCCACCTCACCTTTCCCGTTCAGCAGCCATAGTGTGTTTCCTAAACGTGTGACTCTGTTCTGTTTTGCAATTCAGTTCAAGTGTAGCGGTTTTTACATTCCCTCTCTAAGTGATATCTTATGATAAGTGTCTTTTTCTGTGTGACTTATTTCACTTAGAATCGTCGTACCTAAATCCACTCATCGTGCTGCTACTAGCCTTATGACGTTGATTTCATGGCTGAGTGATATTCCATTGTACATGAGGACCACAACTTCTTTAACCATTTTTCTCTTTCCTAGGATATTTAAGGTGTAATGAAGTGGGGGTTCTTGTCAACAGAGCAGCCCTAAACTTTGGGGTGCCTGTGTCTTGCTGATTTTTACTTTTCCCAATTTATACGCCCATGAGTGGAAGTGCCCTATGCTCTCCAAGCTGTGTTTTTAGATGTTTCAGAACACACCGTACACTTCTCCGGAGTGCCTGTTGGCAATTTACATCCCACCCATCAGCGTAGCAAGGCTCCCATTTCTCCATGGCCGGTCCTGCATTTCTGGTTTGGACACTTTTTTCCCCATGCCCCTTTTGCCCGCTGGGAAGCGAGGCTTCTTTGGAGCGCTGATTGGCCTTTCCAGGTTGCTTGGTTGGCCAAAAAGGGCGTATGCGTTTTTTCCTGAATATATTCAGGAAAAAACGCATACGCCCTTTTTGGCCAAGGGCATCATTGTCCACGTTTTGCCGCTTTTCATGTGCTTTCAAGGCGATTCGAATCTACCTCCTGAAATCTGTTGCCTGCAATTCTGCCTTGCTTTCAAAGCCTCTTCGTTGCCTTCCCTTAATATATTTGTGGACGAGAGGTATCATTTAAAACTCTGCAGGTTTGTGAATTGCAGTGCCCCTGAGCTCCATTTTTCAACTCGCTTTTTTGGGAGCTGGCCGCAAAAGCGCAGGATTGCTTCAGGCCCTCTTCTGGTTCTGGGGGGCAGGCTGAGCTTGTGCTTGATTCTTCTTCCTGATGGGAAAATAGAGTGACCTGTGCCTGTCCCAACACCTAGAGCTAGTCTCTCATTGGTTCCCCCTCTTCCCGTTCATCCTCAGGACAAATTGCAACCTGTACGGAACAGGAGGTTAAAGGTGCTGATTTTCCAAGGAGGGAGATGGCTAGTAAATCGGCTGGAATGGCGAACCCGAGCAAAGGAGATGAGAAATGAGGTGCGTTTTAGAAACCTTTCCCGATCACACGGTGTACCATCTTCTGGGTTTCTCATGCCTGTTTTCGACGTAGGAAGATGCCCTTGAACCTGGAGATTTGGGACCCATGGGATGGGTACCATGCAGTATTACTTGAAAGGGTCTGCGTTGGCTCACCCAACCTCACCGAACCTCTCAGCCCCAAGAGTGTCCACCCTTATGTCTCAATCAGCTGTGGGTCTAGATATGGTCAATCCAGGTTGCATCACAGCCCGTGAACGAATTTTGTAAGAATTTCTCTCGCTTTCACTGTCTTTGTTTCACGGGTTTTGAAAAGTAATTTATTTTTATAATGGGGTTTAGCTGCTTTTCACGGCTGTGTTTATGCCGCTTTACACCCCCTTGACTCACTTACAGAGAGATATCAATACATAGGTTTGAAGATTCTTACTAGTCAGATATATTCTTGTGCGGTGAATAGGGGGTGTTGAGTCCAGTTCACTGAAAAAGGAATAGGTCTTGTCTCTTACATATTGGGATTATGGAACGGTATCGGAGCTAATTTGAAACCCTTGTTTTATGCATCACCCCACCTCACCTTTCCCGTTCAGCATCCATAGTGTGTTTCCTAAACGTGTGACTCTGTTCTGTTTTGCAATTCAGTTCAAGTGTAGCGGTTTTTACATTCCCTCTCTAAGTGATATCTTAGGATAAGTGTCTTTTTCTGTGTGACTTATTTCACTTAGAATCGTCGTACCTAAATCCACTCATCGTGCTGCTACTAGCCTTATGACGTTGATTTCATGGCTGAGTGATATTCCATTGTACATGAGGACCACAACTTCTTTAACCATTTTTCTCTTTCCTAGGATATTTAAGGTGTAATGAAGTGGGGGTTCTTGTCAACAGAGCAGCCCTAAACTTTGGGGTGCCTGTGTCTTGCTGATTTTTACTTTTCCCAATTTATACGCCCATGAGTGGAAGTGCCCTATGCTCTCCAAGCTGTGTTTTTAGATGTTTCAGAACACACCGTACACTTCTCCGGAGTGCCTGTTGGCAATTTACATCCCACCCATCAGCGTAGCAAGGCTCCCATTTCTCCATGGCCGGTCCTGCATTTTTGGTTTGGACACTTTTTTCCCCATGCCTCTTTTGCCCGCTGGGAAGCGAGGCTTCTTTGGAGCGCTGATTGGCCTTTCCAGGTTGCTTGGTTGGCCAATAAGGGCGTATGCGTTTTTTCCTGAATATATTCAGGAAAAAACGCATACGCCCTTTTTGGCCAAGGGCATCATTGTCCACGTTTTGCTGCTTTTCATGTGCTTTCAAGGCGATTCGAATCTACCTCCTGAAATCTGTTGCCTGCAATTCTGCCTTGCTTTCAAAGCCTCTTCGTTGCCTTCCCTTAATATATTTGTGGACGAGAGGTATCATTTAAAACTCTGCAGGTTTGTGAATTGCAGTGCCCCTGAGCTCCATTTTTCAACTCGCTTTTTTGGGAGCTGGCCGCAAAAGCGCAGGATTGCTTCAGGCCCTCTTCTGGTTCTGGGGGGCAGGCTGAGCTTGTGCTTGATTCTTCTTCCTGATGGGAAAATAGAGTGACCTGTGCCTGTCCCAACACCTAGAGCTAGTCTCTCATTGGTTCCCCCTCTTCCCGTTCATCCTCAGGACAAATTGCAACCTGTACGGAACAGGAGGTTAAAGGTGCTGATTCTCCAAGGAGGGAGATGGCTAGTAAATCGGCTGGAATGGCGAACCCGAGCAAAGGAGATGAGAAATGAGGTGCGTTTTAGAAACCTTTCCCGATCACACGGTGTACCATCTTCTGGGTTTCTCATGCCTGTTTTCGACGTAGGAAGATGCCCTTGAACCTGGAGATTTGGGACCCATGGGATGGGTACCATGCAGTATTACTTGAAAGGGTCTGCGTTGGCTCACCCAACCTCACCGAACCTCTCAGCCCCAAGAGTGTCCACCCTTATGTCTCAATCAGCTGTGGGTCTAGATATGGTCAATCCAGGTTGCATCACAGCCCCTGAACGAATTTTGTAAGAATTTCTCTCTCTTTCACTGTCTTTGTTTCACGGGTTTTGAAAAGTAATTTATTTTTATAATGGGGTTTAGCTGCTTTTCACGGCTGTGTTTATGCCGCTTTACACCCCCTTGACTCACTTACAGAGAGATATCAATACATAGGTTTGAAGATTCTTACTAGTCAGATATATTCTTGTGCGGTGAATAGGGGGTGATGAGTCCAGTTCACTGAAAAAGGAATAGGTCTTGTCTCTTACATATTGGGTTTATGGAACGGTATCTGAGCTAATTTGAAACCCTTGTTTTATGCATCACCCCACCTCACCTTTCCTGTTCAGCAGCCATAGTGTGTTTCCTAAACGTGGGACTCTGTTCTGTTTTGAAATTCAGTTCAAGTGTAGCGGTTTTTACATTCCCTCTAGAAGTGATTTCTTAGGATAAGTGTCTTTTTCTGTGTGACTTATTTCACTTAGAATCGTCGTACCTAAATCCACTCATCGTGCTGCTACTAGCCTTATGACGTTGATTTCATGGCTGAGTGATATTCCATTGTACATGAGGACCACAACTTCTTTATCCATTTTTCTCTTTCCTAGGATATTTAAGGTGTAATGAAGTGGGGGTTCTTGTCAACAGAGCAGCCCTAAACTTTGGGGTGCCTGTGTCTTGCTGATTTTTAGTTTTCCCAATTTATACGCCCATGAGTGGAAGTGCCCTATGCTCTCCAAGCTGTGTTTTTAGATGTTTCAGAACACACCGTACACTTCTCCAGAGTGCCTGTTGGCAATTTACATCCCACCCATCAGCGTCGCAAGGCTCCCATTTCTCCATGGCCGGTCCTGCATTTCTGGTTTGGACACTTTTTTCCCCATGGCCCTTTTGCCCGCTGGGAAGCGAGACTTCTTTGGAGCGCTGATTGGCCTTTCCAGGTTGCTTGGTTGGCCAAAAAGGGCGTATGCGTTTTTTCCTGAATATATTCAGGAAAAAACGCATACGCCCTTTTTGGCCAAGGGCATCATTGTCCACGTTTTGCCGCTTTTCATGTGCTTTCAAGGCGATTCGAATCTACCTCCTGAAATCTGTTTCCTGCAATTCTGCCTTGCTTTCAAAGCCTCTTCGTTGCCTTCCCTTAATATATTTGTGGGCGAGAGGTATCATTTAAAACTCTGCAGGTTTGTGAATTGCAGTGCCCCTGAGCTCCATTTTTCAACTCGCTTTTTTGGGAGCTGGCCGCAAAAGCGCAGGATTGCTTCAGGCCCTCTTCTGGTTCTGGGGGGCAGGCTGAGCTTGTGCTTGATTCTTCTTCCTGATGGGAAAATAGAGTGACCTGTGCCTGTCCCAACACCTAGAGCTAGTCTCTCATTGGTTCCCCCTCTTCCCGTTCATCCTCAGGACAAATTGCAACCTGTACGGAACAGGAGGTTAAAGGTGCTGATTCTCCAAGGAGGGAGATGGCTAGTAAATCGGCTGGAATGGCGAACCCGAGCAAAGGAGATGAGTAATGAGGTGCGTTTTAGAAACCTTTCCCGATCACACGGTGTACCATCTTCTGGGTTTCTCATGCCTGTTTTCGACGTAGGAAGATGCCCTTGAACCTGGAGATTTGGGACCCATGGGATGGGTTCCATGCAGTATTACTTGAAAGGGTCTGCGTTGGCTCACCCAACCTCACCGAACCTCTCAGCCCCAAGAGTGTCCACCCTTATGTCTCAATCAGCTGTGGGTTTAGATATGGTCAATCCAGGTTGCATCACAGCCCGTGAACGAATTTTGTAAGAATTTCTCTCGCTTTCACTGTCTTTGTTTCACGGGTTTCGAAAAGTAATTTATTTTTATAATGGGGTTTAGCTGCTTTTCATGGCTGTGTTTATGCCGCTTTACACCCCCTTGACTCACTTACAGAGAGATATCAATACATAGGTTTGAAGATTCTTACTAGTCAGATATATTCTTGTGCGGTGAATAGGGGGTGTTGAGTCCAGTTCACTGAAAAAGGAATAGGTCTTGTCTCTTACATATTGGGATTATGGAACGGTATCGGAGCTAATTTGAAACCCTTGTTTTATGCATCACCCAACCTCACCTTTCCCGTTCAGCATCCATAGTGTGTTTCCTAAACGTGTGACTCTGTTCTGTTTTGCAATTCAGTTCAAGTGTAGCGGTTTTTACATTCCCTCTCTAAGTGATATCTTAGGATAAGTGTCTTTTTCTGTGTGACTTATTTCACTTAGAATCGTCGTACCTAAATCCACTCATCGTGCTGCTACTAGCCTTATGACGTTGATTTCATGGCTGAGTGATATTCCATTGTACATGAGGACCACAACTTCTTTAACCATTTTTCTCTTTCCTAGGATATTTAAGGTGTAATGAAGTGGGGGTTCTTGTCAACAGAGCAGCCCTAAACTTTGGGGTGCCTGTGTCTTGCTGATTTTTACTTTTCCCAATTTATACGCCCATGAGTGGAAGTGCCCTATGCTCTCCAAGCTGTGTTTTTAGATGTTTCAGAACACACCGTACACTTCTCCGGAGTGCCTGTTGGCAATTTACATCCCACCCATCAGCGTAGCAAGGCTCCCATTTCTCCATGGCCGGTCCTGCATTTCTGGTTTGGACACTTTTTTCCCCATGCCCCTTTTGCCCGCTGGGAAGCGAGGCTTCTTTGGAGCGCTGATTGGCATTTCCAGGTTGCTTGGTTGGCCAAAAAGGGCGTATGCGTTTTTTCCTGAATATATTCAGGAAAAAACGCATACGCCCTTTTTGGCCAAGGGCATCATTGTCCACGTTTTGCCGCTTTTCATGTGCTTTCAAGGCGATTCGAATCTACCTCCTGAAATCTGTTGCCTGCAATTCTGCCTTGCTTTCAAAGCCTCTTCGTTGCCTTCCCTTAATATATTTGTGGACGAGAGGTATCATTTAAAACTCTGCAGGTTTGTGAATTGCAGTGCCCCTGAGCTCCATTTTTCAACTCGCTTTTTTGGGAGCTGGCCGCAAAAGCGCAGGATTGCTTCAGGCCCTCTTCTGGTTCTGGGGGGCAGGCTGAGCTTGTGCTTGATTCTTCTTCCTGATGGGAAAATAGAGTGACCTGTGCCTGTCCCAACACCTAGAGCTAGTCTCTCATTGGTTCCCCCTCTTCCCGTTCATCCTCAGGACAAATTGCAACCTGTACGGAACAGGAGGTTAAAGGTGCTGATTCTCCAAGGAGGGAGATGACTAGTAAATCGGCTGGAATGGCGAACCCGAGCAAAGGAGATGAGAAATGAGGTGCGTTTTAGAAACCTTTCCCGATCACACGGTGTACCATCTTCTGGGTTTCTCATGCCTGTTTTCGACGTAGTAAGATGCCCTTGAACCTGGAGATTTGGGACCCATGGGATGGGTACCATGCAGTATTACTTGAAAGGGTCTGCGTTGGCTCACCCAACCTCACCGAACCTCTCAGCCCCAAGAGTGTCCACCCTTATGTCTCAATCAGCTGTGGGTCTAGATATGGTCAATCCAGGTTGCATCACAGCCCCTGAACGAATTTTGTAAGAATTTCTCTCTCTTTCACTGTCTTTGTTTCACGGGTTTTGAAAAGTAATTTATTTTTATAATGGGGTTTAGCTGCTTTTCACGGCTGTGTTTATGCCGCTTTACACCCCCTTGACTCACTTACAGAGAGATATCAATACATAGGTTTGAAGATTCTTACTAGTCAGATATATTCTTGTGCGGTGAATAGGGGGTGATGAGTCCAGTTCACTGAAAAAGGAATAGGTCTTGTCTCTTACATATTGGGTTTATGGAACGGTATCTGAGCTAATTTGAAACCCTTGTTTTATGCATCACCCCACCTCACCTTTCCCGTTCAGCAGCCATAGTGTGTTTCCTAAACGTGGGACTCTGTTCTGTTTTGCAATTCAGTTCAAGTGTAGCGGTTTTTACATTCCCTCTAGAAGTGATTTCTTAGGATAAGTGTCTTTTTCTGTGTGACTTATTTCACTTAGAATCGTCGTACCTAAATCCACTCATCGTGCTGCTACTAGCCTTATGACGTTGATTTCATGGCTGAGTGATATTCCATTGTACATGAGGACCACAACTTCTTTATCCATTTTTCTCTTTCCTAGGATATTTAAGGTGTAATGAAGTGGGGGTTCTTGTCAACAGAGCAGCCCTAAACTTTGGGGTGCCTGTGTCTTGCTGAATTTTAGTTTTCCCAATTTATACGCCCATGAGTGGAAGTGCCCTATGCTCTCCAAGCTGTGTTTTTAGATCTTTCAGAACACACCGTACACTTCTCCGGAGTGCCTGTTGGCAATTTACATCCCACCCATCAGCGTAGCAAGGCTCCCATTTCTCCATGGCCGGTCCTGCATTTCTGGTTTGGACACTTTTTTCCCCATGCCCCTTTTGCCCGCTGGGAAGCGAGGCTTCTTTGGAGCGCTGATTGGCCTTTCCAGGTTGCTTGGTTGGCCAAAAAGGGCGTATGCGTTTTTTCCTGAATATATTCAGGAAAAAACGCATACGCCCTTTTTGGCCAAGGGCATCATTGTCCACGTTTTGCCGCTTTTCATGTGCTTTCAAGGCGATTCGAATCTACCTCCTGAAATCTGTTTCCTGCAATTCTGCCTTGCTTTCAAAGCCTCTTCGTTGCCTTCCCTTAATATATTTGTGGACGAGAGGTATCATTTAAAACTCTGCAGGTTTGTGAATTGCAGTGCCCCTGAGCTCCATTTTTCAACTCGCTTTTTTGGGAGCTGGCCGCAAAAGCGCAGGATTGCTTCAGGCCCTCTTCTGGTTCTGGGGGACAGGCTGAGCTTGTGCTTGATTCTTCTTCCTGATGGGAAAATAGAGTGACCTGTGCCTGTCCCAACACCTAGAGCTAGTCTCTCATTGGTTCCCCCTCTTCCCGTTCATCCTCAGGACAAATTGCAACCTGTACGGAACAGGAGGTTAAAGGTGCTGATTCTCCAAGGAGGGAGATGGCTAGTAAATCGGCTTGAATGGCGAACCCGAGCAAAGGAGATGAGAAATGAGGTGCGTTTTAGAAACCTTTCCCGATCACACGGTGTACCATCTTCTGGGTTTCTCATGCCTGTTTTCGACGTAGGAAGATGCCCTTGAACCTGGAGATTTGGGACCCATGGGATGGGTACCATGCAGTATTACTTGAAAGGGTCTGCGTTGGCTCACCCAACCTCACCGAACCTCTCAGCCCCAAGAGTGTCCACCCTTATGTCTCAATCAGCTGTGGGTCTAGATATGGTCAATCCAGGTTGCATCACAGCCCCTGAACGAATTTTGTAAGAATTTCTCTCTCTTTCACTGTCTTTGTTTCACGGGTTTTGAAAAGTAATTTATTTTTATAATGGGGTTTAGCTGCTTTTCACGGCTGTGTTTATGCCGCTTTACACCCCCTTGACTCACTTACAGAGAGATATCAATACATAGGTTTGAAGATTCTTACTAGTCAGATATATTCTTGTGCGGTGAATAGGGGGTGATGAGTCCAGTTCACTGAAAAAGGAATAGGTCTTGTCTCTTACATATTGGGTTTATGGAACGGTATCGGAGCTAATTTGAAACCCTTGTTTTATGCATCACCCCACCTCACCTTTCCCGTTCAGCAGCCATAGTGTGTTTCCTAAACGTGTGACTCTGTTCTGTTTTGCAATTCAGTTCAAGTGTAGCGGTTTTTACATTCCCTCTCTAAGTGATATCTTATGATAAGTGTCTTTTTCTGTGTGACTTATTTCACTTAGAATCGTCGTACCTAAATCCACTCATCGTGCTGCTACTAGCCTTATGACGTTGATTTCATGGCTGAGTGATATTCCATTGTACATGAGGACCACAACTTCTTTAACCATTTTTCTCTTTCCTAGGATATTTAAGGTGTAATGAAGTGGGGGTTCTTGTCAACAGAGCAGCCCTAAACTTTGGGGTGCCTGTGTCTTGCTGATTTTTACTTTTCCCAATTTATACGCCCATGAGTGGAAGTGCCCTATGCTCTCCAAGCTGTGTTTTTAGATGTTTCAGAAGACACCGTACACTTCTCCGGAGTGCCTGTTGGCAATTTACATCCCACCCATCAGCGTAGCAAGGCTTCCATTTCTCCATGGCCGGTCCTGCATTTCTGGTTTGGACACTTTTTTCCCCATGCCCCTTTGGCCCGCTGGGAAGCGAGGCTTCTTTGGAGCGCTGATTGGCCTTTCCAGGTTGCTTGGTTGGCCAAAAAGGGCGTATGCGTTTTTTCCTGAATATATTCAGGAAAAAACGCATACGCCCTTTTTGGCCAAGGGCATCATTGTCCACGTTTTGCCGCTTTTCATGTGCTTTCAAGGCGATTCGAATCTACCTCCTGAAATCTGTTTCCTGCAATTCTGCCTTGCTTTCAAAGCCTCTTCGTTGCCTTCCCTTAATATATTTGTGGACGAGAGGTATCATTTAAAACTCTGCAGGTTTGTGAATTGCAGTGCCCCTGAGCTCCATTTTTCAACTCGCTTTTTTGGGAGCTGGCCGCAAAAGCGCAGGATTGCTTCAGGCCCTCTTCTGGTTCTGGGGGGCAGGCTGAGCTTGTGCTTGATTCTTCTTCCTGATGGGAAAATAGAGTGACCTGTGCCTGTCCCAACACCTAGAGCTAGTCTCTCATTGGTTCCCCCTCTTCCCGTTCATCCTCAGGACAAATTGCAACCTGTACGGAACAGGAGGTTAAAGGTGCTGATTCTCCAAGGAGGGAGATGGCTAGTAAATCGGCTGGAATGGCGAACCCGAGCAAAGGAGATGAGAAATGAGGTGCGTTTTAGAAACCTTTCCCAATCACACGGTGTACCATCTTCTGGGTTTCTCATGCCTGTTTTCGACGTAGGAAGATGCCCTTGAACCTGGAGATTTGGGACCCATGGGATGGGTACCATGCAGTATTACTTGAAAGGGTCTGCGTTGGCTCACCCAACCTCACCGAACCTCTCAGCCCCAAGAGTGTCCACCCTTATGTCTCAATCAGCTGTGGGTCTAGATATGGTCAATCCAGGTTGCATTACAGCCCCTGAACGAATTTTGTAAGAATTTCTCTCTCTTTCACTGTCTTTGTTTCACGGGTTTTGAAAAGTAATTTATTTTTATAATGGGGTTTAGCTGCTTTTCACGGCTGTGTTTATGCCGCTTTACACCCCCTTGACTCACTTACAGAGAGATATCAATACATAGGTTTGAAGATTCTTACTAGTCAGATATATTCTTGTGCGGTGAATAGGGGGTGATGAGTCCAGTTCACTGAAAAAGGAATAGGTCTTGTCTCTTACATATTGGGTTTATGGAACGGTATCTGAGCTAATTTGAAACCCTTGTTTTATGCATCACCCCACCTCACCTTTCCTGTTCAGCAGCCATAGTGTGTTTCCTAAACGTGGGACTCTGTTCTGTTTTGCAATTCAGTTCAAGTGTAGCGGTTTTTACATTCCCTCTAGAAGTGATATCTTAGGATAAGTGTCTTTTTCTGTGTGACTTATTTCACTTAGAATCGTCGTACCTAAATCCACTCATCGTGCTGCTACTAGCCTTATGACGTTGATTTCATGGCTGAGTGATATTCCATTGTACATGAGGACCACAACTTCTTTATCCATTTTTCTCTTTCCTAGGATATTTAAGGTGTAATGAAGTGGGGGTTCTTGTCAACAGAGCAGCCCTAAACTTTGGGGTGCCTGTGTCTTGCTGATTTTTAGTTTTCCCAATTTATACGCCCATGAGTGGAAGTGCCCTATGCTCTCCAAGCTGTGTTTTTAGATGTTTCAGAACACACCGTACACTTCTCCGGAGTGCCTGTTGGCAATTTACATCCCACCCATCAGCGTAGCAAGGCTCCCATTTCTCCATGGCCGGTCCTGCATTTCTGGTTTGGACACTTTTTTCCCCATGGCCCTTTTGCCCGCTGGGAAGCGAGACTTCTTTGGAGCGCTGATTGGCCTTTCCAGGTTGCTTGGTTGGCCAAAAAGGGCGTATGCGTTTTTTCCTGAATATATTCAGGAAAAAACGCATACGCCCTTTTTGGCCAAGGGCATCATTGTCCACGTTTTGCCGCTTTTCATGTGCTTTCAAGGCGATTCGAATCTACCTCCTGAAATCTGTTTCCTGCAATTCTGTCTTGCTTTCAAAGCCTCTTCGTTGCCTTCCCTTAATATATTTGTGGGCGAGAGGTATCATTTAAAACTCTGCAGGTTTGTGAATTGCAGTGCCCCTGAGCTCCATTTTTCAACTCGCTTTTTTGGGAGCTGGGCGGAAAAGCGCAGGATTGCTTCAGGCCCTCTTCTGGTTCTGGGGGGCAGGCTGAGCTTGTGCTTGATTCTTCTTCCTGATGGGAAAATAGAGTGACCTGTGCCTGTCCCAACACCTAGAGCTAGTCTCTCATTGGTTCCCCCTCTTCCCGTTCATCCTCAGGACAAATTGCAACCTGTACGGAACAGGAGGTTAAAGGTGCTGATTCTCCAAGGAGGGAGATGGCTAGTAAATCGGCTGGAATGGCGAACCCGAGCAAAGGAGATGAGAAATGAGGTGCGTTTTAGAAACCTTTCCCGATCACACGGTGTAGCATCTTCTGGGTTTCTCATGCCTGTTTTCGACGTAGGAAGATGCCCTTGAACCTGGAGATTTGGGACCCATGGGATGGGTACCATGCAGTATTACTTGAAAGGGTCTGCGTTGGCTCACCCAACCTCACCGAACCTCTCAGCCCCAAGAGTGTCCACCCTTATGTCTCAATCAGCTGTGGGTCTAGATATGGTCAATCCAGGTTGCATCACAGCCCCTGAACGAATTTTGTAAGAATTTCTCTCTCTTTCACTGTCTTTGTTTCACGGGTTTTGAAAAGTAATTTATTTTTATAATGGGGTGTAGCTGCTTTTCACGGCTGTGTTTATGCCGCTTTACACCCCCTTGACTCACTTACAGAGAGATATCAATACATAGGTTTGAAGATTCTTACTAGTCAGATATATTCTTGTGCGGTGAATAGGGGGTGATGAGTCCAGTTCACTGAAAAAGGAATAGGTGTTGTCTCTTACATATTGGGTTTATGGAACGGTATCGGAGCTAATTTGAAACCCTTGTTTTATGCATCACCCCACCTCACCTTTCCCGTTCAGCAGCCATAGTGTGTTTCCTAAACGTGTGACTCTGTTCTGTTTTGCAATTCAGTTCAAGTGTAGCGGTTTTTACATTCCCTCTCTAAGTGATATCTTATGATAAGTGTCTTTTTCTGTGTGACTTATTTCACTTAGAATCGTCGTACCTAAATCCACTCATCGTGCTGCTACTAGCCTTATGACGTTGATTTCATGGCTGAGTGATATTCCATTGTACATGAGGACCACAACTTCTTTAACCATTTTTCTCTTTCCTAGGATATTTAAGGTGTAATGAAGTGGGGGTTCTTGTCAACAGAGCAGCCCTAAACTTTGGGGTGCCTGTGTCTTGCTGATTTTTACTTTTCCCAATTTATACGCCCATGAGTGGAAGTGCCCTATGCTCTCCAAGCTGTGTTTTTAGATGTTTCAGAAGACACCGTACACTTCTCCGGAGTGCCTGTTGGCAATTTACATCCCACCCATCAGCGTAGCAAGGCTCCCATTTCTCCATGGCCGGTCCTGCATTTCTGGTTTGGACACTTTTTTCCCCATGCCCCTTTTGCCCGCTGGGAAGCGAGGCTTCTTTGGAGCGCTGATTGGCCTTTCCAGGTTGCTTGGTTGGCCAAAAAGGGCGTATGCGTTTTTTCCTGAATATATTCAGGAAAAAACGCATACGCCCTTTTTGGCCAAGGGCATCATTGTCCACGTTTTGCCGCTTTTCATGTGCTTTCAAGGCGATTCGAATCTACCTCCTGAAATCTGTTTCCTGCAATTCTGCCTTGCTTTCAAAGCCTCTTCGTTGCCTTCCCTTAATATATTTGTGGACGAGAGGTATCATTTAAAACTCTGCAGGTTTGTGAATTGCAGTGCCCCTGAGCTCCATTTTTCAACTCGCTTTTTTGGGAGCTGGCCGCAAAAGCGCAGGATTGCTTCAGGCCCTCTTCTGGTTCTGGGGGGCAGGCTGAGCTTGTGCTTGATTCTTCTTCCTGATGGGAAAATAGAGTGACCTGTGCCTGTCCCAACACCTAGAGCTAGTCTCTCATTGGTTCCCCCTCTTCCCGTTCATCCTCAGGACAAATTGCAACCTGTACGGAACAGGAGGTTAAAGGTGCTGATTCTCCAAGGAGGGAGATGGCTAGTAAATCGGCTGGAATGGCGAACCCGAGCAAAGGAGATGAGAAATGAGGTGCGTTTTAGAAACCTTTCCCGATCACACGGTGTACCATCTTCTGGGTTTCTCATGCCTGTTTTCGACGTAGGAAGATGCCCTTGAACCTGGAGATTTGGGACCCATGGGATGGGTACCATGCAGTATTACTTGAAAGGGTCTGCGTTGGCTCACCCAACCTCACCGAACCTCTCAGCCCCAAGAGTGTCCACCCTTATGTCTCAATCAGCTGTGGGTCTAGATATGGTCAATCCAGGTTGCATTACAGCCCCTGAACGAATTTTGTAAGAATTTCTCTCTCTTTCACTGTCTTTGTTTCACGGGTTTTGAAAAGTAATTTATTTTTATAATGGGGTTTAGCTGCTTTTCACGGCTGTGTTTATGCCGCTTTACACCCCCTTGACTCACTTACAGAGAGATATCAATACATAGGTTTGAAGATTCTTACTAGTCAGATATATTCTTGTGCGGTGAATAGGGGGTGATGAGTCCAGTTCACTGAAAAAGGAATAGGTCTTGTCTCTTACATATTGGGTTTATGGAACGGTATCTGAGCTAATTTGAAACCCTTGTTTTATGCATCACCCCACCTCACCTTTCCTGTTCAGCAGCCATAGTGTGTTTCCTAAACGTGGGACTCTGTTCTGTTTTGCAATTCAGTTCAAGTGTAGCGGTTTTTACATTCCCTCTAGAAGTGATATCTTAGGATAAGTGTCTTTTTCTGTGTGACTTATTTCACTTAGAATCGTCGTACCTAAATCCACTCATCGTGCTGCTACTAGCCTTATGACGTTGATTTCATGGCTGAGTGATATTCCATTGTACATGAGGACCACAACTTCTTTATCCATTTTTCTCTTTCCTAGGATATTTAAGGTGTAATGAAGTGGGGGTTCTTGTCAACAGAGCAGCCCTAAACTTTGGGGTGCCTGTGTCTTGCTGATTTTTAGTTTTCCCAATTTATACGCCCATGAGTGGAAGTGCCCTATGCTCTCCAAGCTGTGTTTTTAGATGTTTCAGAACACACCGTACACTTCTCCGGAGTGCCTGTTGGCAATTTACATCCCACCCATCAGCGTAGCAAGGCTCCCATTTCTCCATGGCCGGTCCTGCATTTCTGGTTTGGACACTTTTTTCCCCATGGCCCTTTTGCCCGCTGGGAAGCGAGACTTCTTTGGAGCGCTGATTGGCCTTTCCAGGTTGCTTGGTTGGCCAAAAAGGGCGTATGCGTTTTTTCCTGAATATATTCAGGAAAAAACGCATACGCCCTTTTTGGCCAAGGGCATCATTGTCCACGTTTTGCCGCTTTTCATGTGCTTTCAAGGCGATTCGAATCTACCTCCTGAAATCTGTTTCCTGCAATTCTGTCTTGCTTTCAAAGCCTCTTCGTTGCCTTCCCTTAATATATTTGTGGGCGAGAGGTATCATTTAAAACTCTGCAGGTTTGTGAATTACAGTGCCCCTGAGCTCCATTTTTCAACTCGCTTTTTTGGGAGCTGGGCGCAAAAGCGCAGGATTGCTTCAGGCCCTCTTCTGGTTCTGGGGGGCAGGCTGAGCTTGTGCTTGATTCTTCTTCCTGATGGGAAAATAGAGTGACCTGTGCCTGTCCCAACACCTAGAGCTAGTCTCTCATTGGTTCCCCCTCTTCCCGTTCATCCTCAGGACAAATTGCAACCTGTACGGAACAGGAGGTTAAAGGTGCTGATTCTCCAAGGAGGGAGATGGCTAGTAAATCGGCTGGAATGGCGAACCCGAGCAAAGGAGATGAGAAATGAGGTGCGTTTTAGAAACCTTTCCCGATCACATGGTGTACCATCTTCTGGGTTTCTCATGCCTGTTTTCGACGTAGGAAGATGCCCTTGAACCTGGAGATTTGGGACCCATGGGATGGGTACCATGCAGTATTACTTGAAAGGGTCTGCGTTGGCTCACCCAACCTCACCGAACCTCTCAGCCCCAAGAGTGTCCACCCTTATGTCTCAATCAGCTGTGGGTCTAGATATGGTCAATCCAGGTTGCATCACAGCCCCTGAACGAATTTTGTAAGAATTTCTCTCTCTTTCACTGTCTTTGTTTCACGGGTTTTGAAAAGTAATTTATTTTTATAATGGGGTGTAGCTGCTTTTCACGGCTGTGTTTATGCCGCTTTACACCCCCTTGACTCACTTACAGAGAGATATCAATACATAGGTTTGAAGATTCTTACTAGTCAGATATATTCTTGTGTGGTGAATAGGGGGTGATGAGTCCAGTTCACTGAAAAAGGAATAGGTCTTGTCTCTTACATATTGGGTTTATGGAACGGTATCGGAGCTAATTTGAAACCCTTGTTTTATGCATCACCCCACCTCACCTTTCCTGTTCAGCAGCCATAGTGTGTTTCCTAAACGTGGGACTCTGTTCTGTTTTGCAATTCAGTTCAAGTGTAGCGGTTTTTACATTCCCTCTAGAAGTGATATCTTAGGATAAGTGTCTTTTTCTGTGTGACTTATTTCACTTAGAATCGTCGTACCTAAATCCACTCATCGTGCTGCTACTAGCCTTATGACGTTGATTTCATGGCTGAGTGATATTCCATTGTACATGAGGACCACAACTTCTTTATCCATTTTTCTCTTTCCTAGGATATTGAAGGTGTAATGAAGTGGGGGTTCTTGTCAACAGAGCAGCCCTAAACTTTGGGGTGCCTGTGTCTTGCTGATTTTTAGTTTTCCCAATTTATACGCCCATGAGTGGAAGTGCCCTATGCTCTCCAAGCTGTGTTTTTAGATGTTTCAGAACACACCGTACACTTCTCCGGAGTGCCTGTTGGCAATTTACATCCCACCCATCAGCGTAGCAAGGCTCCCATTTCTCCATGGCCGGTCCTGCATTTCTGGTTTGGACACTTTTTTCCCCATGGCCCTTTTGCCCGCTGGGAAGCGAGACTTCTTTGGAGCGCTGATTGGCCTTTCCAGGTTGCTTGGTTGGCCAAAAAGGGCGTATGCGTTTTTTCCTGAATATATTCAGGAAAAAACGCATACGCCCTTTTGGCCAAGGGCATCATTGTCCACGTTTTGCCGCTTTTCATGTGCTTTCAAGGCGATTCGAATCTACCTCCTGAAATCTGTTTCCTGCAATTCTGCCTTGCTTTCAAAGCCTCTTCGTTGCCTTCCCTTAATATATTTGTGGACGAGAGGTATCATTTAAAACTCTGCAGGTTTGTGAATTGCAGTGCCCCTGAGCTCCATTTTTCAACTCGCTTTTTTGGGAGCTGGCCGCAAAAGCGCAGGATTGCTTCAGGCCCTCTTCTGGTTCTGGGGGGCAGGCTGAGCTTGTGCTTAATTCTTCTTCCTGATGGGAAAATAGAGTGACCTGTGCCTGTCCCAACACCTAGAGCTAGTCTCTCATTGGTTCCCCCTCTTCCCGTTCATCCTCAGGACAAATTGCAACCTGTACGGAACAGGAGGTTAAAGGTGCTGATTCTCCAAGGAGGGAGATGGCTAGTAAATCGGCTGGAATGGCGAACCCGAGCAAAGGAGATGAGAAATGAGGTGCGTTTTAGAAACCTTTCCCGATCACACGGTGTACCATCTTCTGGGTTTCTCATGCCTGTTTTCGACGTAGGAAGATGCCCTTGAACCTGGAGATTTGGGACCCATGGGATGGGTACCATGCAGTATTACTTGAAAGGGTCTGCGTTGGCTCACCCAACCTCACCGAACCTCTCAGCCCCAAGAGTGTCCACCCTTATGTCTCAATCAGCTGTGGGTCTAGATATGGTCAATCCAGGTTGCATCACAGCCCCTGAACGAATTTTGTAAGAATTTCTCTCCCTTTCACTGTCTTTGTTTCACGGGTTTTGAAAAGTAATTTATTTTTATATTGGGGTTTAGCTGCTTTTCACGGCTGTGTTTATGCCGCTTTACACCCCCTTGACTCACTTACAGAGAGATATCAATACATAGGTTTGAAGATTCTTACTAGTCAGATATATTCTTGTGCGGTGAATAGGGGGTGTTGAGTCCAGTTCACTGAAAAAGGAATAGGTCTTGTCTCTTACATATTGGGTTTATGGAACAGTATCGGAGCTAATTTGAAACCCTTGTTTTATGCATCACCCCACCTCACCTTTCCCTTTCAGCAGCCATAGTGTGTTTCCTAAACGTGTGACTCTGTTCTGTTTTGCAATTCAGTTCAAGTGTAGCGGTTTTTACATTCCCTCTAGAAGTGATATCTTATGATAAGTGTCTTTTTCTGTGTGACTTATTTCACTTAGAATCGTCGTACCTAAATCCACTCATCGTGCTGCTACTAGCCTTATGACGTGGATTTCATGGCTGAGTGATATTCCATTGTACATGAGGACCCCAACTTCTTTATCCATTTTTCTCTTTCCTAGGATATTTAAGGTGTAATGAAGTGGGGGTTCTTGTCAACAGAGCAGCCCTAAACTTTGGGGTGCCTGTGTCTTGCTGATTTTTAGTTTTCCCAATTTATACGCCCATGAGTGGAAGTGCCCTATGCTCTCCAAGCTGTGTTTTTTAGATGTTTCAGAACACACCGTACACTTCTCCAGAGTGGCTGTTGGCAATTTACATCCCACCCATCAGCGTAGCAAGGCTCCCATTTCTCCATGGCCGGTCCTGCATTTCTGGTTTGGACACTTTTTTCCGCATGGCCCTTTTGCCCGCTGGGAAGCGAGACTTCTTTGGAGCGCTGATTGGCCTTTCCAGGTTGCTTGGTTGGCCAAAAAGGGCGTATGCGTTTTTTCCTGAATATATTCAGGAAAAAACGCATACGCCCTTTTTGGCCAAGGGCATCATTGTCCACGTTTTGCCGCTTTTCATGTGCTTTCAAGGCGATTCGAATCTACCTCCTGAAATCTGTTTCCTGCAATTGTGCCTTGCTTTCAAAGCCTCTTCGTTGCCTTCCCTTAGGATATTTGTGGACGAGAGTTATCATTTAAAACTGTGCAGGTTTGTGAATTGCAGTGCCCCTGAGCTCCATTTTTCAACTCGCTTTTTTGGGAGCTGGCCGCAAAAGCGCAGGATTGCTTCAGGCCCTCTTCTGGTTCTGGGGGGCAGGCTGAGCTTGTGCTTAATTCTTCTTCCTGATGGGAAAATAGAGTGACCTGTGCCTGTCCCAACACCTAGAGCTAGTCTCTCATTGGTTCCCCCTCTTCCCCTTCATCCTCAGGAAAAATTCCAACCTGTACGGAACAGGAGGTTAAAGGTGCTGATTCTCCAAGGTGGGAGATGGCTAGTAAATCGGCTGGAATGGCGAACCCGAGCAAAGGAGATGAGAAATGAGGTGCGTTTTAGAAACCTTTCCCGATCACACGGTGTACCATCTTCTGGGTTTCTCATGCCTGTTTTCGACGTAGGAAGATGCCCTTGAACCTGGAGATTTGGGACCCATGGGATGGGTACCATGCAGTATTACTTGAAAGGGTCTGCGTTGGCTCACCCAACCTCACCGAACCTCTCAGCCCCAAGAGTGTCCACCCTTATGTCTCAATCAGCTGTGGGTCTAGATATGGTCAATCCAGGTTGCATCACAGCCCCTGAACGAATTTTGTAAGAATTTCTCTCTCTTTCACTGTCTTTGTTTCACGGGTTTTGAAAAGTAATTTATTTTTATATTGGGGTTTAGCTGCTTTTCACGGCTGTGTTTCTGCCGCTTTACACCCCCTTGACTCACTTACGGAGAGATATCAATACATAGGTTTGAAGATTCTTACTAGTCAGATATATTCTTGTGCGGTGAATAGGGGGTGTTGAGTCCAGTTCACTGAAAAAGGAATAGGTCTTGTCTCTTACATATTGGGTTTATGGAACGGTATCGGAGCTAATTTGAAACCCTTGTTTTATGCATCACCCCACCTCACCTTTCCCGTTTAGCAGCCATAGTGTGTTTCCTAAACGTGTGCCTCTGTTCTGTTTTGCAATTCAGTTCAAGTGTAGCGGTTTTTACATTCCCTCTCTAAGTGATATCTTATGATAAGTGTCTTTTCTGTGTGACTTATTTCACTTAGAATCGTCGTACCTAAATCCACTCATCGTGCTGCTACTAGCCTTATGACGTGGATTTCATGGCTGAGTGATATTCCATTGTACATGAGGACCCCAAGTTCTTTATCCATTTTTCTCTTTCCTAGGATATTTAAGGTGTATTGAAGTGGGGGTTCTTGTCAACAGAGCAGCCCTAAACTTTGGGGTGCCTGTGTCTTGCTGATTTTTAGTTTTCCCAATTTATACGCCCATGAGTGGAAGTGCCCTATGCTCTCCAAGCTGTGTTTTTTAGATGTTTCAGAACACACCGTACACTTCTCCAGAGTGGCTGTGGGCAATTTACATCCCACCCATCAGCGTAGCAAGGCTCCCATTTCTCCATGGCCGGTCCTGCATTTCTGGTTTGGACACTTTTTTCCGCATGGCCCTTTTGCCCGCTGGGAAGCGAGACTTCTTTGGAGCGCTGATTGGCCTTTCCAGGTTGCTTGGTTGGCCAAAAAGGGCGTATGCGTTTTTTCCTGAATATATTCAGGAAAAAACGCATACGCCCTTTTTGGCCAAGGGCATCATTGTCCACGTTTTGCCGCTTTTCATGTGCTTTCAAGGCGATTCGAATCTACCTCCTGAAATCTGTTTCCTGCAATTCTGCCTTACTTTCAAAGCCTCTTCGTTGCCTTCCCTTAATATATTTGTGGACGAGAGGTATCATTTAAAACTCTGCAGGTTTGTGAATTGCAGTGCCCCTGAGCTCCATTTTTCAACTCGCTTTTTTGGGAGATGGCCGCCAAAGTGCAGGATTGCTTCAGGCCCTCTTCTGGTTCTGGGGGGCAGGCTGAGCTTGTGCTTAATTCTTCTTCCTGATGGGAAAATAGAGTGACCTGTGCCTGTCCCAACACCTAGAGCTAGTCTCTCATTGGTTCCCCCTCTTCCCGTTCATCCTCAGGACAAATTGCAACCTGTACGGAACAGGATGTTAAAGGTGCTGATTCTCCAAGGAGGGAGATGGCTAGTAAATCGGCTGGAATGGCGAACCCGAGCAAAGGAGATGAGAAATGAGGTGCGTTTTAGAAACCTTTCCCGATCACACGGTGTACCATCTTCTGGGTTTCTCATGCCTGTTTTCGACGTAGGAAGATGCCCTTGAACCTGGAGATTTGGGACCCATGGGATGGGTACCATGCAGTATTACTTGAAAGGGTCTGCGTTGGCTCACCCAACCTCACCGAACCTCTCAGCCCCAAGAGTGTCCACCCTTATGTCTCAATCAGCTGTGGGTCTAGATATGGTCAATCCAGGTTGCATCACAGCCCCTGAACGAATTTTGTAAGAATTTCTCTCGCTTTCACTGTTTTTGTTTCACGGGTTTTGAAAAGTAATTTATTTTTATAATGGGGTTTAGCTGCTTTTCACGGCTGTGTTTATGCCGCTTTACACCCCCTTGACTCACTTACAGAGAGATATCAATACATAGGTTTGAAGATTCTTACTAGTCAGATATATTCTTGTGCGGTGAATAGGGGGTGTTGAGTCCAGTTCACTGAAAAAGGAATAGGTCTTGTCTCTTACATATTGGGTTTATGGAACGGTATCGGAGCTAATTTGAAACCCTTGTTTTATGCATCACCCCACCTCACCTTTCCCGTTCAGCAGCCATAGTGTGTTTCCTAAACGTGTGACTCTGTTCTGTTTTGCAATTCATTTCAAGTGTAGCGGTTTTTACATTCCCTCTCTAAGTGATATCTTATGATAAGTGTCTTTTTCTGTGTGACTTATTTCACTTAGAATCTTCGTACCTAAATCCACTCATCGTGCTGCTACTAGCCTTATGACGTTGATTTCATGGCTGAGTGATATTCCATTGTACATGAGGACCACAACTTCTTTATCCATTTTTCTCTTTCCTAGGATATTTAAGGTGTAATGAAGTGGGGGTTCTTGTCAACAGAGCAGCCCTAAACTTTGGGGTGCCTGTGTCTTGCTGATTTTTAGTTTTCCCAATTTATACGCCCATGAGTGGAAGTGCCCTATGCTCTCCAAGCTGTGTTTTTTAGATGTTTCAGAACACACCGTACACTTCTCCAGAGTGGCTGTTGGCAATTTACATCCCACCCATCAGCGTAGCAAGGCTCCCATTTCTCCATGGCCGGTCCTGCATTTCTGGTTTGGACACTTTTTTCCGCATGGCCCTTTTGCCCGCTGGGAAGCGAGACTTCTTTGGAGCGCTGATTGGCCTTTCCAGGTTGCTTGGTTGGCCAAAAAGGGCGTATGCGTTTTTTCCTGAATATATTCAGGAAAAAACGCATACGCCCTTTTTGGCCAAGGGCATCATTGTCCACGTTTTGCCGCTTTTCATGTGCTTTCAAGGCGATTCGAATCTACCTCCTGAAATCTGTTTCCTGCAATTCTGCCTTGCTTTCAAAGCCTCTTCGTTGCCTTCCCTTAATATATTTGTGGACGAGAGGTATCATTTAAAACTCTGCAGGTTTGTGAATTGCAGTGCCCCTGAGCTCCATTTTTCAACTTGCTTTTTTGGGAGATGGCCGCCAAAGCGCAGGATTGCTTCAGGCCCTCTTCTGGTTCTGGGGGGCAGGCTGAGCTTGTGCTTAATTCTTCTTCCTGATGGGAAAATAGAGTGACCTGTGCCTGTCCCAACACCTAGAGCTAGTCTCTCATTGGTTCCCCCTCTTCCCGTTCATCCTCAGGACAAATTGCAACCTGTACGGAACAGGAGGTTAAAGGTGCTGATTCTCCAAGGAGGGAGATGGCTAGTAAATCGGCTGGAATGGCGAACCCGAGCAAAGGAGATGAGAAATGAGGTGCGTTTTAGAAACCTTTCCCGATCACACGGTGTACCATCTTCTGGGTTTCTCATGCCTGTTTTTTACGTAGGAAGATGCCCTTGAACCTGGAGATTTGGGACCCATCGGATGGGTACCATGCAGTATTACTTGAAAGGGTCTGCGTTGGCTCACCCAACCTCACCGAACCTCTCAGCCCCAAGAGTGTCCACCCTTATGTCTCAATCAGCTGTGGGTCTAGATATGGTCAATCCAGGTTGCCTCACAGCCCCTGAACGAATTTTGTAAGAATTTCTCTCGCTTTCACTGTCTTTGTTTCACGGGTTTTGAAAAGTAATTTATTTTTATAATGGGGTTTAGCTGCTTTTCACGGCTGTGTTTATGCCGCTTTACACCCCCTTGACTCACTTACAGAGAGATATCAATACATAGGTTTGAAGATTCTTACTAGTCAGATATATTCTTGTGCGGTAAATAGGGGGTGTTGAGTCCAGTTCACTGAAAAAGGAATAGGTCTTGTCTCTTACATATTGGGTTTATGGAACGGTATCGGAGCTAATTTGAAACCCTTGTTTTATGCATCACCCCACCTCACCTTTCCCGTTCAGCAGCCATAGTGTGTTTCCTAAACGTGTGACTCTGTTCTGTTTTGCAATTCAGTTCAAGTGTAGCGGTTTTTACATTCCCTCTCTAAGTGATATCTTATGATAAGTGTCTTTTTCTGTGTGACTTATTTCACTTAGAATCTTCGTACCTAAATCCACTCATCGTGCTGCTACTAGCCTTATGACGTGGATTTCATGGCTGAGGGATATTCCATTGTACATGAGGACCACAACTTCTTTATCCATTTTTCTCTTTCCTAGGATATTTAAGGTGTAATGAAGTGGGGGTTCTTGTCAACAGAGCAGCCCTAAACTTTGGGGTGCCTGTGTCTTGCTGATTTTTAGTTTTCCCAATTTATACGCCCATGAGTGGAAGTGCCCTATGCTCTCCAAGCTGTGTTTTTTAGATGTTTCAGAACACACCGTACACTTCTCCAGAGTGGCTGTTGGCAATTTACATCCCACCCATCAGCGTAGCAAGGCTCCCATTTCTCCATGGCCGGTCCTGCATTTCTGGTTTGGACACTTTTTTCCGCATGGCCCTTTTGCCCGCTGGGAAGCGAGACTTCTTTGGAGCGCTGATTGGCCTTTCCAGGTTGCTTGGTTGGCCAAAAAGGGCGTATGCGTTTTTTCCTGAATATATTCAGGAAAAAACGCATACGCCCTTTTTGGCCAAGGGCATCATTGTCCACGTTTTGCCGCTTTTCATGTGCTTTCAAGGCGATTCGAATCTACCTCCTGAAATCTGTTTCCTGCAATTCTGCCTTGCTTTCAAAGCCTCTTCGTTGCCTTCCCTTAATATATTTGTGGACGAGAGGTATCATTTAAAACTCTGCAGGTTTGTGAATTGCAGTGCCCCTGAGCTCCATTTTTCAACTCGCTTTTTTGGGAGATGGCCGCCAAAGCGCAGGATTGCTTCAGGCCCTCTTCTGGTTCTGGGGGGCAGGCTGAGCTTGTGCTTAATTCTTCTTCCTGATGGGAAAATAGAGTGACCTGTGCCTGTCCCAACACCTAGAGCTAGTCTCTCATTGGTTCCCCCTCTTCCCGTTCATCCTCAGGACAAATTGCAACCTGTACGGAACAGGAGGTTAAAGGTGCTGATTCTCCAAGGAGGGAGATGGCTAGTAAATCGGCTGGAATGGCGAACCCGAGCAAAGGAGATGAGAAATGAGGTGCGTTTTAGAAACCTTTCCCGATCACACGGTGTACCATCTTCTGGGTTTCTCATGCCTGTTTTTTACGTAGGAAGATGCCCTTGAACCTGGAGATTTGGGACCCATGGGATGGGTACCATGCAGTATTACTTGAAAGGGTCTGCGTTGGCTCACCCAACCTCACCGAACCTCTCAGCCCCAAGAGTGTCCACCCTTATGTCTCAATCAGCTGTGGGTCTAGATATGGTCAATCCAGGTTGCATCACAGCCCCTGAACGAATTTTGTAAGAATTTCTCTCTCTTTCACTGTCTTTGTTTCACGGGTTTTGAAAAGTAATTTATTTTTATATTGGGGTTTAGCTGCTTTTCACGGCTGTGTTTCTGCCGCTTTACACCCCCTTGACTCACTTACGGAGAGATATCAATACATAGGTTTGAAGATTCTTACTAGTCAGATATATTCTTGTGCGGTGAATAGGGGGTGTTGAGTCCAGTTCACTGAAAAAGGAATAGGTCTTGTCTCTTACATATTGGGTTTATGGAACGGTATCGGAGCTAATTTGAAACCCTTGTTTTATGCATCACCCCACCTCACCTTTCCCGTTTAGCAGCCATAGTGTGTTTCCTAAACGTGTGCCTCTGTTCTGTTTTGCAATTCAGTTCAAGTGTAGCGGTTTTTACATTCCCTCTCTAAGTGATATCTTATGATAAGTGTCTTTTCTGTGTGACTTATTTCACTTAGAATCGTCGTACCTAAATCCACTCATCGTGCTGCTACTAGCCTTATGACGTGGATTTCATGGCTGAGTGATATTCCATTGTACATGAGGACCCCAAGTTCTTTATCCATTTTTCTCTTTCCTAGGATATTTAAGGTGTATTGAAGTGGGGGTTCTTGTCAACAGAGCAGCCCTAAACTTTGGGGTGCCTGTGTCTTGCTGATTTTTAGTTTTCCCAATTTATACGCCCATGAGTGGAAGTGCCCTATGCTCTCCAAGCTGTGTTTTTTAGATGTTTCAGAACACACCGTACACTTCTCCAGAGTGGCTGTGGGCAATTTACATCCCACCCATCAGCGTAGCAAGGCTCCCATTTCTCCATGGCCGGTCCTGCATTTCTGGTTTGGACACTTTTTTCCGCATGGCCCTTTTGCCCGCTGGGAAGCGAGACTTCTTTGGAGCGCTGATTGGCCTTTCCAGGTTGCTTGGTTGGCCAAAAAGGGCGTATGCGTTTTTTCCTGAATATATTCAGGAAAAAACGCATACGCCCTTTTTGGCCAAGGGCATCATTGTCCACGTTTTGCCGCTTTTCATGTGCTTTCAAGGCGATTCGAATCTACCTCCTGAAATCTGTTTCCTGCAATTCTGCCTTACTTTCAAAGCCTCTTCGTTGCCTTCCCTTAATATATTTGTGGACGAGAGGTATCATTTAAAACTCTGCAGGTTTGTGAATTGCAGTGCCCCTGAGCTCCATTTTTCAACTCGCTTTTTTGGGAGATGGCCGCCAAAGTGCAGGATTGCTTCAGGCCCTCTTCTGGTTCTGGGGGGCAGGCTGAGCTTGTGCTTAATTCTTCTTCCTGATGGGAAAATAGAGTGACCTGTGCCTGTCCCAACACCTAGAGCTAGTCTCTCATTGGTTCCCCCTCTTCCCGTTCATCCTCAGGACAAATTGCAACCTGTACGGAACAGGATGTTAAAGGTGCTGATTCTCCAAGGAGGGAGATGGCTAGTAAATCGGCTGGAATGGCGAACCCGAGCAAAGGAGATGAGAAATGAGGTGCGTTTTAGAAACCTTTCCCGATCACACGGTGTACCATCTTCTGGGTTTCTCATGCCTGTTTTCGACGTAGGAAGATGCCCTTGAACCTGGAGATTTGGGACCCATGGGATGGGTACCATGCAGTATTACTTGAAAGGGTCTGCGTTGGCTCACCCAACCTCACCGAACCTCTCAGCCCCAAGAGTGTCCACCCTTATGTCTCAATCAGCTGTGGGTCTAGATATGGTCAATCCAGGTTGCATCACAGCCCCTGAACGAATTTTGTAAGAATTTCTCTCGCTTTCACTGTTTTTGTTTCACGGGTTTTGAAAAGTAATTTATTTTTATAATGGGGTTTAGCTGCTTTTCACGGCTGTGTTTATGCCGCTTTACACCCCCTTGACTCACTTACAGAGAGATATCAATACATAGGTTTGAAGATTCTTACTAGTCAGATATATTCTTGTGCGGTGAATAGGGGGTGTTGAGTCCAGTTCACTGAAAAAGGAATAGGTCTTGTCTCTTACATATTGGGTTTATGGAACGGTATCGGAGCTAATTTGAAACCCTTGTTTTATGCATCACCCCACCTCACCTTTCCCGTTCAGCAGCCATAGTGTGTTTCCTAAACGTGTGACTCTGTTCTGTTTTGCAATTCATTTCAAGTGTAGCGGTTTTTACATTCCCTCTCTAAGTGATATCTTATGATAAGTGTCTTTTTCTGTGTGACTTATTTCACTTAGAATCTTCGTACCTAAATCCACTCATCGTGCTGCTACTAGCCTTATGACGTTGATTTCATGGCTGAGTGATATTCCATTGTACATGAGGACCACAACTTCTTTATCCATTTTTCTCTTTCCTAGGATATTTAAGGTGTAATGAAGTGGGGGTTCTTGTCAACAGAGCAGCCCTAAACTTTGGGGTGCCTGTGTCTTGCTGATTTTTAGTTTTCCCAATTTATACGCCCATGAGTGGAAGTGCCCTATGCTCTCCAAGCTGTGTTTTTTAGATGTTTCAGAACACACCGTACACTTCTCCAGAGTGGCTGTTGGCAATTTACATCCCACCCATCAGCGTAGCAAGGCTCCCATTTCTCCATGGCCGGTCCTGCATTTCTGGTTTGGACACTTTTTTCCGCATGGCCCTTTTGCCCGCTGGGAAGCGAGACTTCTTTGGAGCGCTGATTGGCCTTTCCAGGTTGCTTGGTTGGCCAAAAAGGGCGTATGCGTTTTTTCCTGAATATATTCAGGAAAAAACGCATACGCCCTTTTTGGCCAAGGGCATCATTGTCCACGTTTTGCCGCTTTTCATGTGCTTTCAAGGCGATTCGAATCTACCTCCTGAAATCTGTTTCCTGCAATTCTGCCTTGCTTTCAAAGCCTCTTCGTTGCCTTCCCTTAATATATTTGTGGACGAGAGGTATCATTTAAAACTCTGCAGGTTTGTGAATTGCAGTGCCCCTGAGCTCCATTTTTCAACTTGCTTTTTTGGGAGATGGCCGCCAAAGCGCAGGATTGCTTCAGGCCCTCTTCTGGTTCTGGGGGGCAGGCTGAGCTTGTGCTTAATTCTTCTTCCTGATGGGAAAATAGAGTGACCTGTGCCTGTCCCAACACCTAGAGCTAGTCTCTCATTGGTTCCCCCTCTTCCCGTTCATCCTCAGGACAAATTGCAACCTGTACGGAACAGGAGGTTAAAGGTGCTGATTCTCCAAGGAGGGAGATGGCTAGTAAATCGGCTGGAATGGCGAACCCGAGCAAAGGAGATGAGAAATGAGGTGCGTTTTAGAAACCTTTCCCGATCACACGGTGTACCATCTTCTGGGTTTCTCATGCCTGTTTTTTACGTAGGAAGATGCCCTTGAACCTGGAGATTTGGGACCCATCGGATGGGTACCATGCAGTATTACTTGAAAGGGTCTGCGTTGGCTCACCCAACCTCACCGAACCTCTCAGCCCCAAGAGTGTCCACCCTTATGTCTCAATCAGCTGTGGGTCTAGATATGGTCAATCCAGGTTGCCTCACAGCCCCTGAACGAATTTTGTAAGAATTTCTCTCGCTTTCACTGTCTTTGTTTCACGGGTTTTGAAAAGTAATTTATTTTTATAATGGGGTTTAGCTGCTTTTCACGGCTGTGTTTATGCCGCTTTACACCCCCTTGACTCACTTACAGAGAGATATCAATACATAGGTTTGAAGATTCTTACTAGTCAGATATATTCTTGTGCGGTAAATAGGGGGTGTTGAGTCCAGTTCACTGAAAAAGGAATAGGTCTTGTCTCTTACATATTGGGTTTATGGAACGGTATCGGAGCTAATTTGAAACCCTTGTTTTATGCATCACCCCACCTCACCTTTCCCGTTCAGCAGCCATAGTGTGTTTCCTAAACGTGTGACTCTGTTCTGTTTTGCAATTCAGTTCAAGTGTAGCGGTTTTTACATTCCCTCTCTAAGTGATATCTTATGATAAGTGTCTTTTTCTGTGTGACTTATTTCACTTAGAATCTTCGTACCTAAATCCACTCATCGTGCTGCTACTAGCCTTATGACGTGGATTTCATGGCTGAGTGATATTCCATTGTACATGAGGACCACAACTTCTTTATCCATTTTTCTCTTTCCTAGGATATTTAAGGTGTAATGAAGTGGGGGTTCTTGTCAACAGAGCAGCCCTAAACTTTGGGGTGCCTGTGTCTTGCTGATTTTTAGTTTTCCCAATTTATACGCCCATGAGTGGAAGTGCCCTATGCTCTCCAAGCTGTGTTTTTTAGATGTTTCAGAACACACCGTACACTTCTCCAGAGTGGCTGTTGGCAATTTACATCCCACCCATCAGCGTAGCAAGGCTCCCATTTCTCCATGGCCGGTCCTGCATTTCTGGTTTGGACACTTTTTTCCGCATGGCCCTTTTGCCCGCTGGGAAGCGAGACTTCTTTGGAGCGCTGATTGGCCTTTCCAGGTTGCTTGGTTGGCCAAAAAGGGCGTATGCGTTTTTTCCTGAATATATTCAGGAAAAAACGCATACGCCCTTTTTGGCCAAGGGCATCATTGTCCACGTTTTGCCGCTTTTCATGTGCTTTCAAGGCGATTCGAATCTACCTCCTGAAATCTGTTTCCTGCAATTCTGCCTTGCTTTCAAAGCCTCTTCGTTGCCTTCCCTTAATATATTTGTGGACGAGAGGTATCATTTAAAACTCTGCAGGTTTGTGAATTGCAGTGCCCCTGAGCTCCATTTTTCAACTTTCTTTTTTTGGAGATGGCCGCCAAAGCGCAGGATTGCTTCAGGCCCTCTTCTGGTTCTGGGGGGCAGGCTGAGCTTGTGCTTAATTCTTCTTCCTGATGGGAAAATAGAGTGACCTGTGCCTGTCCCAACACCTAGAGCTAGTCTCTCATTGGTTCCCCCTCTTCCCGTTCATCCTCAGGACAAATTGCAACCTGTACGGAACAGGAGGTTAAAGGTGCTGATTCTCCAAGGAGGGAGATGGCTAGTAAATCGGCTGGAATGGCGAACCCGAGCAAAGGAGATGAGAAATGAGGTGCGTTTTAGAAACCTTTCCCGATCATACGGTGTACCATCTTCTGGGTTTCTCATGCCTGTTTTTTACGTAGGAAGATGCCCTTGAACCTGGAGATTTGGGACCCATCGGATGGGTACCATGCAGTATTACTTGAAAGGGTCTGCGTTGGCTCACCCAACCTCACCGAACCTCTCAGCCCCAAGAGTGTCCACCCTTATGTCTCAATCAGCTGTGGGTCTAGATATGGTCAATCCAGGTTGCCTCACAGCCCCTGAACGAATTTTGTAAGAATTTCTCTCGCTTTCACTGTCTTTGTTTCACGGGTTTTGAAAAGTAATTTATTTTTATAATGGGGTTTAGCTGCTTTTCACGGCTGTGTTTATGCCGCTTTACACCCCCTTGACTCACTTACGGAGAGATATCAATACATAGGTTTGAAGATTCTTACTAGTCAGATATATTCTTGTGCGGTAAATAGGGGGTGTTGAGTCCAGTTCACTGAAAAAGGAATAGGTCTTGTCTCTTACATATTGGGTTTATGGAACGGTATCGGAGCTAATTTGAAACCCTTGTTTTATGCATCACCCCACCTCACCTTTCCCGTTTAGCAGCCATAGTGTGTTTCCTAAACGTGTGCCTCTGTTCTGTTTTGCAATTCAGTTCAAGTGTAGCGGTTTTTACATTCCCTCTCTAAGTGATATCTTATGATAAGTGTCTTTTCTGTGTGACTTATTTCACTTAGAATCGTCGTACCTAAATCCACTCATCGTGCTGCTACTAGCCTTATGACGTGGATTTCATGGCTGAGTGATATTCCATTGTACATGAGGACCCCAAGTTCTTTATCCATTTTTCTCTTTCCTAGGATATTTAAGGTGTAATGAAGTGGGGGTTCTTGTCAACAGAGCAGCCCTAAACTTTGGGGTGCCTGTGTCTTGCTGATTTTTAGTTTTCCCAATTTATACGCCCATGAGTGGAAGTGCCCTATGCTCTCCAAGCTGTGTTTTTTAGATGTTTCAGAACACACCGTACACTTCTCCAGAGTGGCTGTTGGCAATTTACATCCCACCCATCAGCGTAGCAAGGCTCCCATTTCTCCATGGCCGGTCCTGCATTTCTGGTTTGGACACTTTTTTCCGCATGGCCCTTTTGCCCGCTGGGAAGCGAGACTTCTTTGGAGCGCTGATTGGCCTTTCCAGGTTGCTTGGTTGGCCAAAAAGGGCGTATGCGTTTTTTCCTGAATATATTCAGGAAAAAACGCATACGCCCTTTTTGGCCAAGGGCATCATTGTCCACGTTTTGCCGCTTTTCATGTGCTTTCAAGGCGATTCGAATCTACCTCCTGAAATCTGTTTCCTGGAATTCTACCTTACTTTCAAAGCCTCTTCGTTGCCTTCCCTTAATATATTTGTGGACGAGAGGTATCATTTAAAACTCTGCAGGTTTGTGAATTGCAGTGCCCCTGAGCTCCATTTTTCAACTTGCTTTTTTGGGAGATGGCCGCCAAAGCGCAGGATTGCTTCAGGCCCTCTTCTGGTTCTGGGGGGCAGGCTGAGCTTGTGCTTAATTCTTCTTCCTGATGGGAAAATAGAGTGACCTGTGCCTGTCCCAACACCTAGAGCTAGTCTCTCATTGGTTCCCCCTCTTCCCGTTCATCCTCAGGACAAATTGCAACCTGTACGGAACAGGAGGTTAAAGGTGCTGATTCTCCAAGGAGGGAGATGGCTAGTAAATCGGCTGGAATGGCGAACCCGAGCAAAGGAGATGAGAAATGAGGTGCGTTTTAGAAACCTTTCCCGATCACACGGTGTACCATCTTCTGGGTTTCTCATGCCTGTTTTCGACGTAGGAAGATGCCCTTGAACCTGGAGATTTGGGACCCATGGGATGGGTACCATGCAGTATTACTTGAAAGGGTCTGCGTTGGCTCACCCAACCTCACCGAACCTCTCAGCCCCAAGAGTGTCCACCCTTATGTCTCAATCAGCTGTGGGTCTAGATATGGTCAATCCAGGTTGCATCACAGCCCCTGAACGAATTTTGTAAGAATTTCTCTCGCTTTCACTGTTTTTGTTTCACGGGTTTTGAAAAGTAATTTATTTTTATAATGGGGTTTAGCTGCTTTTCACGGCTGTGTTTATGCCGCTTTACACCCCCTTGACTCACTTACAGAGAGATATCAATACATAGGTTTGAAGATTCTTACTAGTCAGATATATTCTTGTGCGGTGAATAGGGGGTGTTGAGTCCAGTTCACTGAAAAAGGAATAGGTCTTGTCTCTTACATATTGGGTTTATGGAACGGTATCGGAGCTAATTTGAAACCCTTGTTTTATGCATCACCCCACCTCACCTTTCCCGTTCAGCAGCCATAGTGTGTTTCCTAAACGTGTGACTCTGTTCTGTTTTGCAATTCATTTCAAGTGTAGCGGTTTTTACATTCCCTCTCTAAGTGATATCTTATGATAAGTGTCTTTTTCTGTGTGACTTATTTCACTTAGAATCTTCGTACCTAAATCCACTCATCGTGCTGCTACTAGCCTTATGACGTTGATTTCATGGCTGAGTGATATTCCATTGTACATGAGGACCACAACTTCTTTATCCATTTTTCTCTTTCCTAGGATATTTAAGGTGTAATGAAGTGGGGGTTCTTGTCAACAGAGCAGCCCTAAACTTTGGGGTGCCTGTGTCTTGCTGATTTTTAGTTTTCCCAATTTATACGCCCATGAGTGGAAGTGCCCTATGCTCTCCAAGCTGTGTTTTTTAGATGTTTCAGAACACACCGTACACTTCTCCAGAGTGGCTGTTGGCAATTTACATCCCACCCATCAGCGTAGCAAGGCTCCCATTTCTCCATGGCCGGTCCTGCATTTCTGGTTTGGACACTTTTTTCCGCATGGCCCTTTTGCCCGCTGGGAAGCGAGACTTCTTTGGAGCGCTGATTGGCCTTTCCAGGTTGCTTGGTTGGCCAAAAAGGGCGTATGCGTTTTTTCCTGAATATATTCAGGAAAAAACGCATACGCCCTTTTTGGCCAAGGGCATCATTGTCCACGTTTTGCCGCTTTTCATGTGCTTTCAAGGCGATTCGAATCTACCTCCTGAAATCTGTTTCCTGCAATTCTGCCTTGCTTTCAAAGCCTCTTCGTTGCCTTCCCTTAATATATTTGTGGACGAGAGGTATCATTTAAAACTCTGCAGGTTTGTGAATTGCAGTGCCCCTGAGCTCCATTTTTCACCTTGCTTTTTTGGGAGATGGCCGCCAAAGCGCAGGATTGCTTCAGGCCCTCTTCTGGTTCTGGGGGGCAGGCTGAGCTTGTGCTTAATTCTTCTTCCTGATGGGAAAATAGAGTGACCTGTGCCTGTCCCAACACCTAGAGCTAGTCTCTCATTGGTTCCCCCTCTTCCCCTTCATCCTCAGGACAAATTGCAACCTGTACGGAACAGGAGGTTAAAGGTGCTGATTCTCCAAGGAGGGAGATGGCTAATAAATCGGCTGGAATGGCGAACCCGAGCAAAGGAGATGAGAAATGAGGTGCGTTTTAGAAACTTTTCCCGATCACACGGTGTACCATCTTCTGGGTTTCTCATGCCTGTTTTCGACGTAGGAAGATGCCCTTGAACCTGGAGATTTGGGACCCATCGGATGGGTACCATGCAGTATTACTTGAAAGGGTCTGCGTTGGCTCACCCAACCTCACCGAACCTCTCAGCCCCAAGAGTGTCCACCCTTATGTCTCAATCAGCTGTGGGTCTAGATATGGTCAATCCAGGTTGCATCACAGCCCCTGAACGAATTTTGTAAGAATTTCTCTCGCTTTCACTGTCTTTGTTTCACGGGTTTTGAAAAGTAATTTATTTTTATAATGGGGTTTAGCTGCTTTTCACGGCTGTGTTTATGCCGCTTTACACCCCCTTGACTCACTTACGGAGAGATATCAATACATAGGTTTGAAGATTCTTCCTAGTCAGATATATTCTTGTGCGGTGAATAGGGGGTGTTGAGTCCAGTTCACTGAAAAAGGAATAGGTCTTGTCTCTTACATATTGGGTTTATGGAACGGTATCGGAGCTAATTTGAAACCCTTGTTTTATGCATCACCCCACCTCACCTTTCCCGTTCAGCAGCCATAGTGTGTTTCCTAAACGTATGACTCTGTTCTGTTTTGCAATTCAGTTCAAGTGTAGCGGTTTTTACATTCCCTCTCTAAGTGATATCTTATGATAAGTGTCTTTTCTGTGTGACTTATTTCACTTAGAATCGTCGTACCTAAATCCACTCATCGTGCTGCTACTAGCCTTATGACGTGGATTTCATGGCTGAGTGATATTCCATTCTACATGAGGACCCCAAGTTCTTTATCCATTTTTCTCTTTCCTAGGATATTTAAGGTGTAATGAAGTGGGGGTTCTTGTCAACAGAGCAGCCCTAAACTTTGGGGTGCCTGTGTCTTGCTGATTTTTAGTTTTCCCAATTTATACGCCCATGAGTGGAAGTGCCCTATGCTCTCCAAGCTGTGTTTTTTAGATGTTTCAGAACACACCGTACACTTCTCCAGAGTGGCTGTTGGCAATTTACATCCCACCCATCAGCGTAGCAAGGCTCCCATTTCTCCATGGCCGGTCCTGCATTTCTGGTTTGGACACTTTTTTCCGCATGGCCCTTTTGCCCGCTGGGAAGCGAGACTTCTTTGGAGCGCTGATTGGCCTTTCCAGGTTGCTTGGTTGGCCAAAAAGGGCGTATGCGTTTTTTCCTGAATATATTCAGGAAAAAACGCATACGCCCTTTTTGGCCAAGGGCATCATTGTCCACGTTTTGCCGCTTTTCATGTGCTTTCAAGGCGATTCGAATCTACCTCCTGAAATCTGTTTCCTGCAATTCTGCCTTGCTTTCAAAGCCTCTTCGTTGCCTTCCCTTAATATATTTGTGGACGAGAGGTATCATTTAAAACTGTGCAGGTTTGTGAATTGCAGTGCCCCTGAGCTCCATTTTTCAACTCGCTTTTTTGGGAGCTGGCCACCAAAGCGCAGGATTGCTTCAGGCCCTCTTCTGGTTCTGGGGGGCAGGCTGAGCTTGTGCTTAATTCTTCTTCCTGATGGGAAAATAGAGTGACCTGTGCCTGTCCCAACACCTAGAGCTAGTCTCTCATTGGTTCCCCCTCTTCCCGTTCATCCTCAGGACAAATTGCAACCTGTACGGAACAGGAGGTTAAAGGTGCTGATTCTCCAAGGAGGCAGATGGCTAGTAAATCGGCTGGAATGGCGAACCCGAGCAAAGGAGATGAGAAATGAGGTGCGTTTTAGAAACCTTTCCCGATCACACGGTGTACCATCTTCTGGGTTTCTCATGCCTGTTTTCGACGTAGGAAGATGCCCTTGAACCTGGAGATTTGGGACCCATGGGATGGGTACCATGCAGTATTACTTGAAAGGGTCTGCGTTGGCTCACCCAACCTCACCGAACCTCTCAGCCCCAAGAGTGTCCACCTTTATGTCTCAATCAGCTGTGGGTCTAGATATGGTCAATCCAGGTTTCATCACAGCCCCTGAACGAATTTTGTAAGAATTTCTCTCTCTTTCACTGTCTTTGTTTCACGGGTTTTGAAAAGTATTTTATTTTTATAATGGGGTTTAGCTGCTTTTCACGGCTGTGTTTATGCCGCTTTACACCCCCTTGACTCACTTACGGAGAGATATCAATACATAGGTTTGAAGATTCTTCCTAGTCAGATATATTCTTGTGCGGTGAATAGGGGGTGTTGAGTCCAGTTCACTGAAAAAGGAATAGGTCTTGTCTCTTACATATTGGGTTTATGGAACGGTATCGGAGCTAATTTGAAACCCTTGTTTTATGCATCACCCCACCTCACCTTTCCCGTTCAGCAGCCATAGTGTGTTTCCTAAACGTGTGACTCTGTTCTGTTTTGCAATTCAGTTCAAGTGTAGCGGTTTTTACATTCCCTCTCTAAGTGATATCTTATGATAAGTGTCTTTTTCTGTGTGACTTATTTCACTTAGAATCGTCGTACCTAAATCCACTCATCGTGCTGCTACTAGCCTTATGACGTGGATTTCATGGCTGAGTGATATTCCATTGTACATGAGGACCCCAACTTCTTTATCCATTTTTCTCTTTCCTAGGATATTTAAGGTGTAATGAAGTGGGGGTTCTTGTCAACAGAGCAGCCCTAAACTTTGGGGTGCCTGTGTCTTGCTGATTTTTAGTTTTCCCAATTTATACGCCCATGAGTGGAAGTGCCCTATGCTCTCCAAGCTGTGTTTTTTAGATGTTTCAGAACACACCGTACACTTCTCCGGAGTGCCTGTTGGCAATTTACATCCCACCCATCAGCGTAGCAAGGCTCCCATTTCTCCATGGCCGGTCCTGCATTTCTGGTTTGGACACTTTTTTCCGCATGGCCCTTTTGCCCGCTGGGAAGCGAGACTTCTTTGGAGCGCTGATTGGCATTTCCAGGTTGCTTGGTTGGCCAAAAAGGGCGTATGCGTTTTTTCCTGAATATATTCAGGAAAAAACGCATACGCCCTTTTTGGCCAAGGGCATCATTGTCCACGTTTTGCCGCTTTTCATGTGCTTTCAAGGCGATTCGAATCTACCTCCTGAAATCTGTTTCCTGCAATTCTGCCTTGCTTTCAAAGCCTCTTCGTTGCCTTCCCTTAATATATTTGTGGACGAGAGGTATCATTTAAAACTCTGCAGGTTTGTGAATTGCAGTGCCCCTGAGCTCCATTTTTCAACTCGCTTTTTTGGGAGCTGGCCGCAAAAGCGCAGGATTGCTTCAGGCCCTCTTCTGGTTCTGGGGGGCAGGCTGAGCTTGTGCTTAATTCTTCTTCCTGATGGGAAAATAGAGTGACCTGTGCCTGTCCCAACACCTAGAGCTAGTCTCTCATTGGTTCCCCCTCTTCCCGTTCATCCTCAGGACAAATTGCAACCTGTACGGAACAGGAGGTTAAAGGTGCTGATTCTCCAAGGAGGGAGATGGCTAATAAATCGGCTGGAATGGCGAACCCGAGCAAAGGAGATGAGAAATGAGGTGCGTTTTAGAAACCTTTCCCGATCACACGGTGTACCATCTTCTGGGTTTCTCATGCCTGTTTTCGACGTAGGAAGATGCCCTTGAACCTGGAGATTTGGGACCCATGGGATGGGTACCATGCAGTATTACTTGAAAGGGTCTGCGTTGGCTCACCCAACCTCACCGAACCTCTCAGCCCCAAGAGTGTCCACCCTTATGTCTCAATCAGCTGTGGGTCTAGATATGGTCAATCCAGGTTGCATCACAGCCCCTGAACGAATTTTGTAAGAATTTCTCTCTCTTTCACTGTCTTTGTTTCACGGGTTTTGAAAAGTAATTTATTTTTATATTGGGGTTTAGCTGCTTTTCACGGCTGTGTTTATGCCGCTTTACACCCCCTTGACTCACTTACAGAGAGATATCAATACATAGGTTTGAAGATTCTTACTAGTCAGATATATTCTTGTGTGGTGAATAGGGGGTGTTGAGTCCAGTTCACTGAAAAAGGAATAGGTCTTGTCTCTTACATATTGGGTTTATGGAACGGTATCGGAGCTAATTTGAAACCCTTGTTTTATGCATCACCCCACCTCACCTTTCCCGTTCAGCAGCCATACTGTGTTTCCTAAACGTGTGACTCTGTTCTGTTTTGCAATTCAGTTCAAGTGTAGCGGTTTTTACATTCCCTCTCTAAGTGATATCTTATGATAAGTGTCTTTTTCTGTGTGACTTATTTCACTTAGAATCTTCGTACCTAAATCGACTCATCGTGCTGCTACTAGCCTTATGACGTTGATTTCATGGCTGAGTGATATTCCATTGTACATGAGGACCACAACTTCTTTATCCATTTTTCTCTTTCCTAGGATATTTAAGGTGTAATGAAGTGGGGGTTCTTGTCAACAGAGCAGCCCTAAACTTTGGGGTGCCTGTGTCTTGCTGATTTTTAGTTTTCCCAATTTATACGCCCATGAGTGGAAGTGCCCTATGCTCTCCAAGCTGTGTTTTTTAGATGTTTCAGAACACACCGTACACTTCTCCAGAGTGGCTGTTGGCAATTTACATCCCACCCATCAGCGTAGCAAGGCTCCCATTTCTCCATGGCCGGTCCTGCATTTCTGGTTTGGACACTTTTTTCCGCATGGCCCTTTTGCCCGCTGGGAAGCGAGACTTCTTTGGAGCGCTGATTGGCCTTTCCAGGTTGCTTGGTTGGCCAAAAAGGGCGTATGCGTTTTTTCCTGAATATATTCAGGAAAAAACGCATACGCCCTTTTTGGCCAAGGGCATCATTGTCCACGTTTTGCCGCTTTTCATGTGCTTTCAAGGCGATTCGAATCTACCTCCCGAAATCTGTTTCCTGCAATTCTGCCTTGCTTTCAAAGCCTCTTCCTTGCCTTCCCTTAGTATATTTGTGGACGAGAGGTATCATTTAAAACTCTGCAGGTTTGTGAATTGCAGGGCCCCTGAGCTCCATTTTTCAACTCGCTTTTTTGGGAGCTGGCCGCAAAAGCGCAGGATTGCTTCAGGCCCTCTTCTGGTTCTGGGGGGCAGGCTGAGCTTGTGCTTAATTCTTCTTCCTGATGGGAAAATAGAGTGACCTGTGCCTGTCCCAACACCTAGAGCTAGTCTCTCATTGGTTCCCCCTCTTCCCGTTCATCCTCAGGACAAATTGCAACCTGTACGGAACAGGAGGTGAAAGGTGCTGATTCTCCAAGGAGGGAGACGGCTAGTAAATCGGCTGGAATGGCGAACCCGAGCAAAGGAGATGAGAAATGAGGTGCGTTTTAGAAACCTTTCCCGATCACACGGTGTACCATCTTCTGGGTTTCTCATGCCTGTTTTCGACGTAGGAAGATGCCCTTGAACCTGGAGATTTGGGACCCATGGGATGGGTACCATGCAGTATTACTTGAAAGGGTCTGCGTTGGCTCACCCAACCTCACCGAACCTCTCAGCCCCAAGAGTGTCCACCCTTATGTCTCAATCAGCTGTGGGTCTAGATATGGTCAATCCAGGTTGCATCACAGCCCCTGAACGAATTTTGTAAGAATTTCTCTCTCTTTCACTGTCTTTGTTTCACGGGTTTTGAAAAGTAATTTATTTTTATAATGGGGTTTAGCTGCTTTTCACGGCTGTGTTTATGCCGCTTTACACCCCCTTGTCTCACTTATGGAGAGATATCAATACATAGGTTTGAAGATTCTTCCTAGTCAGATATATTCTTGTGCGGTGAATAGGGGGTGTTGAGTCCAGTTCACTGAAAAAGGAATAGGTCTTGTCTCTTACATATTGGGTTTATGGAACGGTATCGGAGCTAATTTGAAACCCTTGTTTTATGCATCACCCCACCTCACCTTTCCCGTTCAGCAGCCATAGTGTGTTTCCTAAACGTGTGACTCTGTTCTGTTTTGCAATTCAGTTCAAGTGTAGCGGTTTTTACATTCCCTCTCTAAGTGATATCTTATGATAAGTGTCTTTTCTGTGTGACTTATTTCACTTAGAATCGTCGTACCTAAATCCACTCATCGTGCTGCTACTAGCCTTATGACGTGGATTTCATGGCTGAGTGATATTCCATTGTACATGAGGACCCCAACTTCTTTATCCATTTTTCTCTTTCCTAGGATATTTAAGGTGTAATGAAGTGGGGGTTCTTGTCAACAGAGCAGCCCTAAACTTTGGGGTGCCTGTGTCTTGCTGATTTTTAGTTTTCCCAATTTATACGCCCATGAGTGGAAGTGCCCTATGCTCTCCAAGCTGTGTTTTTTAGATGTTTCAGAACACACCGTACACTTCTCCAGAGTGGCTGTTGGCAATTTACATCCCACCCATCAGCGTAGCAAGGCTCCCATTTCTCCATGGCCGGTCCTGCATTTCTGGTTTGGACACTTTTTTCCGCATGGCCCTTTTGCCCGCTGGGAAGCGAGACTTCTTTGGAGCGCTGATTGGCCTTTCCAGGTTGCTTGGTTGGCCAAAAAGGGCGTATGCGTTTTTTCCTGAATATATTCAGGAAAAAACGCATACGCCCTTTTTGGCCAAGGGCATCATTGTCCACGTTTTGCCGCTTTTCATGTGCTTTCAAGGCGATTCGAATCTACCTCCTGAAATCTGTTTCCTGCAATTCTGCCTTGCTTTCAAAGCCTCTTCGTTGCCTTCCCTTAGTATATTTGTGGACGAGAGGTATCATTTAAAACTGTGCAGGTTTGTGAATTGCAGTGCCCCTGAGCTCCATTTTTCAACTCGCTTTTTTGGGAGCTGGCCGCAAAAGCGCAGGATTGCTTCAGGCCCTCTTCTGGTTCTGGGGGGCAGGCTGAGCTTGTGCTTAATTCTTCTTCCTGATGGGAAAATAGAGTGACCTGTGCCTGTCCCAACACCTAGAGCTAGTCTCTCATTGGTTCCCCCTCTTCCCGTTCATCCTCAGGACAAATTGCAACCTGTACGGAACAGGAGGTTAAAGGTGCTGATTCTCCAAGGAGGGAGATGGCTAATAAATCGGCTGGAATGGCGAACCCGAGCAAAGGAGATGAGAAATGAGGTGCGTTTTAGAAACCTTTCCCGATCACACGGTGTACCATCTTCTGGGTTTCTCATGCCTGTTTTCGACGTAGGAAGATGCCCTTGAACCTGGAGATTTGGGACCCATGGGATGGGTACCATGCAGTATTACTTGAAAGGGTCTGCGTTGGCTCACCCAACCTCACCGAACCTCTCAGCCCCAAGAGTGTCCACCCTTATGTCTCAATCAGCTGTGGGTCTAGATATGGTCAATCCAGGTTGCATCACAGCCCCTGAACGAATTTTGTAAGAATTTCTCTCTCTTTCACTGTCTTTGTTTCACGGGTTTTGAAAAGTAATTTATTTTTATAATGGGGTTTAGCTGCTTTTCACGGCTGTGTTTATGCCGCTTTACACCCCCTTGTCTCACTTATGGAGAGATATCAATACATAGGTTTGAAGATTCTTCCTAGTCAGATATATTCTTGTGCGGTGAATAGGGGGTGTTGAGTCCAGTTCACTGAAAAAGGAATAGGTCTTGTCTCTTACATATTGGGTTTATGGAACGGTATCGGAGCTAATTTGAAACCCTTGTTTTATGCATCACCCCACCTCACCTTTCCCGTTCAGCAGCCATAGTGTGTTTCCTAAACGTGTGACTCTGTTCTGTTTTGCAATTCAGTTCAAGTGTAGCGGTTTTTACATTCCCTCTCTAAGTGATATCTTATGATAAGTGTCTTTTTCTGTGTGACTTATTTCACTTAGAATCGTCGTACCTAAATCCACTCATCGTGCTGCTACTAGCCTTATGACGTGGATTTCATGGCTGAGTGATATTCCATTGTACATGAGGACCACAACTTCTTTATCCATTTTTCTCTTTCCTAGGATATTTAAGGTGTAATGAAGTGGGGGTTCTTGTCAACAGAGCAGCCCTAAACTTTGGGGTGCCTGTGTCTTGCTGATTTTTAGTTTTCCCAATTTATACGCCCATGAGTGGAAGTGCCCTATGCTCTCCAAGCTGTGTTTTTTAGATGTTTCAGAACACACCGTACACTTCTCCAGAGTGGCTGTTGGCAATTTACATCCCACCCATCAGCGTAGCAAGGCTCCCATTTCTCCATGGCCGGTCCTGCATTTCTGGTTTGGAAACTTTTTTCCGCATGGCCCTTTTGCCCGCTGGGAAGCGAGACTTCTTTGGAGCGCTGATTGGCCTTTCCAGGTTGCTTGGTTGGCCAAAAAGGGCGTATGCGTTTTTTCCTGAATATATTCAGGAAAAAACGCATACGCCCTTTTTGGCCAAGGGCATCATTGTCCACGTTTTGCCGCTTTTCATGTGCTTTCAAGGCGATAAGAATCTACCTCCTGAAATCTGTTTCCTGCAATTCTGCCTTGCTTTCAAAGCCTCTTCGTTGCCTTCCCTTATTATATTTGTGGACGAGAGGTATCATTTAAAACTGTGCAGGTTTGTGAATTGCAGTGCCCCTGAGCTCCATTTTTCAACTCGCTTTTTTGGGAGTTGGCCGCAAAAGCGCAGGATTGCTTCAGGCCCTCTTCTGGTTCTTGGGGGCAGGCTGAGCTTGTGCTTAATTCTTCTTCCTGATGGGAAAATAGAGTGACCTGTGCCTGTCCCAACACCTAGAGCTAGTCTCTCATTGGTTCCCCCTCTTCCCGTTCATCCTCAGGACAAATTGCAACCTGTACGGAACAGGAGGTTAAAGGTGCTGATTCTCCAAGGAGGGAGACGGCTAGTAAATCGGCTGGAATGGCGAACCCGAGCAAAGGAGATGAGAAATGAGGTGCGTTTTAGAAACCTTTCCCGATCACACGGTGTACCATCTTCTGGGTTTCTCATGCCTGTTTTCGACGTAGGAAGATGCCCTTGAACCTGGAGATTTGGGACCCATGGGATGGGTACCATGCAGTATTACTTGAAAGGGTCTGCGTTGGCTCACCCAACCTCACCGAACCTCTCAGCCCCAAGAGTGTCCACCCTTATGTCTCAATCAGCTGTGGGTCTAGATATGGTCAATCCAGGTTGCATCACAGCCCCTGAACGAATTTTGTAAGAATTTCTCTCTCTTTCACTGTCTTTGTTTCACGGGTTTTGAAAAGTAATTTATTTTTATATTGGGCTTTAGCTGCTTTTCACGGCTGTGTTTATGCCGCTTTACACCCCCTTGACTCACTTACGGAGAGATATCAATACATAGGTTTGAAGATTCTTACTAGTCAGATATATTCTTGTGCGGTGAATAGGGGGTGTTGAGTCCAGTTCACTGAAAAAGGAATAGGTCTTGTCTCTTACATATTGGGTTTATGGAACGGTATCGGAGCTAATTTGAAACCCTTGTTTTATGCATCACCCCACCTCACCTTTCCCGTTCAGCAGCCATAGTGTGTTTCCTAAACGTGTGACTCTGTTCTGTTTTGCAATTCAGTTCAAGTGTAGCGGTTTTTACATTCCCTCTCTAACTGATATCTTATGATAAGTGTCTTTTTCTGTGTGACTTATTTCACTTAGAATCTTCGTACCTAAATCCACTCATCGTGCTGCTACTAGCCTTATGACGTGGATTTCATGGCTGAGTGATATTCCATTGTACATGAGGACCCCAACTTCTTTATCCATTTTTCTCTTTCCTAGGATATTTAAGGTGTAATGAAGTGGGGGTTCTTGTCAACAGAGCAGCCCTAAACTTTGGGGTGCCTGTGTCTTGCTGATTTTTAGTTTTCCCAATTTGTACGCCCATGAGTGGAAGTGCCCTATGCTCTCCAAGCTGTGTTTTTTAGATGTTTCAGAACACACCGTACACTTCTCCAGAGTGGCTGTTGGCAATTTACATCCCACCCATCAGCGTAGCAAGGCTCCCATTTCTCCATGGCCGGTCCTGCATTTCTGGTTTGGACACTTTTTTCCGCATGGCCCTTTTGCCCGCTGGGAAGCGAGACTTCTTTGGAGCGCTGATTGGCCTTTCCAGGTTGCTTGGTTGGCCAAAAAGGGCGTATGCGTTTTTTCCTGAATATATTCAGGAAAAAACGCATACGCCCTTTTTGGCCAAGGGCATCATTGTCCACGTTTTGCCGCTTTTCATGTGCTTTCAAGGCGATTCGAATCTACCTCCTGAAATCTGTTTCCTGCAATTCTGCCTTGCTTTCAAAGCCTCTTCGTTGCCTTCCCTTAGTATATTTGTGGACGAGAGGTATCATTTAAAACTGTGCAGGTTTGTGAATTGCAGTGCCCCTGAGCTCCATTTTTCAACTCGCTTTTTTGGGAGCTGGCCACAAAAGCGCAGGATTGCTTCAGGCCCTCTTCTGGTTCTGGGGGGCAGGCTGAGCTTGTGCTTAATTCTTCTTCCTGATGGGAAAATAGAGTGACCTGTGCCTGTCCCAACACCTAGAGCTAGTCTCTCATTGGTTCCCCCTCTTCCCGTTCATCCTCAGGACAAATTGCAACCTGTACGGAACAGGAGGTTAAAGGTGCTGATTCTCCAAGGAGGGAGACGGCTAGTAAATCGGCTGGAATGGCGAACCCGAGCAAAGGAGATGAGAAATGAGGTGCGTTTTAGAAACCTTTCCCGATCACACGGTGTACCATCTTCTGGGTTTCTCATGCCTGTTTTCGACGTAGGAAGATGCCCTTGAACCTGGAGATTTGGGACCCATGGGATGGGTACCATGCAGTATTACTTGAAAGGGTCTGCGTTGGCTCACCCAACCTCACCGAACCTCTCAGCCCCAAGAGTGTCCACCCTTATGTCTCAATCAGCTGTGGGTCTAGATATGGTCAATCCAGGTTGCATCACAGCCCCTGAACGAATTTTGTAAGAATTTCTCTCTCTTTCACTGTCTTTGTTTCACGGGTTTTGAAAAGTAATTTATTTTTATATTGGGGTTTAGCTGCTTTTCACGGCTGTGTTTATGCCGCTTTACACCCCCTTGACTCACTTACGGTGAGATATCAATACATAGGTTTGAAGATTCTTACTAGTCAGATATATTCTTGTGCGGTGAATAGGGGGGTTGAGTCCAGTTCACTGAAAAAGGAATAGGTCTTGTCTCTTAAATATTGGGTTTATGGAACGGTATCGGAGCTAATTTGAAACCCTTGTTTTATGCATCACCCCACCTCACCTTTCCCGTTCAGCAGCCATAGTGTGTTTCCTAAACGTGTGACTCTGTTCTGTTTTGCAATTCAGTTCAAGTGTAGCGGTTTTTACATTCCCTCTCTAAGTGATATCTTATGATAAGTGTCTTTTTCTGTGTGACTTATTTCACTTAGAATCTTCGTACCTAAATCCACTCATCGTGCTGCTACTAGCCTTATGACGTGGATTTCATGGCTGAGTGATATTCCATTGTACATGAGGACCCCAACTTCTTTATCCATTTTTCTCTTTCCTAGGATATTTAAGGTGTAATGAAGTGGGGGTTCTTGTCAACAGAGCAGCCCTAAACTTTGGGGTGCCTGTGTCTTGCTGATTTTTAGTTTTCCCAATTTGTACGCCCATGAGTGGAAGTGCCCTATGCTCTCCAAGCTGTGTTTTTTAGATGTTTCAGAACACACCGTACACTTCTCCAGAGTGGCTGTTGGCAATTTACATCCCACCCATCAGCGTAGCAAGGCTCCCATTTCTCCATGGCCGGTCCTGCATTTCTGGTTTGGACACTTTTTTCCGCATGGCCCTTTTGCCCGCTGGGAAGCGAGACTTCTTTGGAGCGCTGATTGGCCTTTCCAGGTTGCTTGGTTGGCCAAAAAGGGCGTATGCGTTTTTTCCTGAATATATTCAGGAAAAAACGCATACGCCCTTTTTGGCCAAGGGCATCATTGTCCACGTTTTGCCGCTTTTCATGTGCTTTCAAGGCGATTCGAATCTACCTCCTGAAATCTGTTTCCTGCAATTCTGCCTTGCTTTCAAAGCCTCTTCGTTGCCTTCCCTTAGTATATTTGTGGACGAGAGGTATCATTTAAAACTGTGCAGGTTTGTGAATTGCAGTGCCCCTGAGCTCCATTTTTCAACTCGCTTTTTTGGGAGCTGGCCACAAAAGCGCAGGATTGCTTCAGGCCCTCTTCTGGTTCTGGGGGGCAGGCTGAGCTTGTGCTTAATTCTTCTTCCTGATGGGAAAATAGAGTGACCTGTGCCTGTCCCAACACCTAGAGCTAGTCTCTCATTGGTTCCCCCTCTTCCCGTTCATCCTCAGGACAAATTGCAACCTGTACGGAACAGGAGGTTAAAGGTGCTGATTCTCCAAGGAGGGAGACGGCTAGTAAATCGGCTGGAATGGCGAACCCGAGCAAAGGAGATGAGAAATGAGGTGCGTTTTAGAAACCTTTCCCGATCACACGGTGTACCATCTTCTGGGTTTCTCATGCCTGTTTTCGACGTAGGAAGATGCCCTTGAACCTGGAGATTTGGGACCCATGGGATGGGTACCATGCAGTATTACTTGAAAGGGTCTGCGTTGGCTCACCCAACCTCACCGAACCTCTCAGCCCCAAGAGTGTCCACCCTTATGTCTCAATCAGCTGTGGGTCTAGATATGGTCAATCCAGGTTGCATCACAGCCCCTGAACGAATTTTGTAAGAATTTCTCTCTCTTTCACTGTCTTTGTTTCACGGGTTTTGAAAAGTAATTTATTTTTATATTGGGGTTTAGCTGCTTTTCACGGCTGTGTTTATGCCGCTTTACACCCCCTTGACTCACTTACGGAGAGATATCAATACATAGGTTTGAAGATTCTTACTAGTCAGATATATTCTTGTGCGGTGAATAGGGGGTGTTGAGTCCAGTTCACTGAAAAAGGAATAGGTCTTGTCTCTTACATATTGGGTTTATGGAACGGTATCGGAGCTAATTTGAAACCCTTGTTTTATGCATCACCCCACCTCACCTTTCCCGTTCAGCAGCCATAGTGTGTTTCCTAAACGTGTGACTCTGTTCTGTTTTGCAATTCAGTTCAAGTGTAGCGGTTTTTACATTCCCTCTCTAAGTGATATCTTATGATAAGTGTCTTTTTCTGTGTGACTTATTTCACTTAGAATCGTCGTACCTAAATCCACTCATCGTGCTGCTACTAGCCTTATGACGTCGATTTCATGGCTGAGTGATATTCCATTGTACATGAGGACCCCAACTTCTTTATCCATTTTTCTCTTTCCTAGGATATTTAAGGTGTAATGAAGTGGGGGTTCTTGTCAACACAGCAGCCCTAAACTTTGGGGTGCCTGTGTCTTGCTGATTTTTAGTTTTCCCAATTTATACGCCCATGAGTGGAAGTGCCCTATGCTCTCCAAGCTGTGTTTTTTAGATGTTTCAGAACACACCGTACACTTCTCCAGAGTGGCTGTTGGCAATTTACATCCCACCCATCAGCGTAGCAAGGCTCCCATTTCTCCATGGCCGGTCCTGCATTTCTGGTTTGGACACTTTTTTCCGCATGGCCCTTTTGCCCGCTGGGAAGCGAGACTTCTTTGGAGAGCTGATTGGCCTTTCCAGGTTGCTTGGTTGGCCAAAAAGGGCGTATGCGTTTTTTCCTGAATATATTCAGGAAAAAACGCATACGCCCTTTTTGGCCAAGGGCATCATTGTCCACGTTTTGCCGCTTTTCATGTGCTTTCAAGGCGATTCGAATCTACCTCCTGAAATCTGTTTCCTGCAATTCTGCCTTGCTTTCAAAGCCTCTTCGTTGCCTTCCCTTAGTATATTTGTGGACGAGAGGTATCATTTAAAACTGTGCAGGTTTGTGAATTGCAGTGCCCCTGAGCTCCATTTTTCAACTCGCTTTTTTGGGAGCTGGCCGCAAAAGCGCAGGATTGCTTCAGGCCCTCTTCTGGTTCTGGGGGGCAGGCTGAGCTTGTGCTTAATTCTTCTTCCTGATGGGAAAATAGAGTGACCTGTGCCTGTCCCAACACCTAGAGCTAGTCTCTCATTGGTTCCCCCTCTTCCCGTTCATCCTCAGGACAAATTGCAACCTGTACGGAACAGGAGGTTAAAGTTGCTGATTCTCCAAGGAGGGAGACGGCTAGTAAATCGGCTGGAATGGCGAACCCGAGCAAAGGAGATGAGAAATGAGGTGCGTTTTAGAAACCTTTCCCGATCACACGGTGTACCATCTTCTGGGTTTCTCATGCCTGTTTTCGACGTAGGAAGATGCCCTTGAACCTGGAGATTTGGGACCCATGGGATGGGTACCATGCAGTATTACTTGAAAGGGTCTGCGTTGGCTCACCCAACCTCACCGAACCTCTCAGCCCCAAGAGTGTCCACCCTTATGTCTCAATCAGCTGTGGGTCTAGATATGGTCAATCCAGGTTGCATCACAGCCCCTGAACGAATTTTGTAAGAATTTCTCTCTCTTTCACTGTCTTTGTTTCACGGGTTTTGAAAAGTAATTTATTTTTATATTGGGGTTTAGCTGCTTTTCACGGCTGTGTTTATGCCGCTTTACACCCCCTTGACTCACTTACGGAGAGATATCAATACATAGGTTTGAAGATTCTTACTAGTCAGATATATTCTTGTGCGGTGAATAGGGGGTGTTGAGTCCAGTTCACTGAAAAAGGAATAGGTCTTGTCTCTTACATATTGGGTTTATGGAACGGTATCGGAGCTAATTTGAAACCCTTGTTTTATGCATCACCCCACCTCACCTTTCCCGTTCAGCAGCCATAGTGTGTTTCCTAAACGTGTGACTCTGTTCTGTTTTGCAATTCAGTTCAAGTGTAGCGGTTTTTACATTCCCTCTCTAAGTGATATCTTATGATAAGTGTCTTTTTCTGTGTGACTTATTTCACTTAGAATCTTCGTACCTAAATCGACTCATCGTGCTGCTACTAGCCTTATGACGTTGATTTCATGGCTGAGTGATATTCCATTGTACATGAGGACCACAACTTCTTTATCCATTTTTCGCTTTCCTAGGATATTTAAGGTGTAATGAAGTGGGGGTTCTTGTCAACAGAGCAGCCCTAAACTTTGGGGTGCCTGTGTCTTGCTGATTTTTAGTTTTCCCAATTTATACGCCCATGAGTGGAAGTGCCCTATGCTCTCCAAGCTGTGTTTTTTAGATGTTTCAGAACACACCGTACACTTCTCCAGAGTGGCTGTTGGCAATTTACATCCCACCCATCAGCGTAGCAAGGCTCCCATTTCTCCATGGCCGGTCCTGCATTTCTGGTTTGGACACTTTTTTCCGCATGGCCCTTTTGCCCGCTGGGAAGCGAGACTTCTTTGGAGCGCTGATTGGCCTTTCCAGGTTGCTTGGTTGGCCAAAAAGGGCGTATGCGTTTTTTCCTGAATATATTCAGGAAAAAACGCATACGCCCTTTTTGGCCAAGGGCATCATTGTCCACGTTTTGCCGCTTTTCATGTGCTTTCAAGGCGATTCGAATCTACCTCCTGAAATCTGTTTCCTGCAATTCTGCCTTGCTTTCAAAGCCTCTTCGTTGCCTTCCCTTAATATATTTGTGGACGAGAGGTATCATTTAAAACTCTGCAGGTTTGTGAATTGCAGTGCCCCTGAGCTCCATTTTTCAACTTGCTTTTTTGGGAGATGGCCGCCAAAGCGCAGGATTGCTTCAGGCCCTCTTCTGGTTCTGGGGGGCAGGCTGAGCTTGTGCTTAATTCTTCTTCCTGATGGGAAAATAGAGTGACCTGTGCCTGTCCCAACACCTAGAGCTAGTCTCTCATTGGTTCCCCCTCTTCCCCTTCATCCTCAGGACAAATTGCAACCCGTACGGAACAGGAGGTTAAAGGTGCTGATTCTCCAAGGAGGGAGACGGCTAGTAAATCGGCTGGAATGGCGAACCCGAGCAAAGGAGATGAGAAATGAGGTGCGTTTTAGAAACCTTTCCCGATCACACGGTGTACCATCTTCTGGGTTTCTCATGCCTGTTTTCGACGTAGGAAGATGCCCTTGAACCTGGAGATTTGGGACCCATGGGATGGGTACCATGCAGTATTACTTGAAAGGGTCTGCGTTGGCTCACCCAACCTCACCTAACCTCTCAGCCCCAAGAGTGTCCACCCTTATGTCTCAATCAGCTGTGGGTCTAGATATGGTCAATCCAGGTTGCATCACAGCCCCTGAACGAATTTTGTAAGAATTTCTCTCTCTTTCACTGTCTTTGTTTCACGGGTTTTGAAAAGTAATTTATTTTTATAATGGGGTTTAGCTGCTTTTCACGGCTGTGTTTATGCCGCTTTACACCCCCTTGACTCACTTACAGAGAGATATCAATACATAGGTTTGAAGATTCTTACTAGTCAGATATATTCTTGTGCGGTGAATAGGGGGTGTTGAGTCCAGTTCACTGAAAAAGGAATAGGTCTTGTCTCTTACATATTGGGTTTATGGAACGGTATCGGAGCTAATTTGAAACCCTTGTTTTATGCATCACCCCACCTCACCTTTCCCGTTCAGCAGCCATAGTGTGTTTCCTAAACGTGTGACTCTGTTCTGTTTTGCAATTCAGTTCAAGTGTAGCGGTTTTTACATTCCCTCTCTAAGTGATATCTTATGATAAGTGTCTTTTCTGTGTGACTTATTTCACTTAGAATCGTCGTACCTAAATCCACTCATCGTGCTGCTACTAGCCTTATGACGTGGATTTCATGGCTGAGTGATATTCCATTGTACATGAGGACCCCAACTTCTTTATCCATTTTTCTCTTTCCTAGGATATTTAAGGTGTAATGAAGTGGGGGTTCTTGTCAACAGAGCAGCCCTAAACTTTGGGGTGCCTGTGTCTTGCTGATTTTTAGTTTTCCCAATTTATACGCCCATGAGTGGAAGTGCCCTATGCTCTCCAAGCTGTGTTTTTTAGATGTTTCAGAACACACCGTACACTTCTCCAGAGTGGCTGTTGGCAATTTACATCCCACCCATCAGCGTAGCAAGGCTCCCATTTCTCCATGGCCGGTCCTGCATTTCTGGTTTGGACACTTTTTTCCGCATGGCCCTTTTGCCCGCTGGGAAGCGAGACTTCTTTGGAGCGCTGATTGGCCTTTCCAGGTTGCTTGGTTGGCCAAAAAGGGCGTATGCGTTTTTTCCTGAATATATTCAGGAAAAAACGCATACGCCCTTTTTGGCCAAGGGCATCATTGTCCACGTTTTGCCGCTTTTCATGTGCTTTCAAGGCGATTCGAATCTACCTCCTGAAATCTGTTTCCTGCAATTCTGCCTTGCTTTCAAAGCCTCTTCGTTGCCTTCCCTTAATATATTTGTGGACGAGAGGTATCATTTAAAACTCTGCAGGTTTGTGAATTGCAGTGCCCCTGAGCTCCATTTTTCAACTTGCTTTTTTGGGAGATGGCCGCCAAAGCGCAGGATTGCTTCAGGCCCTCTTCTGGTTCTGGGGGGCAGGCTGAGCTTGTGCTTAATTCTTCTTCCTGATGGGAAAATAGAGTGACCTGTGCCTGTCCCAACACCTAGAGCTAGTCTCTCATTGGTTCCCCCTCTTCCCCTTCATCCTCAGGACAAATTGCAACCTGTACGGAACAGGAGGTTAAAGGTGCTGATTCTCCAAGGAGGGAGATGGCTAGTAAATCGGCTGGAATGGCGAACCCGAGCAAAGGAGATGAGAAATGAGGTGCGTTTTAGAAACCTTTCCCGATCACACGGTGTACCATCTTCTGGGTTTCTCATGCCTGTTTTCGACGTAGGAAGATGCCCTTGAACCTGGAGATTTGGGACCCATGGGATGGGTACCATGCAGTATTACTTGAAAGGGTCTGCGTTGGCTCACCCAACCTCACCGAACCTCTCAGCCCCAAGAGTGTCCACCCTTATGTCTCAATCAGCTGTGGGTCTAGATATGGTCAATCCAGGTTGCATCACAGCCCCTGAACGAATTTTGTAAGAATTTCTCTCTCTTTCACTGTCTTTGTTTCACGGGTTTTGAAAAGTAATTTATTTTTATAATGGGGTTTAGCTGCTTTTCACGGCTGTGTTTATGCCGCTTTACACCCCCTTGACTCACTTACGGAGAGATATCAATACATAGGTTTGAAGATTCTTACTAGTCAGATATATTCTTGTGCGGTGAATAGGGGGTGTTGAGTCCAGTTCACTGAAAAAGGAATAGGTCTTGTCTCTTACATATTGGGTTTATGGAATGGTATCGGAGCTAATTTGAAAACCTTGTTTTATGCATCACCCCACCTCACCTTTCCCGTTCAGCAGCCATAGTGTGTTTCCTAAACGTGTGACTCTGTTCTGTTTTGCAATTCAGTTCAAGTGTAGCGGTTTTTACATTCCCTCTCTAAGTGATATCTTATGATAAGTGTCTTTTTCTGTGTGACTTATTTCACTTAGAATCTTCGTACCTAAATCCACTCAACGTGCTGCTACTAGCCTTATGACGTGGATTTCATGGCTGAGTGATATTCCATTGTACATGAGGACCACAACTTCTTTATCCATTTTTCTCTTTCCTAGGATATTTAAGGTGTAATGAAGTGGGGGTTCTTGTCAACAGAGCAGCCCTAAACTTTGGGGTGCCTGTGTCTTGCTGATTTTTAGTTTTCCCAATTTATACGCCCATGAGTGGAAGTGCCCTATGCTCTCCAAGCTGTGTTTTTTAGATGTTTCAGAACACACCGTACACTTCTCCAGAGTGGCTGTTGGCAATTTACATCCCACCCATCAGCGTAGCAAGGCTCCCATTTCTCCATGGCCGGTCCTGCATTTCTGGTTTGGACACTTTTTTCCGCATGGCCCTTTTGCCCGCTGGGAAGCGAGACTTCTTTGGAGCGCTGATTGGCCTTTCCAGGTTGCTTGGTTGGCCAAAAAAGGCGTATGCGTTTTTTCCTGAATATATTCAGGAAAAAACGCATACGCCCTTTTTGGCCAAGGGCATCATTGTCCACGTTTTGCCGCTTTTCATGTGCTTTCAAGGCGATAAGAATCTACCTCCTGAAATCTGTTTCCTGCAATTCTGCCTTGCTTTCAAAGCCTCTTCGTTGCCTTCCCTTAGTATATTTGTGGACGAGAGGTATCATTTAAAACTGTGCAGGTTTGTGAATTGCAGTGCCCCTGAGCTCCATTTTTCAACTCGCTTTTTTGGGAGCTGGCCGCAAAAGCGCAGGATTGCTTCAGGCCCTCTTCTGGTTCTGGGGGGCAGGCTGAGCTTGTGCTTAATTCTTCTTCCTGATGGGAAAATAGAGTGACCTGTGCCTGTCCCAACACCTAGAGCTAGTCTCTCATTGCTTCCCCCTCTTCCCGTTCATCCTCAGGACAAATTGCCACCTGTACGGAACAGGAGGTTAAAAGTGCTGATTCTCCAAGGAGGGAGACGGCTAGTAAATCGGCTGGAATGGCGAACCCGAGCAAAGGAGATGAGAAATGAGGTGCGTTTTAGAAACCTTTCCCGATCACACGGTGTACCATCTTCTGGGTTTCTCATGCCTGTTTTCGACGTAGGAAGATGCCCTTGAACCTGGAGATTTGGGACCCATGGGATGGGTACCATGCAGTATTACTTGAAAGGGTCTGCGTTGGCTCACCCAACCTCACCGAACCTCTCAGCCCCAAGAGTGTCCACCCTTATGTCTCAATCAGCTGTGGGTCTAGATATGGTCAATCCAGGTTGCATCACAGCCCCTGAACGAATTTTGTAAGAATTTCTCTCTTTTTCACTGTCTTTGTTTCACGGGTTTTGAAAAGTAATTTATTTTTATAATGGGGTTTAGCTGCTTTTCACGGCTGTGTTTATGCCGCTTTACACCCCCTTGACTCACTTACAGAGAGATATCAATACATAGGTTTGAAGATTCTTACTAGTCAGATATATTCTTGTGCGGTGAATAGGGGGTGTTGAGTCCAGTTCACTGAAAAAGGAATAGGTCTTGTCTCTTACATATTGGGTTTATGGAACGGTATCGGAGCTAATTTGAAACCCTTGTTTTATGCATCACCCCACCTCACCTTTCCCGTTCAGCAGCCATAGTGTGTTTCCTAAACGTGTGACTCTGTTCTGTTTTGCAATTCAGTTCAAGTGTAGCGGTTTTTACATTCCCTCTCTAAGTGATATCTTATGATAAGTGTCTTTTTCTGTGTGACTTATTTCACTTAGAATCTTCGTACCGAAATCCACTCATCGTGCTGCTAATAGCCTTATGACGTGGATTTCATGGCTGAGTGATATTCCATTGTACATGAGGGCCACAACTTCTTTATCCATTTTTCTCTTTCCTAGGATATTTAAGGTGTAATGAAGTGGGGGTTCTTGTCAACAGAGCAGCCCTAAACTTTGGGGTGCCTGTGTCTTGCTGATTTTTAGTTTTCCCAATTTATACGCCCATGAGTGGAAGTGCCCTATGCTCTCCAAGCTGTGTTTTTTAGATGTTTCAGAACACACCGTACACTTCTCCAGAGTGGCTGTTGGCAATTTACATCCCACCCATCAGCGTAGCAAGGCTCCCATTTCTCCATGGCCGGTCCTGCATTTCTGGTTTGGACACTTTTTTCCGCATGGCCCTTTTGCCCGCTGGGAAGCGAGACTTCTTTGGAGCGCTGATTGGCCTTTCCAGGTTGCTTGGTTGGCCACAAAGGGCGTATGCGTTTTTTCCTGAATATATTCAGGAAAAAACGCATACGCCCTTTTTGGCCAAGGGCATCATTGTCCACGTTTTGCCGCTTTTCATGTGCTTTCAAGGCGATTCGAATCTACCTCCTGAAATCTGTTTCCTGCAATTCTGCCTTGCTTTCAAAGCCTCTTCGTTGCCTTCCCTTAATATATTTGTGGACGAGAGGTATCATTTAAAACTCTGCAGGTTTGTGAATTGCAGTGCCCCTGAGCTCCATTTTTCAACTTGCTTTTTTGGGAGATGGCCGCCAAAGCGCAGGATTGCTTCAGGCCCTCTTCTGGTTCTGGGGGGCAGGCTGAGCTTGTGCTTAATTCTTCTTCCTGATGGGAAAATAGAGTGACCTGTGCCTGTCCCAACACCTAGAGCTAGTCTCTCATTGGTTCCCCCTCTTCCCGTTCATCCTCAGGACAAATTGCAACCTGTACGGAACAGGAGGTTAAAGGTGCTGATTCTCCAAGGAGGGAGACGGCTAGTAAATCGGCTGGAATGGCGAACCCGAGCAAAGGAGATGAGAAATGAGGTGCGTTTTAGAAACCTTTCCCGATCACACGGTGTACCATCTTCTGGGTTTCTCATGCCTGTTTTCGACGTAGGAAGATGCCCTTGAACCTGGAGATTTGGGACCCATGGGATGGGTACCATGCAGTATTACTTGAAAGGGTCTGCGTTGGCTCACCCAACCTCACCGAACCTCTCAGCCCCAAGAGTGTCCACCCTTATGTCTCAATCAGCTGTGGGTCTAGATATGGTCAATCCAGGTTGCATCACAGCCCCTGAACGAATTTTGTAAGAATTTCTCTCTCTTTCACTGTCTTTGTTTCACGGGTTTTGAAAAGTAATTTATTTTTATAATGGGGTTTAGCTGCTTTTCACGGCTGTGTTTATGCCGCTTTACACCCCCTTGACTCACTTACGGAGAGATATCAATACATAGGTTTGAAGATTCTTACTAGTCAGATATATTCTTGTGCGGTGAATAGGGGGTGTTGAGTCCAGTTCACTGAAAAAGGAATAGGTCTTGTCTCTTACATATTGGGTTTATGGAACGGTATCGGAGCTAATTTGAAACCCTTGTTTTATGCATCACCCCACCTCACCTTTCCCGTTCAGCAGCCATAGTGTGTTTCCTAAACGTGTGACTCTGTTCTGTTTTGCAATTCAGTTCAAGTGTAGCGGTTTTTACATTCCCTCTCTAAGTCATATCTTATGATAAGTGTCTTTTCTGTGTGACTTATTTCACTTAGAATCGTCGTACCTAAATCCACTCATCGTGCTGCTACTAGCCTTATGACGTGGATTTCATGGCTGAGTGATATTCCATTGTACATGAGGACCCCAACTTCTTTATCCATTTTTCTCTTTCCTAGGATATTTAAGGTGTAATGAAGTGGGGGTTCTTGTCAACAGAGCAGCCCTAAACTTTGGGGTGCCTGTGTCTTGCTGATTTTTAGTTTTCCCAATTTATACGCCCATGAGTGGAAGTGCCCTATGCTCTCCAAGCTGTGTTTTTTAGATGTTTCAGAACACACCGTACACTTCTCCAGAGTGGCTGTTGGCAATTTACATCCCACCCATCAGCGTAGCAAGGCTCCCATTTCTCCATGGCCGGTCCTGCATTTCTGGTTTGGACACTTTTTTCCGCATGGCCCTTTTGCCCGCTGGGAAGCGAGACTTCTTTGGAGCGCTGATTGGCCTTTCCAGGTTGCTTGGTTGGCCAAAAAGGGCGTATGCGTTTTTTCCTGAATATATTCAGGAAAAAACGCATACGCCCTTTTTGGCCAAGGGCATCATTGTCCACGTTTTGCCGCTTTTCATGTGCTTTCAAGGCGATAAGAATCTACCTCCTGAAATCTGTTTCCTGCAATTCTGCCTTGCTTTCAAAGCCTCTTCGTTGCCTTCCCTTAATATATTTGTGGACAAGAGGTATCATTTAAAACTCTGCAGGTTTGTGAATTGCAGTGCCCCTGAGCTCCATTTTTCAACTCGCTTTTTTGGGAGCTGGCCGCAAAAGCGCAGGATTGCTTCAGGCCCTCTTCTGGTTCTGGGGGGCAGGCTGAGCTTGTGCTTAATTCTTCTTCCTGATGGGAAAATAGAGTGACCTGTGCCTGTCCCAACACCTAGAGCTAGTCTCTCATTGGTTCCCCCTCTTCGCGTTCATCCTCAGGACAAATTGCAACCTGTACGGAACAGGAGGTTAAAGGTGCTGATTCTCCAAGGAGGGAGATGGCTAGTAAATCGGCTGGAATGGCGAACCCGAGCAAAGGAGATGAGAAATGAGGTGCGTTTTAGAAACCTTTCCCGATCACACGGTGTACCATCTTCTGGGTTTCTCATGCCTGTTTTCGACGTAGGAAGATGCCCTTGAAACTGGAGATTTGGGACCCATGGGATGGGTACCATGCAGTATTACTTGAAAGGGTCTGCGTTGGCTCACCCAACCTCACCGAACCTCTCAGCCCCAAGAGTGTCCACCCTTATGTCTCAATCAGCTGTGGGTCTAGATATGGTCAATCCAGGTTGCATCACAGCCCCTGAACGAATTTTGTAAGAATTTCTCTCTCTTTCACTGTCTTTGTTTCACGGGTTTTGAAAAGTAATTTATTTTTATAATGGGGTTTAGCTGCTTTTCACGGCTGTGTTTATGCCGCTTTACACCCCCTTGACTCACTTACGGAGAGATATCAATACATAGGTTTGAAGATTCTTACTAGTCAGATATATTCTTGTGCGGTGAATAGGGGGTGTTGAGTCCAGTTCACTGAAAAAGGAATAGGTCTTGTCTCTTACATATTGGGTTTATGGAACGGTATCGGAGCTAATTTGAAACCCTTGTTTTATGCATCACCCCACCTCACCTTTCCCGTTCAGCAGCCATAGTGTGTTTTCTAAACGTGTGACTCTGTGCTGTTTTGTAATTCAGTTCAAGTGTAGCGGTTTTTACATTCCCTCTCTAAGTGATATCTTATGATAAGTGTCTTTTTCTGTGTGACTTATTTCACTTAGAATCGTCGTACCTAAATCCACTCATCGTGCTGCTACTAGCCTTATGACGTGGATTTCATGGCTGAGTGATATTCCATTGTACATGAGGACCCCAACTTCTTTATCCATTTTTCTCTTTCCTAGGATATTTCAGGTGTAATGAAGTGGGGGTTCTTGTCAACAGAGCAGCCCTAAACTTTGGGGTGCCTGTGTCTTGCTGATTTTTAGTTTTCCCAATTTATACGCCCATGAGTGGAAGTGCCCTATGCTCTCCAAGCTGTGTTTTTTAGATGTTTCAGAACACACCGTACACTTCTCCAGAGTGGCTGTTGGCAATTTACATCCCACCCATCAGCGTAGCAAGGCTCCCATTTCTCCATGGCCGGTCCTGCATTTCTGGTTTGGACACTTTTTTCCGCATGGCCCTTTTGCCCGCTGGGAAGCGAGACTTCTTTGGAGCGCTGATTGGCCTTTCCAGGTTGCTTGGTTGGCCAAAAAGGGCGTATGCGTTTTTTCCTGAATATATTCAGGAAAAAACGCATACGCCCTTTTTGGCCAAGGGCATCATTGTCCACGTTTTGCCGCTTTTCATGTGCTTTCAAGGCGATTCGAATCTACCTCCTGAAATCTGTTTCCTGCAATTCTGCCTTGCTTTCAAAGCCTCTTCGTAGCCTTCCCTTAATATATTTGTGGACGAGAGGTATCATTTAAAACTCTGCAGGTTTGTGAATTGCAGTGCCCCTGAGCTCCATTTTTCAACTCGCTTTTTTGGGAGCTGGCCGCAAAAGCGCAGGATTGCTTCAGGCCCTCTTCTGGTTCTGGGGGGCAGGCTGAGCTTGTGCTTAATTCTTCTTCCTGATGGGAAAATAGAGTGACCTGTGCCTGTCCCAACACCTAGAGCTAGTCTCTCATTGGTTCCCCCTCTTCCCCTTCATCCTCAGGACAAATTGCAACCTGTACGGAACAGGAGGTTAAAGGTGCTGATTCTCCAAGGAGGGAGATGGCTAGTAAATCGGCTGGAATGGCGAACCCGAGCAAAGGAGATGAGAAATGAGGTGCGTTTTAGAAACCTTTCCCGATCACACGGTGTACCATCTTCTGGGTTTCTCATGCCTGTTTTCGACGTAGGAAGATGGCTTTGAACCTGGAGATTTGGGACCCATGGGATGGGTACCATGCAGTATTACTTGAAAGGGTCTGCGTTGGCTCACCCAACCTCACCGAACCTCTCAGCCCCAAGAGGGTCCACCCTTATGTCTCAATCAGCTGTACGTCTAGATATGGTCAATCCAGGTTGCATCACAGCCCCTGAACGAATTTTGTAAGAATTTCTCTCTCTTTCACTGTCTTTGTTTCACGGGTTTTGAAAAGTAATTTATTTTTATAATGGGGTTTAGCTGCTTTTCACGGCTGTGTTTATGCCGCTTTACACCCCCTTGACTCACTTACGGAGAGATATCAATACATAGGTTTGAAGATTCTTACTAGTCAGATATATTCTTGTGCGGTGAATAGGGGGTGTTGAGTCCAGTTCACTGAAAAAGGAATAGGTCTTGTCTCTTACATATTGGGTTTATGGAACAGTATCGGAGCTAATTTGAAACCCTTGTTTTATGCATCACCCCACCTCACCTTTCCCGTTCAGCAGCCATAGTGTGTTTCCTAAACGTGTGACTCTGTTCTGTTTTGCAATTCAGTTCAAGTGTAGCGGTTTTTACATTCCCTCTCTAAGTGATATCTTATGATAAGTGTCTTTTCTGTGTGACTTATTTCACTTAGAATCGTCGTACCTAAATCCACTCATCGTGCTGCTACTAGCCTTATGACGTGGATTTCATGGCTGAGTGATATTCCATTGTACATGAGCACCACAACTTCTTTATCCATTTTTCTCTTTCCTAGGATATTTAAGGTGTAATGAAGTGGGGGTTCTTGTCCACAGAGCAGCCCTAAACTTTGGGGTGCCTGTGTCTTGCTGATTTTTAGTTTTCCCAATTTATACGCCCATGAGTGGAAGTGCCCTATGCTCTCCAAGCTGTGTTTTTTAGATGTTTCAGAACACACCGTACACTTCTCCAGAGTGGCTGTTGGCAATTTACATCCCACCCATCAGCATAGCAAGGCTCCCATTTCTCCATGGCCGGTCCTGCATTTCTGGTTTGGACACTTTTTTCCGCATGGCCCTTTTGCCCGCTGGGAAGCGAGACTTCTTTGGAGCGCTGATTGGCCTTTCCAGGTTGCTTGGTTGGCCAAAAAGGGCGTATGCGTTTTTTCCTGAATATATTCAGGAAAAAACGCATACGCCCTTTTTGGCCAAGGGCATCATTGTCCACGTTTTGCCGCTTTTCATGTGCTTTCAAGGCGATTCGAATCTACCTCCTGAAATCTGTTTCCTGCAATTCTGCCTTGCTTTCAAAGCCTCTTCGTTGCCTTCCCTTAATATATTTGTGGACGAGAGGTATCATTTAAAACTCTGCAGGTTTGTGAATTGCAGTGCCCCTGAGCTCCATTTTTCAACTCGCTTTTTTGGGAGCTGGCCGCAAAAGCGCAGGATTGCTTCAGGCCCTCTTCTGGTTCTGGGGGCAGGCTGAGCTTGTGCTTAATTCTTCTTCCTGATGGGAAAATAGAGTGACCTGTGCCTGTCCCAACACCTAGAGCTAGTCTCTCATTGGTTCCCCCTCTTCCCGTTCATCCTCAGGACAAATTGCAACCTGTACGGAACAGGAGGTTAAAGGTGCTGATTCTCCAAGGAGGGAGATGGCTAGTAAATCGGCTGGAATGGCGAACCCGAGCAAAGGAGATGAGAAATGAGGTGCGTTTTAGAAACCTTTCCCGATCACACGGTGTACCATCTTCTGGGTTTCTCATGCCTGTTTTCGACGTAGGAAGATGCCCTTGAACCTGGAGATTTGGGACCCATGGGATGGGTACCATGCAGTATTACTTGAAAGGGTCTGCGTTGGCTCACCCAACCTCACCGAACCTCTCAGCCCCAAGAGTGTCCACCCTTATGTCTCAATCAGCTGTGGGTCTAGATATGGTCAATCCAGGTTGCATCACAGCCGCTGAACGAATTTTGTAAGAATTTCTCTCTCTTTCACTGTCTTTGTTTCACGGGTTTTGAAAAGTAATTTATTTTTATAATGGGGTTTAGCTGCTTTTCACGACTGTGTTTATGCCGCTTTACACCCCCTTGACTCACTTACGGAGAGATATCAATACATAGGTTTGAAGATTCTTACTAGTCAGATATATTATTGTGCGGTGAATAGGGGGTGTTGAGTCCAGTTCACTGAAAAAGGAATAGGTCTTGTCTCTTACATATTGGGTTTATGGAACGGTATCGGAGCTAATTTGAAACCCTTGTTTTATGCATCTCCCCACCTCACCTTTCCCGTTCAGCAGCCATAGTGAGTTTCCTAAACGTGTGACTCTGTTCTGTTTTGCAATTCAGTTCAAGTGTAGCGGTTTTTACATTCCCTCTCTAAGTGATATCTTATGATAAGTGTCTTTTCTGTGTGACTTATTTCACTTAGAATCGTCGTACCTAAATCCACTCATCGTGCTGCTACTAGCCTTATGACGTGGATTTCATGGCTGAGTGATATTCCATTGTACATGAGGACCACCACTTCTTTATCCATTTTTCTCTTTCCTAGGATATTTAAGGTGTAATGAAGTGGGGGTTCTTGTCAACAGAGCAGCCCTAAACTTTGGGGTGCCTGTGTCTTGCTGATTTTTAGTTTTCCCAATTTATACGCCCATGAGTGGAAGTGCCCTATGCTCTCCAAGCTGTGTTTTTTAGATGTTTCAGAACACACCGTACACTTCTCCAGAGTGGCTGTTGGCAATTTACATCCCACCCATCAGCGTAGCAAGGCTCCCATTTCTCCATGGCCGGTCCTGCATTTCTGGTTTGGACACTTTTTTCCGCATGGCCCTTTTGCCCGCTGGGAAGCGAGACTTCTTTGGAGCGCTGATTGGCCTTTCCAGGTTGCTTGGTTGGCCACAAAGGGCGTATGCGTTTTTTCCTGAATATATTCAGGAAAAAACGCATACGCCCTTTTTGGCCAAGGGCATCATTGTCCACGTTTTGCCGCTTTTCATGTGCTTTCAAGGCGATTCGAATCTACCTCCTGAAATCTGTTTCCTGCAATTCTGCCTTGCTTTCAAAGCCTCTTCGTTGCCTTCCCTTAATATATTTGTGGACGAGAGGTATCATTTAAAACTGTGCATGTTTGTGAATTGCAGTGCCCCTGAGCTCCATTTTTCAACTCGCTTTTTTGGGAGCTGGCCGCAAAAGCGCAGGATTGCTTCAGGCCCTCTTCTGGTTCTGGGGGGCAGGCTGAGCTTGTGCTTAATTCTTCTTCCTGATGGGAAAATAGAGTGACCTGTGCCTGTCCCAACACCTAGAGCTAGTCTCTCATTGGTTCCCCCTCTTCCCGTTCATCCTCAGGACAAATTGCAACCTGTACGGAACAGGAGGTTAAAGGTGCTGATTCTCCAAGGAGGGAGATGGCTAGTAAATCGGCTGGAATGGCGAACCCGAGCAAAGGAGATGAGAAATGAGGTGCGTTTTAGAAACCTTTCCCGATCACACGGTGTACCATCTTCTGGGTTTCTCATGCCTGTTTTCGACGTAGGAAGATGGCTTTGAACCTGGAGATTTGGGACCCATGGGATGGGTACCATGCAGTATTACTTGAAAGGGTCTGCGTTGGCTCACCCAACCTCACCGAACCTCTCAGCCCCAAGAGGGTCCACCCTTATGTCTCAATCAGCTGTACGTCTAGATATGGTCAATCCAGGTTGCATCACAGCCCCTGAACGAATTTTGTAAGAATTTCTCTCTCTTTCACTGTCTTTGTTTCACGGGTTTTGAAAAGTAATTTATTTTTATAATGGGGTTTAGCTGCTTTTCACGGCTGTGTTTATGCCGCTTTACACCCCCTTGACTCACTTACGGAGAGATATCAATACATAGGTTTGAAGATTCTTACTAGTCAGATATATTCTTGTGCGGTGAATAGGTGGTGTTGAGTCCAGTTCACTGAGCAAGGAATCGGTCTTGTCTATTACATATTGGGTTTATGGAACGGTATCTGAGCTAATTTGAAACCCTTGTTTTATGCATCACCCCACCTCACCTTTCCCGTTCAGCAGCCATAGTGAGTTTCCTAAACGTGTGACTCTGTTCTGTTTTGCAATTCAGTTCAAGTGTAGCGGTTTTTACATTCCCTCTCTAAGTGATATCTTATGATAAGTGTCTTTTCTGTGTGACTTATTTCACTTAGAATCGTCGTACCTAAATCCACTCATCGTGCTGCTACTAGCCTTATGACGTGGATTTCATGGCTGAGTGATATTCCATTGTACATGAGGACCACCACTTCTTTATCCATTTTTCTCTTTCCTAGGATATTTAAGGTGTAATGAAGTGGGGGTTCTTGTCAACAGAGCAGCCCTAAACTTTGGGGTGCCTGTGTCTTGCTGATTTTTAGTTTTCCCAATTTATACGCCCATGAGTGGAAGTGCCCTATGCTCTCCAAGCTGTGTTTTTAGATGTTTCAGAACACACCGTACACTTCTCCAGAGTGGCTGTTGGCAATTTACATCCCCACCCATCAGCGTAGCAAGGCTCCCATTTCTCCATGGCCGGTCCTGCATTTCTGGTTTGGACACTTTTTTCCGCATGGCCCTTTTGCCCGCTGGGAAGCGAGACTTCTTTGGAGCGCTGATTGGCCTTTCCAGGTTGCTTGGTTGGCCAAAAAGGGCGTATGCGTTTTTTCCTGAATATATTCAGGAAAAAACGCATACGCCCTTTTTGGCCAAGGGCATCATTGTCCACGTTTTGCCGCTTTTCATGTGCTTTCAAGGCGATTCGAATCTACCTCCTGAAATCTGTTTCCTGCAATTCTGCCTTGCTTTCAAAGCCTCTTCGTTGCCTTCCCTTAATATATTTGTGGACGAGAGGTATCATTTAAAACTCTGCAGGTTTGTGAATTGCAGTGCCCCTGAGCTCCATTTTTCAACTCGCTTTTTTGGGAGCTGGCCGCAAAAGCGCAGGATTGCTTCAGGCCCTCTTCTGGTTCTGGGGGGCAGGCTGAGCTTGTGCTTAATTCTTCTTCCTGATGGGAAAATAGAGTGACCTGTGCCTGTCCCAACACCTAGAGCTAGTCTCTCATTGGTTCCCCCTCTTCCCGTTCATCCTCAGGACAAATTGCAACCTGTACGGAACAGGAGGTTAAAGGTGCTGATTCTCCAAGGAGGGAGATGGCTAGTAAATCGGCTGGAATGGCGAACCCGAGCAAAGGAGATGAGAAATGAGGTGCGTTTTAGAAACCTTTCCCGATCACACGGTGTACCATCTTCTGGGTTTCTCATGCCTGTTTTCGACGTAGGAAGATGGCTTTGAACCTGGAGATTTGGGACCCATGGGATGGGTACCATGCAGTATTACTTGAAAGGGTCTGCGTTGGCTCACCCAACCTCACCGAACCTCTCAGCCCCAAGAGGGTCCACCCTTATGTCTCAATCAGCTGTACGTCTAGATATGGTCAATCCAGGTTGCATCACAGCCCCTGAACGAATTTTGTAAGAATTTCTCTCTCTTTCACTGTCTTTGTTTCACGGGTTTTGAAAAGTAATTTATTTTTATAATGGGGTTTAGCTGCTTTTCACGGCTGTGTTTATGCCGCTTTACACCCCCTTGACTCACTTACGGAGAGATATCAATACATAGGTTTGAAGATTCTTACTAGTCAGATATATTCTTGTGCGGTGAATAGGTGGTGTTGAGTCCAGTTCACTGAGCAAGGAATCGGTCTTGTCTATTACATATTGGGTTTATGGAACGGTATCTGAGCTAATTTGAAACCCTTGTTTTATGCATCACCCCACCTCACCTTTCCCGTTCAGCAGCCATAGTGAGTTTCCTAAACGTGTGACTCTGTTCTGTTTTGCAATTCAGTTCAAGTGTAGCGGTTTTTACATTCCCTCTCTAAGTGATATCTTATGATAAGTGTCTTTTCTGTGTGACTTATTTCACTTAGAATCGTCGTACCTAAATCCACTCATCGTGCTGCTACTAGCCTTATGACGTGGATTTCATGGCTGAGTGATATTCCATTGTACATGAGGACCACCACTTCTTTATCCATTTTTCTCTTTCCTAGGATATTTAAGGTGTAATGAAGTGGGGGTTCTTGTCAACAGAGCAGCCCTAAACTTTGGGGTGCCTGTGTCTTGCTGATTTTTAGTTTTCCCAATTTATACGCCCATGAGTGGAAGTGCCCTATGCTCTCCAAGCTGTGTTTTTTAGATGTTTCAGAACACACCGTACACTTCTCCAGAGTGGCTGTTGGCAATTTACATCCCACCCATCAGCGTAGCAAGGCTCCCATTTCTCCATGGCCGGTCCTGCATTTCTGGTTTGGACACTTTTTTCCGCATGGCCCTTTTGCCCGCTGGGAAGCGAGACTTCTTTGGAGCGCTGATTGGCCTTTCCAGGTTGCTTGGTTGGCCACAAAGGGCGTATGCGTTTTTTCCTGAATATATTCAGGAAAAAACGCATACGCCCTTTTTGGCCAAGGGCATCATTGTCCACGTTTTGCCGCTTTTCATGTGCTTTCAAGGCGATTCGAATCTACCTCCTGAATCTGTTGCCTGCAATTCTGCCTTGCTTTCAAAGCCTCTTCGTTGCCTTCCCTTAATATATTTGTGGACGAGAGGTATCATTTAAAACTGTGCATGTTTGTGAATTGCAGTGCCCCTGAGCTCCATTTTTCAACTCGCTTTTTTGGGAGCTGGCCGCAAAAGCGCAGGATTGCTTCAGGCCCTCTTCTGGTTCTGGGGGGCAGGCTGAGCTTGTGCTTAATTCTTCTTCCTGATGGGAAAATAGAGTGACCTGTGCCTGTCCCAACACCTAGAGCTAGTCTCTCATTGGTTCCCCCTCTTCGCGTTCATCCTCAGGACAAATTGCAACCTGTACGGAACAGGAGGTTAAAGGTGCTGATTCTCCAAGGAGGGAGATGGCTAGTAAATCGGCTGGAATGGCGAACCCGAGCAAAGGAGATGAGAAATGAGGTGCGTTTTAGAAACCTTTCCCGATCACACGGTGTACCATCTTCTGGGTTTCTCATGCCTGTTTTCGACGTAGGAAGATGCCCTTGAAACTGGAGATTTGGGACCCATGGGATGGGTACCATGCAGTATTACTTGAAAGGGTCTGCGTTGGCTCACCCAACCTCACCGAACCTCTCAGCCCCAAGAGTGTCCACCCTTATGTCTCAATCAGCTGTGGGTCTAGATATGGTCAATCCAGGTTGCATCACAGCCCCTGAACGAATTTTGTAAGAATTTCTCTCTCTTTCACTGTCTTTGTTTCACGGGTTTTGAAAAGTAATTTATTTTTATAATGGGGTTTAGCTGCTTTTCACGGCTGTGTTTATGCCGCTTTACACCCCCTTGACTCACTTACGGAGAGATATCAATACATAGGTTTGAAGATTCTTACTAGTCAGATATATTCTTGTGCGGTGAATAGGGGGTGTTGAGTCCAGTTCACTGAAAAAGGAATAGGTCTTGTCTCTTACATATTGGGTTTATGGAACGGTATCGGAGCTAATTTGAAACCCTTGTTTTATGCATCACCCCACCTCACCTTTCCCGTTCAGCAGCCATAGTGTGTTTTCTAAACGTGTGACTCTGTGCTGTTTTGTAATTCAGTTCAATTGTAGCGGTTTTTACATTCCCTCTCTAAGTGATATCTTATGATAAGTGTCTTTTTCTGTGTGACTTATTTCACTTAGAATCGTCGTACCTAAATCCACTCATCGTGCTGCTACTAGCCTTATGACGTGGATTTCATGGCTGAGTGATATTCCATTGTACATGAGGACCCCAACTTCTTTATCCATTTTTCTCTTTCCTAGGATATTTAAGGTGTAATGAAGTGGGGGTTCTTGTCAACAGAGCAGCCCTAAACTTTGGGGTGCCTGTGTCTTGCTGATTTTTAGTTTTCCCAATTTATACGCCCATGAGTGGAAGTGCCCTATGCTCTCCAAGCTGTGTTTTTTAGATGTTTCAGAACACACCGTACACTTCTCCAGAGTGGCTGTTGGCAATTTACATCCCACCCATCAGCGTAGCAAGGCTCCCATTTCTCCATGGCCGGTCCTGCATTTCTGGTTTGGACACTTTTTACCGCATGGCCCTTTTGCCCGCTGGGAAGCGAGACTTCTTTGGAGCGCTGATTGGCCTTTCCAGGTTGCTTGGTTGGCCAAAAAGGGCGTATGCGTTTTTTCCTGAATATATTCAGGAAAAAACGCATACGCCCTTTTTGGCCAAGGGCATCATTGTCCACGTTTTGCCGCTTTTCATGTGCTTTCAAGGCGATTCGAATCTACCTCCTCAAATCTGTTTCCTGCAATTCTGCCTTGCTTTCAAAGCCTCTTCGTTGCCTTCCCTTAATATATTTGTGGACGAGAGGTATCATTTAAAATTCTGCAGGTTTGTGAATTGCAGTGCCCCTGAGCTCCATTTTTCAACTCGCTTTTTTGGGAGCTGGCCGCAAAAGCGCAGGATTGCTTCAGGCCCTCTTCTGGTTCTGGAGGGCAGGCTGAGCTTGTGCTTAATTCTTCTTCCTGATGGGAAAATAGAGTGACCTGTGCCTGTCCCAACACCTAGAGCTAGTCTCTCATTGGTTCCCCCTCTTCCCGTTCATCCTCAGGACAAATTGCAACCTGTACGGAACAGGAGGTTAAAGGTGCTGATTCTCCAAGGAGGGAGATGGCTAGTAAATCGGCTGGAATGGCGAACCCGAGCAAAGGAGATGAGAAATGAGGTGCGTTTTAGAAACCTTTCCCGATCACACGGTGTACCATCTTCTGGGTTTCTCATGCCTGTTTTCGACGTAGGAAGATGGCTTTGAACCTGGAGATTTGGGACCCATGGGATGGGTACCATGCAGTATTACTTGAAAGGGTCTGCGTTGGCTCACCCAACCTCACCGAACCTCTCAGCCCCAAGAGTGTCCACCCTTATGTCTCAATCAGCTGTGGGTCTAGATATGGTCAATCCAGGTTGCATCACAGCCCCTGAACGAATTTTGTAAGAATTTCTCTCTCTTTCACTGTCTTTGTTTCACGGGTTTTGAAAAGTAATTTATTTTTATATTGGGGTTTAGCTGCTTTTCACGGCTGTGTTTATGCCGCTTTACACCCCCTTGACTCACTTACGGAGAGATATCAATACATAGGTTTGAAGATTCTTACTAGTCAGATATATTATTGTGCGGTGAATAGGGGGTGTTGAGTCCAGTTCACTGAAAAAGGAATAGGTCTTGTCTCTTACATATTGGGTTTATGGAACGGTATCGGAGCTAATTTGAAACCCTTGTTTTATGCATCTCCCCACCTCACCTTTCCCGTTCAGCAGCCATAGTGAGTTTCCTAAACGTGTGACTCTGTTCTGTTTTGCAATTCAGTTCAAGTGTAGCGGTTTTTACATTCCCTCTCTAAGTGATATCTTATGATAAGTGTCTTTTCTGTGTGACTTATTTCACTTAGAATCGTCGTACCTAAATCCACTCATCGTGCTGCTACTAGCCTTATGACGTGGATTTCATGGCTGAGTGATATTCCATTGTACATGAGGACCACCACTTCTTTATCCATTTTTCTCTTTCCTAGGATATTTAAGGTGTAATGAAGTGGGGGTTCTTGTCAACAGAGCAGCCCTAAACTTTGGGGTGCCTGTGTCTTGCTGATTTTTAGTTTTCCCAATTTATACGCCCATGAGTGGAAGTGCCCTATGCTCTCCAAGCTGTGTTTTTTAGATGTTTCAGAACACACCGTACACTTCTCCAGAGTGGCTGTTGGCAATTTACATCCCACCCATCAGCGTAGCAAGGCTCCCATTTCTCCATGGCCGGTCCTGCATTTCTGGTTTGGACACTTTTTTCCGCATGGCCCTTTTGCCCGCTGGGAAGCGAGACTTCTTTGGAGCGCTGATTGGCCTTTCCAGGTTGCTTGGTTGGCCACAAAGGGCGTATGCGTTTTTTCCTGAATATATTCAGGAAAAAACGCATACGCCCTTTTTGGCCAAGGGCATCATTGTCCACGTTTTGCCGCTTTTCATGTGCTTTCAAGGCGATTCGAATCTACCTCCTGAAATCTGTTTCCTGCAATTCTGCCTTGCTTTCAAAGCCTCTTCGTTGCCTTCCCTTAATATATTTGTGGACGAGAGGTATCATTTAAAACTGTGCATGTTTGTGAATTGCAGTGCCCCTGAGCTCCATTTTTCAACTCGCTTTTTTGGGAGCTGGCCGCAAAAGCGCAGGATTGCTTCAGGCCCTCTTCTGGTTCTGGGGGGCAGGCTGAGCTTGTGCTTAATTCTTCTTCCTGATGGGAAAATAGAGTGACCTGTGCCTGTCCCAACACCTAGAGCTAGTCTCTCATTGGTTCCCCCTCTTCGCGTTCATCCTCAGGACAAATTGCAACCTGTACGGAACAGGAGGTTAAAGGTGCTGATTCTCCAAGGAGGGAGATGGCTAGTAAATCGGCTGGAATGGCGAACCCGAGCAAAGGAGATGAGAAATGAGGTGCGTTTTAGAAACCTTTCCCGATCACACGGTGTACCATCTTCTGGGTTTCTCATGCCTGTTTTCGACGTAGGAAGATGCCCTTGAAACTGGAGATTTGGGACCCATGGGATGGGTACCATGCAGTATTACTTGAAAGGGTCTGCGTTGGCTCACCCAACCTCACCGAACCTCTCAGCCCCAAGAGTGTCCACCCTTATGTCTCAATCAGCTGTGGGTCTAGATATGGTCAATCCAGGTTGCATCACAGCCCCTGAACGAATTTTGTAAGAATTTCTCTCTCTTTCACTGTCTTTGTTTCACGGGTTTTGAAAAGTAATTTATTTTTATAATGGGGTTTAGCTGCTTTTCACGGCTGTGTTTATGCCGCTTTACACCCCCTTGACTCACTTACGGAGAGATATCAATACATAGGTTTGAAGATTCTTACTAGTCAGATATATTCTTGTGCGGTGAATAGGGGGTGTTGAGTCCAGTTCACTGAAAAAGGAATAGGTCTTGTCTCTTACATATTGGGTTTATGGAACGGTATCGGAGCTAATTTGAAACCCTTGTTTTATGCATCACCCCACCTCACCTTTCCCGTTCAGCAGCCATAGTGTGTTTTCTAAACGTGTGACTCTGTGCTGTTTTGTAATTCAGTTCAAGTGTAGCGGTTTTTACATTCCCTCTCTAAGTGATATCTTATGATAAGTGTCTTTTTCTGTGTGACTTATTTCACTTAGAATCGTCGTACCTAAATCCACTCATCGTGCTGCTACTAGCCTTATGACGTGGATTTCATGGCTGAGTGATATTCCATTGTACATGAGGACCCCAACTTCTTTATCCATTTTTCTCTTTCCTAGGATATTTAAGGTGTAATGAAGTGGGGGTTCTTGTCAACAGAGCAGCCCTAAACTTTGGGGTGCCTGTGTCTTGCTGATTTTTAGTTTTCCCAATTTATACGCCCATGAGTGGAAGTGCCCTATGCTCTCCAAGCTGTGTTTTTTAGATGTTTCAGAACACACCGTACACTTCTCCAGAGTGGCTGTTGGCAATTTACATCCCACCCATCAGCGTAGCAAGGCTCCCATTTCTCCATGGCCGGTCCTGCATTTCTGGTTTGGACACTTTTTTCCGCATAGCCCTTTTGCCCGCTGGGAAGCGAGACTTCTTTGGAGCGCTGATTGGCCTTTCCAGGTTGCTTGGTTGGCCAAAAAGGGCGTATGCGTTTTTTCCTGAATATATTCAGGAAAAAACGCATACGCCCTTTTTGGCCAAGGGCATCATTGTCCACGTTTTGCCGCTTTCATGTGCTTTCAAGGCGATTCGAATCTACCTCCTGAAATCTGTTTCCTGCAATTCTGCCTTGCTTTCAAAGCCTCTTCGTTGCCTTCCCTTAATATATTTGTGGACGAGAGGTATCATTTAAAACTCTGCAGGTTTGTGAATTGCAGTGCCCCTGAGCTCCATTTTTCAACTCGCTTTTTTGGGAGCTGGCCGCAAAAGCGCAGGATTGCTTCAGGCCCTCTTCTCGTTCTGGGGGGCAGGCTGAGCTTGTGCTTAATTCTTCTTCCTGATGGGAAAATAGAGTGACCTGTGCCTGTCCCAACACCTAGAGCTAGTCTCTCATTGGTTCCCCCTCTTCCCGTTCATCCTCAGGACAAATTGCAACCTGTACGGAACAGGAGGTTAAAGGTGCTGATTCTCCAAGGAGGGAGATGGCTAGTAAATCGGCTGGAATGGCGAACCCGAGCAAAGGAGATGAGAAATGAGGTGCGTTTTAGAAACCTTTCCCGATCACACGGTGTACCATCTTCTGGGTTTCTCATGCCTGTTTTCGACGTAGGAAGATGGCTTTGAACCTGGAGATTTGGGACCCATGGGATGGGTACCATGCAGTATTACTTGAAAGGGTCTGCGTTGGCTCACCCAACCTCACCGAACCTCTCAGCCCCAAGAGGGTCCACCCTTATGTCTCAATCAGCTGTACGTCTAGATATGGTCAATCCAGGTTGCATCACAGCCCCTGAACGAATTTTGTAAGAATTTCTCTCTCTTTCACTGTCTTTGTTTCACGGGTTTTGAAAAGTAATTTATTTTTATAATGGGGTTTAGCTGCTTTTCACGGCTGTGTTTATGCCGCTTTACACCCCCTTGACTCACTTACGGAGAGATATCAATACATAGGTTTGAAGATTCTTACTAGTCAGATATATTCTTGTGCGGTGAATAGGTGGTGTTGAGTCCAGTTCACTGAGCAAGGAATCGGTC